>NC_090443.1:792969054-793273041 GCF_031143425.1 Pleurodeles waltl
TCCCAGGGCCGCAGGCAGGGATTGGGTACGGGGCTTTCAGCACAACCAGCAACCTCTGATGATGTCCATGAAAAATACACACATGTCAGGACCATGACAGTTCACACAGAATCACAGTGCTCCCAACATATTGATGGGCTGTGTGTGGTGAATAGCTGCGAGAATAATAAGGACAGAGGCTATGATGTTCCCAGATGCAGTGGGAATTGCAGAGGCTAACTTGTGTACAAATGTTGTAATGACACCTGCCGGAACATGACACCTGAGACATTATCTCACTCAGCACACCAAGGTTGCCTTGTTGACTGTCTCATTACACGTCTTTAGTGACAGGGTGGGACCATCCCCATGTAGGTTCACATGTCCACATCCACTTTACTCACATTGATCAAACAAGGATTCTCAGTAGATACAGGAATAGCTGCCACTCACTCATGATGAGTCCTGGACCGAACTGTGACAAATTACACCCCAAACAATATACAGGATCATCATTGGACCACACACATGAACAAGACACCTATGTGCAATTCATCACTGGAAATATGTGGACACGTGCTGTCTTGTATGCTGGTCCACCACAGTCACTTGATAGTTGGAGCTCACTTCTATGGCCTCAACTGTGGTGTCATCATACATTTGAGATTCACCCTTGTCTGTCTGTGCAAACAACATGGTACCCACTTCCTCAATGCATGTGTATGACTCACTTTGGGATTCACCAACTAGTGCCTAGGAAGCTGTTACCAATACTCTAGGACATAGGATGTAGAAAATGTGGACCATTGACATGAACAAGCGTCTGCCATCTATCTGGTACATGCTATGTCACATGTGGTGTCCACGTTACCCTAAATCTTGGAAGTCCACATTAAGGATGTTGCTACATGTATGACTAACCCATGCCCTCTCTCATTTCCACAATGACTTGCTTCTAAGGATTGGACACATGGACGTCACATTCATACAAGCATATGTACAAATATGCTTCATGTGATACACACACACTTGGTCAACAAAAACATTAGTTGCCAAAGCACACACTTTGAGCCAAAGGCATTTGGGTATTGTATATATGTGCATCACATTGTTATCCTCTCCTTATGCCAAACATGCACAGTTTGTGCAACACATAAATTTAGGCCACACTTATGACCATCTATTGTGTCAGCCAACCGTAAAAATACTGTGAAGGGAGTAGCGGATCATGGTCCGCTGCAGTATGATGTCACACATGTGAACATATACCATCAACACCATAGTGTCTTCAATCAGCCTATCTCTGATGTGTCCCAAATGTAACATAACAAAAAAACAAGAAAAATTGCCCAAAACCAGTTGATGCACTGAAATGTTGACGTTCCTAGCGTTATGCATCATTTTTTGTCTACCATAACTGTATTTGTCTCATTTTCTTTGACGCACAGGAGTGAAAATTAGCCAGCATCCAGATATTTGTACAGGCCATGTACTATTATGTGGATAGGGGCTAATTTTCACTCCTGTGCGTCAAAATAAATGACGCAAATACCTTTTTGGTAGACAAAAAATGGCACATAACGCGAAAAAGGCAGGACTTTTCATACAGGAAGTGATGTAATAGGATATCCTGTTTACAGTTCATGTACAGTGGGTGTACTTTCACTTTCACTTTGCAGTCTAGGATCCTTCTAGACTGTGTGGCTGTGTAGAGAGTGGTGTCCTGAGATTTTGTGCTTTTTTGTCCTGTGTGCTATCTGTAAAGTCCATCTGTGAAATAAATATTGTTGCTGTATACTGTGCTACTGTGTTTTGTCTACATTTGTCCATTTATCTTGTGTTTTTGTTGTTTGTGGGAGTTTGTTGTGGGTAGTGTTATTTTGGGGATAGTTGAACTCTTTTAGTGGTTGAGTTTACTTTTCATCTGTATTTGTACCCCTACTTTCCCCCTTTTCCCCTTTCTATTTCTTATACCCCTATTCCCTTTCACTTTTCCAGTATGTCTGGTAGGCCACGTCTTGGCAGGATGGGTGAAGAGGAGTTGGGGGGGTTCATATGGCTTGTGTGCCATTTCTTGCCACTCATGATCCAGGGTGATACAGGGGTATCCAACAGAGGCGCGCAGAATCCTATCGGGAAAGGTGCTGCATCACCTGCAGCGTGTGTATGCCAGCCAGAGGAGTGACCACCAGCTGAAGCACCGGTGGGCTGACCTCATCACCAGGGAGCAGGATCTCTTGGACCACCTGGGAATCATGATTGGTGTAACTGTTGGTGAGTACTAATCATGTAAATGTGCACGATTAAATGTTCTGTAGTGACATAAGAGGATTTGTACTATGTCTGGCAGCTAACTCGCTGACTGTGTGTAATGCTGGGGAAACATAAAGGGATAATTGATGCACTATGGCAAGGATCACAATTGCTAGCTGTCAGGTAGCACGTGATCAGCAAACTTTACAGGATACTTTTCCATGAAGTCAATTGGTGCGGCCTTTTTGTCAGACAACCAAACTAAATAGGAGCCAATCATGTCTATATAGGGTACTATTGACAGAGAAGTAAAGATGTACCAACATATTGGCTAACTTTGTTGACGCAATAGCTAGACTGACTTTAGAATCACTACATGATGCTGAAAATGAGTGCTGCCTTCACGTAAATTGATAATAGCAAAGTGGCTCAGACATATGTCTCATGTGAGTCTGGTGAGTGTGGAAGGAAAGAGTTCATGGAAGTACTATGAATGTTTGGGATTATTGTGTTCCTTGATCTTATTGGATACATGTCAGATCTGGATTTGAAAACATCGTGAAAAGGTGTAAGGTACCCTCACCTAACATCTTAGAATGTTTGTTGGAGTTAGTTGTGCCACATTCCAAATATGGATGGCAGTCCAAGTGTATGCACATGGCTTTACATCTCCATGGTTGGTGCAAATCACCTTAGCTGGACCACATCAATTGAATCAACTGTAACAACAGGGGGGCTTACAAAAGTCCCTGCCCCTCCCTCTGTACATTGTACCTATGTGTCATTAATGTGCCATGGCCACAAGGCATGTTTGACTGGTAATGCAGTCCTCAAGTAACCAGGCTTTGGATGTCTCTTGGATGCACATGATGAGATGATTACACTCCATATTTTTTTCTGGTCACCAATTACGGGGCATGTTTGCAACCACATGATAGTTGGGGCCAATGTATGTGTGCAGATATGTGTGTAACTGTCACAGGAGACCCATGCTATGTACAAGTTGGCCGTGATATATCAGCTGCAGTACCATCATGTCTGAATGGCTGCCATTTCCTTATTCAGCCTACACATTGTATATGTTTATGAAATTGTTGCGCTGTGCACAGATTTTGAGCACATTTCTTCCTTCCATACCTTACAGGTGGACCAGCACCCTACACTGTGGGAGAGGTGGTGACATTTGAGGACCCCGACCACTCCAGTAAGTGTTGATATGTCTGTTATGTGTTGTGTTTGCTGGTTATGGACTTGTGTGTGTTGAACGCATAGCAAGGTGTGATGCGTTGGGCAATCATTTCTCTTGTTCCATGAGTGGGAATTCAGTTTCTCACATGTTTTGAGTTGGCCAATGTGTATCCAATGGTATTATGTAGGGCATGTAGGCCATTCCTGTAGGCCCCACTGTGAGTACAGGGGTTAGTCATGTTGATGACACTTGTATCAACAAGAGTTGCACTGGAAGTCAGCTCCGATTTAGTCAGCCTGTCAGACCCACATTCTCCAAGATTGCTACAGCAAATAGCTTTCCAATAGACATCTGCTTCCCTATTTACCAACGTAATTATGAAACAGTAGGTAGAACCTCCTAGCAGCGTGTACTTCCACATGTAGTGCTGCAAGTATGTGGAACTTGAGTGCAATGGCCTAGGTGTGCATGCAATTCATGATCATGGGTGTTCTTGCAACTATGTGTCTGATGTAAGTCAGGCCTTAGTGGAAGTATATGTTGTGTACCAAGTTCTGCATTTCCTGACATGTGTGGCCCTATGATTGGTCTAGGGTTTGCTGACTCCTAATTGTTGATAGACCTTACCTGTGGTGTGTGTGTGTAGAGCCAAACACGTGTGGAGTTTTCTATACACTCCTCGGTGTACATGTTGTTGGAAATTGATAGTTGTTTATCCACCCCCCCACCCTCAAACATGGGCATGGGATTGTGAATGGAGTACCTAGTACTGATGCTACCAGTATGTTACACATACATGTGAATAAGTGACTGTTTGGTTGGAACCTAGTATACACACTCAGGTTTGGCACTTGGTACTATACTGGCAAGTTCAGTTACAACTTGCAGACCATGTGGCTTTAGCTTTGCTTTCCGTACACTGACATGTGTAGCCCAGGTCTTGGCAGAGGATATGCAGCAGGATTCTTAGCTGATAACTGGCAGAACTCAGATTGCAAGTCAAAGCCAGTTGTTACCCATCTTGTAGGTTATGGATGTGCTATGTCTGATGTGACCTTTGTAGGCTGGCCTGCCATGTACTTCCTCAGGGACATTCAATGATCTGCATTGTGATATGAGCTGATACAAGTACAGTAAATGTATTGTCTGATTAACTTCTTGTGCCATTTCACACAATGCAGTTACTAATGTAGAATATCTGCATTTGTCTTCACAGCTGCAAACATGACTCCAGACCAGGTCTGTGAATTCCAGCGCCGGGCCATGAGATACAAGCACATCCTGCTGGTGGATTTGGGGTTCAGGAGGATGGCCCGGAGATATCGCCATGAACGGGCCTCTGGGGCATGGAGAGCCTTCCCACAGGGTGGCCCTACTTTGCCCACCACAGTCACCACCAGCACAACCACCAATTCAAGCCAGGTGGCCCCACCCACAGCTGGGACTGTTGGTTCTACATCTGCTGGACTTCCAGGCCCCAGCATTGCTACCGGTACAGGACAGCCCACTGGGCCTGGCACCACACACACACAGACCTCCTCCACTGGTACCCAGACTGCCACAGCTCCATCTGTTGTACCTGCAGCCTTCCACAACATGGAACGTAAGATGGACCGTGTGCTGCGCAAGTTGAGCCACCTGAGCCGGGATGTGCGCCACATTAACCGGCGTGTTAAGTCTATCAAGAGGACCCTCCGGAGGGCCAACCTCTAGACATGTTTTGATGGACATGATTCCCTCCCCTCCCTTGTTCTTATAGTTAGTGGGCTTAGGGGGCTTAGTGTTAGGTTAGTATAGGCTGTTAGTTTAGTTAGTGTTAGTGGGTGGGGGGGTCCAGATTCTTCATATTTTTACTTCTTAAGTGTGTAGGTGGGTGGGGGGCTGTGTTGGGGTTCTTGTGTGTTTAAAAAAAACTAAAAAATAAAATAAAAATACAACAAAATATATATTTGTTTAGGATAGTATAGTATATGTTTAGGTTAGTATGTGTTGTCCTTCATGTGTCCCGTCTCGTAAGGGGGGTGGCGGTTAGATGTTTAGAACGTTTCGTTACATGTGATAAGTAAGTGTAGCTTAGGTTAGTTAGGGACAGTTGAGGGTAATGAGTAGTCAGAGTAGATTAGGGTAGGTAAGAATTTTCCCTCAGTTTCCTCTTCTGTGATTAGCATCTAATAAATATTTGGTTAACCGTTAATAGTATGTGTTGAATGGTACTTGATCGTGGGTTTGGATTCAGTTTACATAAAGTTTGTACTATTACATTTGTGTCCTATGCTACAAACAAATCCCAACTGAGCTGTACGATTGGCAGCTAGGCCAGAGCTACCTTGCAAAGTGTCGACCCTTCGTTGCAACCACCAATCACAGTTAATATGGATGACAATGTGTTTCTGTTGATAAGTGTGTTTTCAAAGTCACAAACAGTGCTTCCATACTTGGTATTGGGAAACTGTTTTAGGTCTGACTGCAGTGTGATGATCAAGGACACCCTTATAAGATGAGTTCTCATTAGCACTCTTGTATTCTTGTCTTCATGACTCTCATACATCATTTGTGACACAGTTCAGCATGATTACCTATTTGTATGTAAACTCATACCCCTTCATTAATGCAGTTTTTGCAGTGTTTGCTTAGATTAGTGTGCACTGTTATATGTGTTATTTTTGCATGTTGACAACATTTTGCGGCCACTATTTGATGACTTAGATATCCCCTGAGGAAGCATTTTTCTGTCCAACACAGCATGATGGTGTATGGTTTCTCACTTCATCAGATATGTCCCTCAGGACGGACAGAGTATGATGCAATCATGGGCACTGTGAAGATTTATCTGACTACATAATATCAGGACAGTTGTATTGACAAGCTATGTAATTTGACAGTAGGCACATTTCAATTATCTACTGCACAGTTGATATGTCACATTACCCAGAGACAGATTTGTTGTGTAAGTGCTATTTATTAAAAAGTGCTGTAGTGCTATCTGTACATTCTCCATGATTGTGAGTCCATTATCGTGACATCTTACATTGTGATCCAACACAAGGGTTTACCAAAATGCTTTTGACATGCTGGGGTTGCTGTTTCAGACAGTGCAGAGGGACAGAATTTGCCAATGAGTAGGAAAGAGACAATCACTGGGCTGGGTGACAAGACATACAGGGGGTCATTCTGACCTCGGCGGTAAAAGGCGCTTACCTCCGGTCAGAAGACCGCCATAACACCGCCGCGGTAAACTGCCACGGTCATTCTGACCCGCAACTTGCAAACCGCCAAAAACCCGACATCCACAAAAGTCCACCACACCAAAGGTCAGCGAAAAACTGGCGATGACCAAACCTCCACTGTCACGCCAACAGAAGTACGCCCCTGCCATTCCGACCGACGAATCCACGCGGCGGTCTTTCAACCGCGGTATTCCATTGGCGGTACACACTGCCGCGGTCAAAATACACACACCCTTACAAAACACAACCACATTGGACAATTTGAAATACACACACCTGATACACATACAAACAGCACACCCACACACCCAATACAATATAAAACACACACCCACATCACCCACAAACCATTACGACCACAATAGTGACTGAAGGACAGAGAGAGACAGCACTGCTTAGAGTAGACCATCACACAGAGGCAAATCACAACATCACCCACACAATTACCACGCACAAAACACCATACACCACCACACACATCACACTCTATAACACATACAACATCCCTCACCTCATCCACACCACCCCATGGCACCCCAAAGACACCCCAGGTTCTCTGACGCAGAACTCAGGGTCATGGTGGAGGATATAGTTTGTGTAGAGCCCCAGCTCTTCGGGGCACAGGTGCAGCACACCACAATTGCTAGGAAGATGGAGCTATGGCAAAGGATAGTCGACAGGGTCAACTCTGTGGGACAGCATCCACGCAATCGGGATGACATAAGGAAGCGCTGGAACAACCTACGGGGGAAGGTGCGTTCCATGGTATCAAGGCACAACATCGCGGTGCAGAAGACTGGCGGCGGACCCCCACCTACTCCCCCAGAATTTACAGCATGGGAGGAGGAAGTCTTGCACATCCTGCATCCTGAGGGCCTTGCAGGAGTAGGCGGAGGAATGGACTCTGGTAAGTCAAATCTTAACTACTTCTTCCCACCCCCACCCCACCTGCATGCCAGCACATACCCCCACCCTCACCCCCACCCCCATCACACCAACTCCTTGCAAATGGCTCACCATCACAACCCACCCATCCCAACACCAAGCCCTGCATGCGACCACAAAGCATGGACACCCATCACCAAAGCATGCCCACTGCACACACACATCACCCCCACAAGCCACCCTCACAAAAGCCCCCACAAGGGAATGCCTGCACTTGGGTACACGGCCACCCACCCATTACACGAAATGCCACACACAGAAGCAATAACCATACCCTTATACCCCTGCAGGACCCGAATGCCACCACACCGCCACGGAGGGTCCAGAGATGTCCATCCCACCCCCAGAAGAGGCCCCCAGTGATGACAGCAGCTCTGTCTCCCTGGACCCAGATGACCAGCCCGGCCCATCGGGGACCTCGGGACAGTCAGTTCCCCACAGACAGCCACAGGCTACAGCAGACCTAACCCCCTCTGGGAACACCAGCACAGCTCCCACCCAGCAGACCCATGCCTCTGTCTCCAGGACACGTCAATCAGCGGTATGTCCGCCACTACAGGGCACCCAGGTTGACCCACCACCCCAACAACAACAGGGACCTGGGGGCAGTTGTAGTGGGCACACCGTCCAGGGGACAGAGGCCCAGGAACACAGGGGAACTGGGAGGGCTGCTGTGCGACAGGGGGGGGGACAGGCCCAGGGAACCCACTCTCCAAGAGGCCCTCTCCTCCATCATGGGAGCCTACCACCACTCCCAGGAGACGATGGCCACGGTACTGGCCAGGTTCCAGGAGATCCAGGCACTGCAGGAGGAACGGTACATGGGGTTCAGAGAGGAACTGAGGAACATTGGTTCCGCAATGGGGACCTTCGTCGTGGCCCTTAACCAGATAGTCACCACATTGCAGGACCATGTGGCACCCCAAAGGGCCCCTGTCACTAACCCAGACCAGGAACAGCCTACCACCTCTGCCGGCGCTAGTGGACAGGAGGCCCCCACACAACGACAGGCCACCAGAACCCCACCTCCTGCAGAAGAAGAACCACCCCGCAAGTGGAACCTGAGATCTCACAAGAAGACAGAGTAGGATGCCAAGACGCCGCCAGCATAAGATACCCCTGATGTCATCCCACTGTCCCACATTGTCACCCTGTCCAACCTTTAACTGCCCCTGCTCCATCCTTCCACAGGCATATGGACAATGCACCTGTGAGACTGAGAACTGGACTCTGCCATGGACATTACTCCACCCCCACCCATCACCGTTTTACAATCATGTACCTAAATGTAGCACTGTAATAAAATCACTTATTGCACTTAAAAAATCAGGAGTCTGCTTGTATTCTTAACAAATGTATTAGACATAACGGTGCAAAAATGTTCAGTTACATTGTGATGACAACATACCACTGTCATACAGCTTTAGTCCATGGGCAAACAAAGCAGAAGTCACGCAGTGGGTCATACAGCTCTGAAAAGGGAAGGGAAAGTCACAAATCAGTGACCAGGAACTGGGGGGAAACACAGACAGTAGAGAGGCAGGAGGCCTTAAGTAAATGTAAAATGGCGTGGTTGATTCTTACCTGTGTGCTACTGAAAATACTGTTGTATCACTGTATCCCTGTTGTCCGTGTCGTCCCCGTCGTCTTCTTCCTCTTCACTCTCCACAGGCTACACAGCTGCTACAACACCACCATCTGGACCATCCTCCTGCAGAAAAGGCACCTGGCGTCGCAAAGCAAGATTGTGAAGCATACAGCAGGCCACGATGATATGGCACATCTTCTTTGGTGAGTACATTAGGGATCCACCTGTCATATGCAGGCACCTAAGCCTGGCCTTCAGGAGCCCGAAGGTCCTTTCTATGATCCTCCTAGTTCGCCCATGGGCCTCATTGTACCATTCCTCTGCCCTGGTCCGGGGATTCCTCACTGGGGTCAGTAGCCAGGACAGGTTGGGGTAACCAGAGTCACCTATTAGCCACACACGGTGTCTCTGTAGCTGTTCCATCACGTAAGGGATGCTGCTATTTCGCATGATGTACGCGTCATGCACAGACCCAGGGAACTTGGCATTTACATGGGAGATGTACTGGTCAGCCAAACAGACCACCTGGACATTCATCGAATGATAACTTTTTCTGTTTCTGTACACCTGCTCACTTTCTTTGGGGGGAACCAAAGCCACATGGGTCCCATCAATGGCACCAATGATGTTGGGAATATGTCCAAGGGCATAGAAATCACCATTCACTGTAGCCAAATCGCCCACCTCAGGGAAAACAATGTAGCTCTGCATGTATTTCATCAGGGCAGACAACACTCTGGACAAAACCTTAGAAAACATAGGCTGAGACATCCCTGATGACATGGCCACTGTTGTCTGAAAAGACCCACTTGCCAAAAAATGGAGTACTGACAGAACCTTCACCAGAGGGGGAATCCCTGTGGGTTGGCGGATGGGAGACATCAGGTCTGGCTCCAGCTGGGCACACAGTTCATGTATAGTGGCTCTGTCAAGCCTGTATGTAAGTATGATATGTCGTTCTTCCATTGTCGACAGGTCCACCAGCGGTCTGTACACGGGAGGATTCATCCTTCTCCTCACAAGTCCCAGCGGACGGTGCCTAGGAAGGACAACATGGAGCACAGAGTCAAGCAACCCACAGGTACGTTCACACAGCTTGCACAGTACACGATTCTCTATGCATTGAATGGCTTGTATGAGTGGCAATGCAAGGCCTAGGCCTGTGTGACGCAGTAGAAATTAAGCCATGTGGGCCCTTGAAATGGCGGCTGCCTGACCTGTGAAGTGTGACAATGGGATGTGAGGTCAATGCGCTGGCGTGGCACACCGTGGCGGTAGGCGGTCGAAGACCGCGGTGCGAAGCCGCATTGGTTAACATTGCACCCTATGGGTTTCAGGAGCCAATGACGATGTGCGCCGGAGGTCGCGGTACGCACCGCCGCGGTACGCACCGCCGCGGGCGTGACCGCCATTTTCTATCTGATTAATCACTCGAGACCTGATCATCCACAGGAGAGGACCTATACTGCAAGTGCTGCTGTGACCTCGGTCTGGGAGATACAATGGCTGCTGCGACTGGGGAAAGGGCCCCTGCCTTCACATCTGAGGAATTGGAGAAACTTGTTGATAGGGTCCTCCCCCAGTATGCGCTACTCTATGGTCCTCCAGACCAACAGGTTAGTACACAGGGTGCACATTGTATGGGCTATGCCTGTGTTGAGTGGGGTGGATGTAAGATGGTGGGGAGGTGAGCGAATGAGGAGTGCAACGCACGACAGATGAGAGCATGTGCCACATGGCAAGGTTGGAGAGGGGGGGCCACTCACATTGACCATGCAGAAAAGTGATGATATTTCCTTTCCCATCCTGTACATGTCACATAGGTCAGCGCCCATCAGAAGATCGAAATTTGGCGTGCCATCGCCAAGGACGTCCGGGCCCTGGGGGTCCACAACAGACGGGGCACCCACTGCCGAAAGAGGTGGGAGGACATCCGCCACGGGACCAGAAAAACCGCTGAGGCTCTGCTGGGGATGGCCTCCCAAAGTAGTAGGGGTGCCAGCCGCCAATTGACCCCCCTGATGTTCCGGATCCTGGCGGTGGCCTACCCCGATTTGGATGGGCGCGTGAGGACATCACAGCAGACACAAGGGGGTGAGTATCAGCACATTCTGCTATCTTTGCGCGCAGTGGAGGTGTCTGGGTGGGGGAGGAGGGCTGTGGCTATCTCTAGGCCAGGGCGCATTCTGTAGGCTCGGCCCCTCCGTTAGGCATGGCCCTGTGCCCCGCCCCCCACCTCTGTAGGGTGCTATGTACAGCTATCCATCGTCCGGCCTCACCTATGTGTGCATTTGTCGTCCATAGACCTGTAGGCCAAGTCACAATAACTGCGTGGTGTACCCCGATTGCGTGGCGTAGTGCTGGGGGCTTCTGTGTCTGTCCTCTCTGACAACGGTGTTGCCAATGCATGCACTCAACCTGTCTTTATTTCTCCCCCCCCCCATTTTCTTTGTCTTCCTATTCATGTGTGCATTAGCATCATCAGGCGGAGGAGAAGTGGCATTGGTGCACGAGGGAGCTGCATCTCACATGGCCCCGGAGGGCCATGCAACCGACTCCGAGTACACCAGTGAGACGGAGGGCGAGGGGGGCTCCACAACGGGGACCCGTGGAGACATCAGCGACACAGACACGTCCTCGGAAGGGAGCTCCCATGCGGTGGCGGCAACATCCGTGCCCACCGCCACAACAGGTACAGCCGCCACCCAGTGCACCAGATCCGCCCTCCCAGCAGCCCCTCAGCTTTCGGCCCGTGCCCGCTCGGCCAGGAAGCCGGCCATCTCCTTCGCCCCAGGCACCTCAGGCCCTGCCCCAGTCACCCCTGCTGCCCTCAGTGAGGAGGTCATTGACCTCCTCCAGACGCTCATTGTTGGGCAGTCTACCCTTTTGAATGCCATCCAGGGGGTAGAAAGGGAGGTGCATCGGAGCAATGCATACCTGGAGGGCATTCATTCGGGTCAGGCTGCCCATCAGCGATCGTTCAACGCTCTGGCCTCAGCACTGACGGCAGCCATTGTCCCTGTCTCCAGCCTCCCTCTTCTAACTCCCTCCACCCAGTCCCAGTCTCCTGTTCCTCCACCTATCCCATCCACACCATCAGACCAGCCTGCACACACCTCAACACCCAAGGGCAGCTCATCCAGACATAAGCACCACAGATCACACAAGCATTCACCCAAGCAACATCCAGATGCAGACATGCCAACAGTCACTACCTCCTCTGTGTCCCCCACCTCCTCGTCTCCCTCCTCCCTCCCTGTGACGTCTACACTCACACCTGCATGCACACCCCCAGCAGCCAGTACTTCCATCACCAGCACACCCTCCAGACCAGTCCGCACACGTGCAGTCACCACCCCCACTGCCATTTACACGTCCCCTGTGTCCTCTCCCAGTGTGTCTGTCACCCCCTCTTCCAAACCACACAAACGCAGGCAGCCACCCACCCAACAGCCATCCACCTCACGACAGCCTCCGTCACAAGCACCTGCACCCAAAGACAGCACACTTGACTCTCCTACAACCACATCCTCTTCCTCCACTCCCATACCGACTGCACCTACCCTTCCCATTGCTCCTAAAAAACTTTTCCTCTCCAAAATTAACCTCTTTGCATCACCTGACCCACCCCCTCCATCTGGTAAGAGTCCAAACAGCACCTCAGCCACCACAAGCCCTGCACCTACTAGGACCATAGTTCATGGCTATTGGAGTCCACCAGCTCCTAGGGCAGGAACATCGGCCAGCAGCAAGGGGACAGCCAGCCCACCCCCTGGGAAGAGGACCAAAAAAGCGAAGGGCCGGCGCGACAAGCCTGAGACGGCTGCCACCAAGGACAGTAGCCTTGCCCCGTCACCTGGCACATCAACAAAGGGAGGCAAGGGCCCCAGAGATTCAGCAAAGGAGGGCAAGGGCAGCAGGGCGGACAAGTCCGGCAGCAGGCGAGCTGCCCAGGAGGGCCCCACCAGCCCCATTCCGGGTGTGACGGAGGACACCCATGGGCCCAGGACTCCATCACAGGAGGGCCCAACAACCGAAAGGTCGGATGGCGACTGAGCGGGAAGTATTGGCCAGGTCTGGTTCCCTAGAAACACAAGACAAGCACCGCTGAACAGGGGCCGCTGTGACAAGCACCGCTGAACAGGGGCCGCCGTGACAAGCACCGCTGAACAGGAGCCGCTGTGAGAAGCACTGCTGAACAGGGGCTGCCAAGACAAGCACCGCTGAACAGGAGCCGCCTTGACAAGCACCGCTGAACAGGAGCCGCTGTGAGAAGCACCGCTGAACAGGGGCCGCCAAGACAAGCACCGCTGAACAGGAGCCGCTGTGACAAGCACCGCTGAACAGGAGCCACTGTGAGAAGCACCGCTGAACAGGGGCCGCTGTGACAAGCACCGCTGAACAGGGGCCGCCGTGACAAGCATCGCTGAACAGGAGCCGCTGTGAGAAGCACCGCTGAACAGGGGCCGCCAAGACAAGCACCGCTGAACAGGAGCCGCTGTGACAAGCACCGCTGAACCGGGGCCGCTGTGACAAGCACCGCTGAACAGGAGCTGCTGTGACAAGCACAGCTGAACAGGAGCCGCTGTGAGAAGCACCACTGAACAGGGGCCGCTGTGACAAGCACTGCTGGACAAGGGCCGCTGTGACAAGCACCGCTGAACAGGGGCTGCCATGACAAGGACCGCTTAACAGGGGCCGCTGTGACAAGCACCGCTGAACAGGGGCCGCCCTGACAAGCACCGCTAAACAGGGTCCGCTATGACAAGCACCACTGAACAGGGGCCTTCCTGTCAGGCACCGCTCCGCTGGGCCCTTCATCTCAAGCACTGCTCCGCTGGGCACCGCCGTCTCTGAACTGCTCTGCTGGGCCCTTCCTGTCAAGCACCGCTCCGCTGGGCCCTTCCTCTCAAGCACCGCTCCGCTGGGCCCTTCATCTCAAGCACCGCTTCGCTGGGCACCGCCGTCTCTGAACTGCTCTGCTGGGCCCTTCCTGTCAAGCACCGCTCCGCTGGGCCCTTCCTCTCAAGCACCGCTCCGCTGGGCCCTTCCTCTCAAGGACCGCTCCGCTGGGCCCTTCATCTCAAGCACCGCTCCGCTGGGCACCGCCGTCTGTGAACTGCTCTGCTGGGCCCTTCCTGTCAAGCACCGCTCCGCTGGGCCCTTCCTCTCAAGCACTGCTCCACTGGGCCCTTCCGCTCAAGCACCGCTCCGCTGGGCCCTTCATCTCAAGCACCACTCCGCTGGGCCCTTCATCTCAAGCACCGCTCCGCTGGACACCGCCGTCTCTGACCTGCTCTGCTGGGCCCTTCCTGTCAAGCACCGCTCCGCTGGGCCCTTCATCTCAAACACCGCTCCGCTGGGCCCTTCATCTCAAGCACCGCTCCGCTGGGCCCTACATCGCAAGCACCGCTCCGCTTGGCCCTTCATCTCAAGCACCGCTCCGCTGGGCACCGCCGTCTCTGAACTGCTCTGCTGGGCCCTTCCTCTCAAGCACCGCTCCGCTGGGCCCTTCATCTCAAGCACCGCTCCGCTGGGCACCGCCGTCTCTGAACTGCTCTGCTGGGCCCTTCCTGTCAAGCACCGCTCCGCTGGGCCCTTCCTCTCAAGCACCACTCCTCTGGGCCCTTCCTCTCAAGCACCGCTCCGCTGGGCCCTTCATCTCAAGCACCGCTCCGCTGGGCACCGCCGTCTCTGAACTGCTCTGCTGGGCCCTTCCTGTCATGCACCGCTCCGCTAGGCCCTTCCTCTCAAGCACCGTTCCGCTGGGCCCTTCCTCTCAAGCACCGCTCCGCTGGGCCCTTCATCTCAAGCCCCGCTCCGCTGAGCACCACCGTCTCTGACCTGCTCTGCTGGGCCCTTCCTGTCAAGCACCGCTCCGCTGGGCCCTTCCTCTCAAGCACCGCTCCGCTGGGCACCGCCGTCTATGTACTGCTCTGATTGGCCCTTCATCTCATGCACCGCTGGCCCATTGGCAGTGCCGGTTCTGTGTCGAGCAGGGCTTCACGAAGCACTCTGGCCACCATGCCTCCTCCATGACCAGTGGAGTCGGTAATCCATCTGATGGACTGTGGCTTTGCACTCCCCAGGATTGAACAGTGGGCAAGCCACCCACTGTAGAGACTTGAGAGACTGTGGCTTTGCACTCCCCAGGATGGAACAGTGGGCAACCCACCCACTGTAGAGACTTGAGAGACTGTGGCTTTGCACTCCCCAGGATGTAACAGTGGGCAACCCACCCACTGTAGAGACTTGAGAGACTGTGGCTTTGCACTCCCCAGTATGGAACAGTGGGCAACCCACCCACTGTAGAGACTTGAGAGACTGTGGCTTTGCACTCCCCAGGATTGAACAGTGGGCAAGCCACCCACTGTAGAGACTTGAGAGACTGTGGCTTTGCACTCCCCAGGATGGTACAGTGGCCATCGAGGCCCCTCATGGATCTGGCGTTGTGGACTCATGTGGCTGAGGTGCCCCTCCTTCCCTTCCCCCTGAGGTGCCTGTAGTTTTATCATCTGATGCCCCAACAGTGTTCTCTCCAATGGTATCTGGTCTCGTGTGTGGGCTTTGCCCATGTGTTTGTGCACATTGGCCCACGGACAATGGAACTTTGCCAAAATGTGCAGGACTTATAGCCTATGTATATATTTTTAACTATGTTCATTATTTAATATGTATATTTCATATTTCATATTTCATATTTCCCATTACTTCATTTGGGCTATAATATACTTCTATTTTAATGATCATTTTATTTTGTCTTTGCATTATTCCGGGGGGTTTGGGAGGTGTCACTCTGACTTGTTGCTCTGCATTGGTGTGTAGGTATTTGGGGTGGGGGGGTGGGTGTATCGCGTATGTGTGTGCCCGTAACCTTTCCTCCTCCCCCCCCTGTGTCGTAGGTGCAGTACTCACCGTTGTCGTCTGCGCCGGCGTTCGTACTCCTGGTAGAAGAGCAGGTAGACAATAGCTGGTAGGATGTTCAATTCGGGTTCCATGCTGTCCAGATTCCTCGTGGAGTGTATAGAGGTGAGCGTTTTCCCGTTCGTAGTCTGTTTCCGCCGTGTTTTTATCGGCGGGGCTCCCGCCCCGGAAAAGGTGGCGGATTGGTGAGTTGTGATAGGGTGGGCGGTACATTGTCTGCCGCCTGTCTGTTGGCGGTGACCGCCGCGCTGTTCGTTTGTCCCGCTGTGGCGGTCGGAGTGTTAAAGTGGCGGGCTGTGTTGGCGGTTCCCGCCAGGGTCAGAATTCCAATTTTTGGACCACCTGCCTGTTGGCGGGTTGGCCGTCGCTTTATCACCGACCGGCAGGGTTAGAATGACCCCCACAGTGGTTTGCAGAACAGTGCTTGAGTACAGTTGTTGCAAGACTGGCAAGTTACAAAGCACAGGACTTTGGTAATAGTTGGCCATGTGGCAGGGACTAGTGCTTCTGTGTCATTTTCCTTGTGAATGTGATCTGTTCCATGTCTTCTTCACCTCAGTGTTAGAAGACGTGGAGTCAGACATCCCGGTCGCTGCTCCCTGTGAAGGTCTTAAGGGCAGTACTGCAGCAAGGAGTATCTGCTGGTTCTTGAGAATAGCAGCCACATCACGATGGTAGGCAGCCAGGTCGGCCCTGAGGGGTTCAATGTTGCATTCGTGCACGCGTTGACAGGATTGCTGTTGTAGGTGTTGGGTCAACTGTATTACAGCTGTGCTGATTTCCTTCTGGGTTTTCTGCAGTTCCTGCAAGTTAGATGTTAGGGCATGCATAGCTGCTACCTGATATGCAGATGACTTCATGCACGAATGCATCCCCTTAAGGCTGGCTGCCATATTTTGCATCCCCACCCGCACCTCCTTGGCCAGCTCCTGCTGTACTCCAACTACATTTTTCCCAAAGCTGGTGCCAGTGTCGTCAGAGTCCTCAGCTGTATTGGAGCTGACAGGTATTACAATTGGGGTGGTGGTTGGATCCTCTGTGATGGCTGCTTGCTCTGTGCTACTCCTTGTGACTGAAGGTGGGGTCTGGAGGGTTTCAAGGACCTTTTGGATGGTCTCCTGGGGAATGTTTATCGGCTCGTCATCCTTGTCATCAGGGTAATCTGGGACAGGCATATCCGCAGGCGATCCATCTTCCTCTGCAATGAAACAGGGTACAATTAGTGTGTCTGTGTTGTGGCAATTTTGATGTGACGTGCCTGCCTTTTGATGAATTCACTTTGTGATCTTGTTTCGTGTTAATTGATCCAGTCCTTCAGATGGGCATTCTTCTAGGCCTATGGCCCACCTGCATGTCACATGTATGTTATTGAGTTATTAGACTTGTCAGCATCATCCCCTCTAGGTGTTGGTTTAGGCCAAATCGAGAATTGCCACCTTCTTGTCCTACTCAAGCCTCCGTCTACATCCATTCTCATGGTGAGACCTTTCACTGGCTGTGGCTGTTCTGATGGCCCTGGCAGAACACTTAACAATCTGGACCTGCCCCAATCTCTGATCTTTCACATCCACTTAAATGTATTTGACATGTGTCATATCCTATGCATAGCAATGTTATGATCCGATATGGATGTTGACATTGGTAATGTGTACTGCTGATGTTGGGGAATGTGCGTTACATTGGATTGCCCTGATAATCGTATCAGTGTCCATTTTCCTCCTCTGACTGTGCAGGTGTATTTCAGTGACCAGTTACATGTGTCCCCCCCTCAATGCTGTTGTCTGAGCAGTATGACATTTGGGATGTTGCATTGTTACCCAGGCACAGGATGGACCCTGACATATGCAGCAAGGTTGTGTCTTTAGTGCTGTGTAGCTCCTATTGTTGTTTACATTGGATGATGTTTGCGACAACTATGGCCATTGACATTTGACAGTACTGGGGCCTTTGTCTTGTTTCTGAAGATTGTTGAAGTTGTCATCCTCACCCCCTAATTTAGGTGTGTATGATCCATGGGGAGGTGACTGCCGTTGGCTACTTGAGCTGCACACAGAGCGGAGGTGGTAGTGTCAACTGTTGTCGCAGTTACATTCCAGTTCTCGGTATGGCTAGAGGTTGTTAATAGGGCCCTAGTTAATGTAGGGGGTATGGTGGCTGACGTGTGCCGGGATGTCAGTTTGACGTTGTGGCCTTCCCTCCTGGCGTGGCTTTACCTTTGCTCCATCGTTGGCATAACAGCATGCCCCCATGGGACTGTTGTTGGTGTTGTGTAATGGTGTGCCCCAGGTCTTCTCAGAACGGGCCATGCCCCCCTGCTGTGCCCCTATACCTATGCCACTCCATGTATAAGATGACTTCCATGCATTTTGTGGTCGGTATCCCCCCTGCTCACAGTTGACATTATTGCATTATGATTCCCCATGCATGTGCGTTGTCTCCTGGTAGTCTGCGCTGTCCTGTCCTTGAATCCCTGTGACGATCTCCTCAGGGATGACGGCTGCGACCATCTCCTCCATGTGGTCCAGGGCCTCCTGGTGTGCTGTACTCCCACCTCCAGTCTGCAGTGCTGCCTTCCTATTCCTGGCCATCTTTTCCTCGGTCCTGCGCTTGCAGTCATGCTAGCGTTTCTGGCACCCGATGACTGTTCTGCGTACTTCAGCCACACTGTTAATTTTGTCAACAATTTGTTGCCATATAGCCTCTCTCCTACTGATTGGCAACTTTGAGGTGACCGTCACCTCTTTAACCAGAATTTCCTGCTCCTCTGCACTGAAGCGACACATTCTTTTCTTCTTAAAAGTGTCCTGGTTCTTGTGTGGGTCATCCTGGCTGGTTCCTGGTCTGATGTCATCTTCCTGGGGTCTGTAGTGGCATTTGGGATCCATTTTGGCTCTCCTCTGGTGAAATGGCAGTGTTCGCAGGTTTTTTTGATGCTATTGCGTCAAAGAACGGCGCATATCGGTTTGCGGGGTCGTAAATCGACCCACAGTCATTTCCGCCACGTTAACGTCGTTTTGCTTTATGACTTGACGCTGCGGTGTGCGTCAATAATAATGACTCCCACCTGTGGTTTGCGCAGCCGTGCGTCAAAGTATAAATTTGCGCCTGTACGGCGCACCAAAATGGCATTAACTGGCGGTAATATTTTTGACGCAAAACTGCGCCGGCGCAGTTTTGCATCAAAAAGTATAAATATGGGCCTGACTCCATATGTCAAAGGAATGTGTTGGTAAGTGATGCCCTCTGAGACAGAAGCAGGTAGTTGTGGAGACATAGCAATCCATTGCATCCACAGTATCAATGTATTCATAAAGCAATCTGAAAACTATGCATAATAATATCCTCCAGAATTATCTAGGTGCAAAGCCTTATCATCTAATCCATATAAGCTGCTATCTCTAGGACTCAGTGTGCGCGGGGGAACACTATACACTATTTCATTTGTTGCAGAAGGGGTAGGAGGAGGTGCTTCTATCAATAAAAAAAACTAATATTACAAGGGAAAATAAGCAATAATGCACCTAATATGTACGTATAGCTAGGGGTCTGGTTAGCTGCCATGATTTCTTTAAAATCAGATCTTTAAGGTGAAACACAGTAGCAGCAGAGTACTCTCCGCATCAGCTCCAACTGTGCAAAGAGGAAAAAGAAAGTCCATGTACTGAACAACAGCAGATATATTCACAAAGTCTTTGAGAGTCTTCCTTAGTCCTACTCCATGGTCTTCTAAGGGACAACCCTCTCTTCTTCTTCAGACCTGGGTCTCAGTACTCTTCTTAATTCCCTAACAATGTAAATGCAAAGTCTCTAAAATGGGCACAGTTCAGATTCACTAATAACCACATCACCTATTCCAGCAGCAGAGGAATGTCAAAATATAATTCAAGCACAATATTCAGTTCAAGGAGGTTCATTTGAATCTGCAGTGTTATCCCAAAACTCAAAAACGTTTCACTCTCTGTCATCTGCAGCAAAGTATGCCCATTCAGGTGAAGAATAAATCTGACAGGGCATTCTCATTCTCTGCGGTCTCCTCTGTGTCAAACCTTTCTTCTCACTTTCACTTTGATCAGAGTTCTCAGTATCTTCAGGAATTGTCTTAGGCACATGCTCTTTAGGCAGATACACTTTTTCTCTTTCTTGTCTTCTGGGCCAATGGTTTCCCACTTCCACTTGTTTTCTCCTGGCACTAGGTCCTTTGTCAGAATCTGAATATGAAGTCGACTAATTCACCATCAAAGGACGTGACTCTTCTATCTCAGCTTCAACTGTGGCTATGTCCAGATGCCCCTCAGACCACACATATGCTTTTTCAGGCTCTGTTTGCTTCTGGATAGCTTGACTATCCTGCTCCTGTTGTCTCTCTGTTACCACCGGTACTTCTGGAACAGGTGCTGTCACATCTAGGGGACACTAAACTCCAAGTATGGAAGCATGGATCCAGTTAGGGAGAACTCCACATTTAACTGCTGTTATGGTTACCAAGACGACTTGATATGGCCCACGTCAAAGAAACTTCAAACACCTTTTCCTCACATGCTTCTTTATCAAGACCCAATTGCTGGGGCTGAGGTAATGCCACTGTTCCTGATGTAGAGGGCTGTAGCTGCCCCACCCTGATGAGACACAGAACACACCACGTAAGCTAGCCCTTTGCAGTAGTCAAGGACCATATAATCTGTAATATTCACATGTACATTAGTAGGAATAATTGTCAATCTCACAACTCTTCTCATGATCTCTTTGGGAAACAACAGTGCTTAATATGTAATTAAAAACTTGCAGGTGCCCAAAACCCTCCTCTGAAACTTACAGCTGCTGCAATTAAATGTGTGAGCACAGAATACTGAGGCAGCATAATCCTGGAGCTATCTCTAGCCATTTTCATTCATTTACTGTAACTCCCTGCCCCTTCAGCTCACTCTTGCAGCTTTCTGTTTTCTACCTTTGTGACACCTTTTCATTTTTCCTTCCGCTATCTTACCCTTATGTGGTTTTTAACTCACAGGAAATGCTTGAAGGCGAAGAATAAGTGCTGGCCTTTTAAAAATAAAATGCCAATGGAAGCACTGGGAGACAGTCCTGTGTTCCGATCAGGTACGCTGCGAAGACGCATCAACACAAGAGGCAAAGCATCAGACCATTTCAAAGATGTTGAAGCACACACTTCTGGATTTCAGCATTCCATTCAACTTTTCAACAAACTTGAGGCCTCAGGTCTATAGTTGCAATGTAGCCTCTGTTCCACTTGTAATGCTGCGCACAACAACCTCACAACCACATTAACAACATCAGTCCCACAATCTGATTCCAGAGATATCAAAAAGCCAAACTTGGGTATGAGCTCTTTCAGGAACAGCTTTACTGCAATTAGACTATCATTTCTTCTGGTCCGGTAACCTTTAACCCAATGTGAGAGGATGTACATGATCCCCAGAACACATATCAGCACATGACACAGAGGCATCTCGATAAGGTCCAACTGCATCCTGTTAAACGGCCCTCCGGACCATCCTATGTGATTTAGTGTTACTGCAGTTCTCTTCCCAACATTGTTCTGCTGGCCCAACATTGTTGTGCTGGCACATGACACATCTGTGATACAACGCTTCAGCCATCAACCTGACCTCGGGATTAAACCATGTTTGCCTAAACAACCTCACCAAGGCATCTCTGCCAACATGATCTGGACCCTGGAAATGTCTAGCCATTGGGGGTAATAAACTGTTTGGCAACACCAGTCTTCCATCCATTAAAACCCATTTGTCATCATCTCTCTTTACACAGCCTGCTCAGACCCAACTCTGCTGTTCTTCCTCTGATACCTCCTCCTGAAGCCCCTTTACCCCTTCCTATGTGTCTACCATTGTTAACAAAAGGTTGTAGGTCGTCTCCTTCATTCATTCCCTCATTTCTATACTCTCCATTAAAGGTACAGACATAGGGAGCACAGTACTTTGCAACCTCATCAGCATACTTGTTATCCAACGTTACATGATCATTTCCATTAGAGTGTGCAAGACACTTGACCACTGCAACCTTTTCAGGCAACATTAATGCTTCAAGGAGGTTTCTTACTTGCTCGCCATTCCAAATTGAAGATCCAGAAGATGTTATGAACCCCTTTTGGGACCATAGCTGTTCGAAATCATGAACAACACCAAAGCCGTACTGACTATTGGTAAAAAATTTCACCTGCAGCTGGTCTAAAACACAGCATGTCCTAGTAAGAGCAATCAATTCAACCACCTGTGCAGAAAATATTCCTTGAAGCCAAGAAGCCACATCAACTCCTGAAATTGGACAGACTGCATCAGCAACTCTCAGACTTCCTCCACTGTCTAGTAAACATGAGCATCAACATATAGCAGAAACTCAGGTGCAGGTAGTGGCTCATCTCCTATATATGCAGTCTCAGATTTGTGCATAGTTCAGTGACATCGGGACAGTCATGATCCACTTCACCATTAACATGGTCAGGTTCAGGTTACAGGGTTTCAGGGTTTAGAACGTCACAGGGCTTGACAGTCACATTATCTGCCGCAAGAATTACTTGTTCATACTTGGTAAGGCAGCTACTTGTGAAATGGTGGGTTCTAGTCCTTGTCAACAATCACTCCACATAATGGGGACCATACACAGTTAATGGATAACCTATGACTATGTTTTCATATCTCTCAGTGCTGACAGTAACTGCTGCCACCGCTTTAAGGCAACCTGGTAGCGCACAAGAGTAGCAGAGAAGTAGGCCACAGGACTTCAGGCATTTCCATGTTATTGTGTAAGGACTGAGAGAGGGCACCTCTGCGCCTCACCCATGTTGACCGACTTCATAAAGGGGATAAAGACCTGGCTATTCAAATAAGACCTGCAGTAAGCACCTGGATACCTTACAGGTGATAAGCCATGTATATATAACTACAACTTCTTTGATTACGAGAGCTTAGCCATCCCTCTCACTGCAGAAAAGTACAAATGATTTATGTAATCAGGCATTTCCAGTGCTGGAGCATGACAGAGACTTTCTCACAGCTCTAGGAAGGCAATCAAACAATTGTTATCCTTGGGTATCAGATCAGACACATCTTTGTGTGTCAGCCTCTACAGAGGCCTGCCCACTAGGGAAAAGTTGAGTATCCACTAACAACAGTAGCCCACCATTCCCAAAAAACATCCTGACTTCTCTCTGGGTAGTTGGCGAATTCATTTTCGTAATTGCCAAAATCCTCTCTTGTGATACTTTTTTTGACTCTTTCTTTATATGATGTCAGAAATGCTGCACTTCTTTTTGAAAATATTGTTACTTTATGGATACTTTATGTCCATTCTCAGCTAGGTGGTTCAACAATGTAATAATATCTTGCTTACAGGCTTCCTGAGTGTTCAACACCACCAATAGGTCATCAATGTACTAGATTAGGAATGATGTACAAGGCATGACCAGGGACTCCATATTGTTCTTGAGAATTTGGTTGAAAATGGAGGGGCTCTCATCATACCCCTGTGGGACTCGGCATCATGCCAAGACACGATTTCCAAACCGAAATGCAAAGGGGAACTGACTATCCTCATGTAACGGTATCAGGAAAATAAGCCTGGACAAATCAATGACTGTGAACCACTCTGCCTCACATTGAATCTGAAAGAAGATCACAGCTTGATCCTGTACTTTGGGATAAAAAGAACAACAATTTTCACAGGTCCTGCACAATGTGGTACTTCCTGTTTGACTTCTGTGAGCCTCTAATGGGTGAATTGCATGGACTTCCTATAATTTCCTTAAAGATTCCCTGTTGAATCATGAATTAGATTACTGGATTAATCCCAGCAGTTGTTTGAGGTGTCAAATTGTATTGGGGTGTTCTCATATATTCACTGTGATTCTAACAGGTTCAACACCTTTGATCAACCCCTTTTTCCTTTCTTGAAAAATCCCATACCTCATGCCTGACTGTGGGCTGTCGATTTTCCATAGGATTTCCTGCCTGCCTCCTTGATGGTTTGCCCGCTCTATTTAGATGTTGGTGGTTCCATAGATGAAAGTCCATCAATGAACCGCCATCATGCCAGGATTCTACACCCACCTCAATGGCACCAAAGTCAAAAGCAGCTGGCAGCGAAACTCTGGCCAATCACAATGTGCCTTCCCACCGACATGACTTTGGCAGAGAAGCTTTTACAACTGTGTTGGCTTCTTCAGAGGTATATGAGCAGGAAACCTACTTTTCTTCAACTTTCTCCATTTCCTGCCACCACAAACCCGATCAGGCAAGTCCTACCTTTGCTGCTGCTACTGGACCATGACAAAAATCAACCCTGTCGTCACCAGAGCCAAAGGTAAGTCACTTTTTCCACTGTCATCTTCGGAATTGTCTGTGTACATTAGCTTTGCACATGTACATGTTTAATAAATGCTTGCAAGCAACAGTACAATAATGTGCAATCCATATGTTTGTGATGTGATAGTTAAAAAAACACTCACAAATCTGGTCTAACTCCCTTCATGCAAATAGACACCTACACAAAAAATCACATCAGCCCCTAAATCAAAATGTATCCATAAAGGTGTGTGTAATCATTTGCCATAAACTCCTATATTAGATACATAAACAGTACACATCATTGAAACTATAGAAATCCAATATAATGTAGTAATGGCACTACATAATGCAACAAGTGGGTTTACACAGAATGTACAGCCAACATTACCTCTAAACTTCAAACATGTCGGAGATGTATTAAGGTCACATGTTCCCTTGTCTTGTGCAATTTCTGTCAAACGTTAGATATCATTTAACTCCAAAGTGTCATTTTCCTTCTATAATGCATATGTGTGTACTATAACACATATCATGTTAAAATAAACACACCTGTGTTCTCTAGTGTGAAAAATATAAACTTGGATGATTTTGGTGTAAGTGTCCAATATCATGATGAATGCTTGCACAAAATGAACATGTCACAAATGCCCAACAGTAATCTATGCATTGTATAAATATGTCAATAACAACACCTGTACTTGTCACTGTCAGACATGAGAATAAGTGCATGTCACACACATCGGCATAAACAACATTATTAGCTATCAAATACTAATAATCTAAAATTAATACCAGGTCAAAGGTTTTGACATTAAATGAATATTGAATCAAAAAATGAGATAATTCTCTCAATCAGAATTAGAACTGAAAATGTATTATTATAAAGCACAAATAGCCCACAATGGGTATTGTGGGCTTCAGGCCCGGAACTTGCCTCCTAGGTTCACTGCCAAGTACAACCTCCTCAGAAAGGACCATCTAGTGGGCACAGCAGGCACCTCAATGATTTTTCCTCCTTGGGGTGGGTTTAGGTAGGACAGGGGTCAAGGACAGAGCAAAAACATCTGGAGAAGAAGCGGTAGAAGGAGTGGGAGAGAATGGGACTTGGGAGGTAAAAGGAGCTGGAGTGGGTGTTGTATGTGTTCCTGTCTTTTGTGCATGTGCATGCGGGTCTGGTGTATGTCACGCATGTTTGGGTGTATGTGTTTTGGAAGGTGTATGGTGTTTGGGTGAGTGTGTGCATTTGTGTTTGGTGGGTGTTGGGGTGTCTGTGATTGTCCACCGCCACTAGGGACTGGTCTTCTGTGGAGGCCTCTGAAGAGGAAGATGTTGAGCTCGTGACCTCCATGCCAGTCCCCTCATTCCCCGTTCCACTGGGTCCCTCGGTGTCGGTGGTCACAGCACCCAAACCAAAGTGGTCAGCTTCTTTCTCGCCTATGTGGCCGATGTCTCTACCGTCCACTCCTGATGAGGCTGAAATGACAGATATAACAGTTGTATTGTATCACTGGAAACAAAACTGATCATGAAATTTGATTAAAAAACATTTTTCATATTTCACCTGCTTCAAGGATCTAAACTTTTGTTCTTTATCAGCATTATCTCATGAATATCCGGAACATTTTTTTTAAAAAAAGTGTTCATGTTTGGATGTGTGTGGTTTTGTCGATGTAGTGTATCCTGGTGATTGTGAGCGTGTGTGTCTCGTGGACGTTGTTTTGCATGTAGATGTGTGTGTTTGGGTGAGTGTGATGTAGAGGTGGATGTTGTGGTTGTATTACTTGTGGGTATGCTGGTGGGTGTGCAGGTGGAGGGGGTCGTGGTGGTGGTGCATGTGTCTGTAATGATGTGTGATATGGGTGTGGGTATGGTGTTTGTGCCTGTGGTGGTGTGTGTTGCTGTTGTGGTGGTAAACGTTGTTACAGTAGGTGCTGTGGTGTTGGGTACTGTAGTGTGTGTGATGGTGGGTGATTTGACAGCAGTGTGTGTATGCTGGCTGGGTACATGCTTGTGTTTCTTTGTGTGTTTATGTGTGCTGCTTGTGTCTGTGTGAGTGGATGCGTAGAAGGAGTGTTCTTAGGACAGGCTGAGAATAGTGAATCAGGATGGGAAAGGGGTGGGAATTGGAGCACAAGGTTGGGATGGTTAAGAGGCTGTGGTCAGTGAGGAGGCTAGACCTTGAAATGACTGTTGTAGGCCAGACATAGCACTATGAATGCCTTCCAGGCATGCTACCATTTGTGGCATATGGCAACAAAGACCCTGGATGGCATTCAGTAGTGCATTCTGGCCTACAGAGATGTTCTGTAGGAGGTCAATAGCCTTGTCACTGAGAGCAGCCGGGGGGACGGGGGTGGTGGGGTGCCTGCAGCACAACAGACCCCATCCCTTTTAGACGAGGGGTTCAGCCAGGGGGGAACAAGAGCAACAGTGGTGATTGGTGTAGTAATTCTTGTCTAAAGTGAAAACCTGCATATTTTGTGAAACAATCGCACAATGGAAAAACAGACTTCAAATACCTACAGATATGGAGGAGTGAAATGTGAAAATGTTTTAGCTCTGTACTGAAGTGGATTAGAAATGTATCAAGGCCTATGTGTTTACTTATGCTGTATGAGTCATTTGTCAATGCACCACAAAATATTATTCTTAATTTCTTCAACTGTATAGATATCTGCATAATGCACCCTGCTCAACACCTCTATCACCACCGCAACATTTTGCGACACCTGGAAACACACCAAAGTCAGACCACCACTCAAAAATCCCGCCGCCAACCCCAGCGAACCCCAAAACTACCAGCCTATCTCCCTGCTCCTATTCCCACTGAAGGTACTGAAAAGATCATCAACAAGCAACTTATGACATACCTGGAACAGGACCACGTACTCAACGCCTCCCAATCTGGCTTCCGCAGCAACCACAGCACTGGAACTGCCCTGATCACAGCCACCAACAACATCCAAACCCTTCTCCATTGAGGAAAAAGTGCTGCTTTGATCCTCCTGGACCTCTCAGCAGCCTTCGACATCGTATACCACCAGGTGCTGATCGAAAGACTACACCACATCAGCATCCAAGAGGACGTGCTCAGGTTGATCACCTCCTTCCACAATGGAAGAACCCAGATGATCCACATCCCACCTTTTACCTCCGAGCCCAAGAAGATCACCTGCAGTGTCCCCCTTGGCTCACCCTTCAGCCTCACACTCTTCAATTCATATATGACCCTGCTTGCCAACATCATCAGATCCCATGGTCTCAACATAAATTCCAACGCAGACAAAGCCGATCTCATCTTCTCACTCCCCGACAACCCCCTCACCACTAGAACCAACTTACACAGATTAATGACAAGCATTACTGACTGGATGAAGAACAACTGCCTGCAGTTGAAGACAGACAAGACAGAAGTACTGATCTTTGGCAATATCAGAAACACATGGAACTACTCCTGGTGGCCATCAGACTTAGGAAACGCACCCACTCCTTTCAACCAATCCAGAAACCTCAGAACCATCATTGACAATAAATGTACCATGAAATCACAGATCACGCTGTCTCCTCTGGCTACTTTTTCACTTTACACATGCTACATAAGATTTTCAAGTGACTACCCCAACACACAAGAAGCACTGTGACACAGGGCCTTATCATCAACTTACTGGACTGCGGCAGTGCCCTCTACGTAGGAATTGCCACACACCTCCTACAGAGTTTTGAGACTACGCAGAACCCACAGTCAGACTCATCCTCACCCTTTTCCTGATGAACTAACATCACACCCACATCAGGCAACTCCCTGTAGTGGGCGTTTTGGTGAAACCCTCTTTTTCCCTCTAACACAGTCCACTCATACAAAGTTTATACGAAGAAGAATGTCCTTTATTGTTTGTCATATGGCACTTTTATTTATTAATGTTGTATTATGAAGTATCACTGCTCTACTGTTTGGGAAAAGAGAAAAGAAAAAAACAATGATCTTCCTTATTTCTATATGTTATTAGTTCTCCATTGTTTCCCCAGTCTTCTTCTTCTTTTTCCTTCTTCGCTTGTATAGTATTTTTCTCTCTTTTTATCCATCAATTTTACCAGTCTCTACTTGGTCTTCTTCCAGGGGTTCACCGGTTCCTGCTTGAGACTCCACTCCAAAGCATGAGGAGAAAACACAGGATATAAAATAGGAGGTAAGTCTGGTGCTAGTTTTAACCATATGTTAAAGGGGAAGTAGGGGGTAAAGGGAAAGTGAAGCAACTGTGCAGGTTTGGTGAGGTTCCTCTTTTCTCTCACTGTGATTTTGCCCAGTGGTTTAGTGGTTGAAAGTAAAAAAAAAAATATATATATATATATATATATATATATATATATATATATATATATATACATATACTAATAATATTAATTAAAAGAAAATAGAAAAAATAAAAAAAAGAATCAAGGTCGGAAGAAAGAGTGTTCTCTATCCACATGCTCTCTTCCCTAGCAAGGTATTATATTTCTCTCCCGTGCTTCTCACTTAGAATGATGCTATATTTTGTTTCAACCCTCCTGCCTGCTCTTGTTGCTTCCCCCATTCCCCTCGCTGTCCCACAGAAGACACTTACAGCCCGTATACGGGCATGTACCTGGTTGAGCCCCGTCCCTCCATGGACGTGCCATGTTAATGTCTTTCATGGGACTTCTCCCGAGGCCTCCTCTTTGTCTCTGCTTGCCGAGTCTCCAGTTGTTCCTCTCCTGTCGTTTCCTTCCTTCTCGTTGCTGTTTGCATCTTCCTTCTGCGCATGCTCGCTCTCTGGAGACCGCGTGTTTTCTCCCTCATTCTTTTTTAGGTCACTGCATAACGACGTGACACACACGAAAGTGACCCGGGGGAACTCTATCATCGGCCCCAGTTGTATCGGCACGTCCAGGGTTCCGATAACCCTGTTACATTCGCCCTCCCTTGAACAGAGCTGATCGAGTCCCTGATCTAGGGGATGTCAGGATAGGTAATCTGCTGGTATCATTTGGGAACCAGGAAAATGTTTGGGTACCTAGAATTCAAAAGGTTGCAGTGCCGTAAGCCAAATTAGTGCTCTTGCATGGGTATCTTTATGCCGTGCTAACCACGTCAGAGGGGCATGGACTGTAACCAGGGTAAATGGGCGTCCAAACAAGTAGTATTGTAGGATTTCTATAGCCCATTTGATAGTTAAGCATTCCTTTTCTATGGTGGGGTAGTGACATTCTCTTGGTAATAATTTTCTGCTAATAAACACTATCGGATGTATCACTCCCTCTTCATCTTTTTGGGATAGCATGGCTCCTAGACCAACTTCAGAAGCATCAGTCTGTAACAAAAAAGCTTTTTGGAAGTCCAGACAGTGGAGTACAGGTTTACATGTTGGGAAGGTTTTTAGCATTTCATTTAACTCTTTCTTTGAGGAGTGTTCAATTCACTAATCTTATTCAGTTGTCCTTGCTTTAAGAGATTGGTCAAAGGAGCCGCCAAGGTGGAATAGTTTGGGATGAAAAGACGATAATAGCCAATCAGCCCTAAAAACGACCGCACCTCTTTTTTTTATTTTGGATTTGGTAAGTTCCTGATGGGCTCGACTTTGTCGATTTGGGGTCGAATATGACCTTTTTCTATAATATATCCGAGATAGGAAATAGATTTTCTTACTAATTTACATTTTTCCGGGTTGGTTTCAATCCTGCTTCAAGGAGAGTATGGAATATTTTGGACAAGTGGACTATGCGCTTTTCCCATGTTTCTAAGTATGCGGTGGCATACTCTGTTTGAGGTCCTAACAACCTGTCTATTAGACGTTGAAAGGTAGCTGGAGCACCATGAAAACCGAAAGGTAATACTGTAAAATGGGAAAGTCCTGAAGGAGAGGAAAAGTCTGTTTTTTCTTTCGCCTGTGGGTTTAGGGGTATTTGCCAAAACCCTTTTGTGAGATCTAATGTGGACAAACATCTTGCTTTCCCTAATTGTTCGATCAACTCATTTACTCTGGGTATCTGATAGGTATCAAAATCTGAGATGACGTTTGGTTGTCGGAAGTCGACACAAAAATTAATTGTCCCATTTGGTTTGAGAACTAACACAACTGGAGAGCACCAAGGACTAGTAGATGGTTCTATGATACCTGTTTTTAACATACTCTGCACTTCTTGTTCTACGAGTATCCTTCGGGCTTCTGATATTCGGTATGGTCTCAGGCAGACTATTATCCCTTCTTTTGTAACAATCTTATGTTCTACTAGGGAGATCCTTCCTGGACTAGTGGAAAACAGCCTATTATATTTCTGTACAACCTTACTAAGTTGGGTCCTTATCTCCTTAGGTAGATCCGGATTCATGTCGGGTAACAACTTAGGTATATTCTCCTGCTGAGGACATAAGGTTATATCTAAAGGTTTTATTTGGTTCACCAATAGGACAGAATCTATTGGTGTGTTTGGTATGTCTCCTTCTTCCCACTTCTTTAACAAATTGATGTGATAAATCTGGGTTTTCTGCGGTGACTCTGATAATAACACACAATACGTGACGGGCTTACTTTCTCAACTATTTCGTAGGGTCCTTGCCATTTTGCTAATAACTTATTTTCAGCGCTAGGTAAGAGTATCAAGCCCTTTTCCCCATTGGTCAGTTATCTTAAACTTGTGCCTGCATTGTAATTTGTTTTCTTTTTTTCTTGAGCTTCTTCTAGATATAACCAGACATCTTCCCATATAGTTTGTATATTGTCTTCCAACTGTTGAGTGTACTGTAGGATAGCCTTACTTTCTGTTTCTTTTTCTTCCCATATCTCTGTAGCCATCTCCAGAAGGCTTCTCAGCTGTCTATCAAAGACTAGCTCAAATGGGTATGCCCTGTTGATGCCTGTGCATGCGTTCTAATTGCAAACAAAACTCATGGCAACTTTTTATCCCAGTCTCTCCCTGAGTCAGATATCATTTTTTAGAAGGGTTTTGATAGTATGGTTATATCTCTCTAATAGGCCATCCGTTTGTGGATTGTAGACAGAGGTGTGCATGTGCTTTACCCCCAAAATTTTACATATCTGGGACATAAGTCGAGACATAAAAGGCGTCCCCTGGACTGTTAATATCTCTTTAGGAAATCCCACTCGGGAAAAAAAAACACCATAGTGTGAGACACTTTTTTTGTAGTCATGGTTGATAATGGAATAGCTTCAGGATATCTGAAAGCATAATCTACAAGAACTAAAAGAGTTGTTGGACGATTAGTGCAGAGCATCCTCCCCCTCTTTTGGGAGTCTATGGAGGCAATTATATATATACTACTGATAATAAATGAAATAAAATATAAAAAGAAAATAAAAAAAAGAAACACGGTCGGAAGAAAGAGTGTTTTCTATCTACATGCTCTCGTCCCTACCAAGGTATTATATTTCTCTCTCTTGCTCCTCACTTAGATTGATGCTATATTTTGTTTCAGCCCTGCAGCCTGCTCTTGTTGCTTCCCCTATCCCCCTCGCTGTCCCCCAGAAGGCACTTACAGCCTGTATACGGGCACGTACCTGGTTGAGCCACATACCTCCAGGGACGTGGCAGGTTAGTATGTCTTTCAAAGGTCTTAGACCATTGGCATCTGCTTGGTCCACCTTTTCCATAATGTGACTCCCCGAGGCTTCCTCTTTGTTTCTGCTTGCCACACCTCCCGTTGTTCCTCTCCGGTCGCTCGTTGCTGTTTGCGTCTTCCTTCTGCGCGCACTCACTCTCCGGGGACCGTGTGTTCTCTTCCTGATTCTTTTTGTTGTCATGGAGAAACATTGTGACGCACGCAAAAGTGCCCCCGGGGCACTCTATCATCAGCCCCAGTAGTATCGGCACGTCCATGGTTCCGATAACCCTGTTACACTCTCCATACAGAAGAGATACAAATTCAAGCTGCTGACCCACATATACAAGGCTCTACACAACCAAGGATCCACATATATTAACCACCACCTGAACTTCCACCAACCATTGAGAAGACTATGCTCTGCCTACCTTTTACTTCCCTATATTCCCTGCATCTACTAAAGCAGAAGTGGAGGACACTCCTCTCACATCTCAGCAAAAACCTTGAACAGACTCCCCAAGTACCTCCAGACCATCACCTCACTTCCAAAATTCTGAATGTCTCTCAAAATCTGGCTGTTCAGTTATGCCTCCGGGACCTGCAAGCTCTTGCATACCCTATCAGGTGATTAGCGGTGGTTTATAAATCCTGAGTGATTGATTGATTGATTGAAACATTTACAGAATGTCATGATTTGTGCCTAATATTGAGATTTCCAGATGTGATATTCCAATGAATATTTGCTGAGACTTTCCATCTGCAAAAGCCCCTTTAAGTATCTCATTTTTCACCATCACTGATTTAACATCTAGACATAACAAAGGACTTTATAACATGGTTTATGGTATGTGGTACTCTGTCACCAATGTGTACACATTGCTGTCTGTGTTGCCCCAAAAATGGTATGCCTGTCAAAATTATTTTTCACAAAACCGACTGGCCTATGTGCACATTTGTGGAGGAGTAAGACATCATGCAAATCTTTCACTTCTAACATGAATTAAATAGTATTTTTGTTTAAGAAAACATCTGGGATATGTTATTAAACAAAAATGTAGCCATTTACCCTGATGTTACTAGTCATTTTTGCTCCCATGCTCTCTTGTTTGTATAGATGTGTAAAAAACGTACTTGCCAATGTGACGTTTGGAACATCCACTGTACCATACCAGCATTTTATGCTATGCCACCTATAATAGGGCTAACATAACATCGTTCACAATAGTAAAGGTGCATCACACCGGACACAATAAAGACCATTGGCCTGTTTGGTGCTACTGCCCCTTACAATATCAAACTATCTGTTGTACTTTTGTTGTTTAGGCAGGAATGAGTCAAACCAAACCTTTGGTAGTGAAAACAAATCAGGTGGTGTCTTTTCTCAAAATCTAGGCCCTCATTATGAACACGGCGGTCCGTTCTGCGCTGCCGGCAGTGGCGGTAAAACCCGCCAACAGAGGAGCAGCCCAGACCGCCAAATAATTAACCAAACGAAAGACAGGCATCCAGAAAACCACCCACTGCTATTAGAAGAGTGCCAACGACGACGGCAGAGTCCACCCACAGGCCGACTGAAAGGCCCAACCCGCCCATCAAATAATGAACCACCAGCCAGCCGCCAATTCTGGGGAGGGAACCACCACCACGCAAAGCCAGGCGGAAATGAACCAAATCCAAAGAAACACTCACCGGAGGCTCTCACTCTTGCCGAAGCAGACATGGATAGAGAGCTGCAGATCATGCCAGCCTTGCCATATACCTCCATGACCGAGACCGCCGATGAAGACGGTGACGGTAAGTACGGCAACCTACGAAATAAGGGAGGAAAGGGCACAGTTACGTATCCACCCACTCCACCCACCCTGCAATTCCCCTCAACCCTTCACAACAGCACAAGTCATACACCCCACAGCGAGAGGTACTTACCCGACACAAGGCAAATCCAACTTGACCATAGTACATACAAATGCCCCACACCCATAAACAATGAAATGAAAGACCAGGGTTCAGAGGCAGTAAATGTATGTGTGTGCATGTAGTGGGTGCAGGTGACTGGACAGTATGCTGTGGTGTGGTGGATGTGTGATGGGTGGGTGTCTTGGTGCGTTTGTGTGTTTTTGGAGGAGGGGGGTGCACACAGTTGGAAAAGACAGGCAGCTAGTGTGGATGTATGTTGTGTGGGTGTCTGCAAATCTGGTGAGTGTGCTGCATGTGTCAACTACAGTAGTTGTGGTGAGTGCAGGTGTAGTGTATGGAGTGCATGTATGGATGGCTGCTATAGTGGTGAGTGCAGTAAGAGGAACAGCAACAGTGAAGGTGCAGTGCATGAGGGTGTGGATATAGAGGGGACAGACAGGGAAGCAGAAGAGGTGGGCACACTGGGGGAAGTGGATGTTGTTGTGTGTGCATGTGTCTGTTGGCTATGTGAATGCTTGTGGTGGGAGATGTGGTACTTGTGTTTAGAAGTGTGCTTCTTGTGTATTGATGTACTTGACTGCGTGTCTGAATGTATGCTTTGGTCGGGTGAAGGGAGTGGGGTGCTGGAAGGGGTAGAGGAGGTTGGAGGGGGGAGAGAATGGCCATGGAAACTGGCTGTTGTCCATGAGGAGGCCAGAGCCTGAAAAGATCTCTGTAGGGAAGACACAGCACCGTGAATGCCATCCAGATAGGCATTTGTCTGCTGCACCTCTGATGCTAGCCCCTGGATGGCATTGACAATGGTTGTCTGCCCTACAGAGATGGTTCTCAGGAGGTCAATAGCCTCCTCTGTGAGGGCAGCAGGGCTGACTGGGGCAGGGGAGGAGTGTCTGGGGCAAAGGAGATGCCAACCTTTCTGGGTGAGCAGGCATGGGCAACTCGGTGGGGAGCAGAAAGGAGGGCAGTGATGGAATGGGGGTAGCTGAAGATGTCACTGTAGTGGTGTGGCCACTAGGGTCCACCACCGCCGGGGAGCCCCCATCGGAGGAGGTCTCCCATGGAACTCCCCTCGCCCTCCCACCCACTGGTCCCCTGGGCATCGGATGTCTCTGCCTCCCAGGATCAGTGGGCCACTGCTTCCCCACTTGCCGGTGCCTCAGCTCCCTCGCCACATGTTGATGCTGTACCAAACCAACACAAGAGAGCAGGGATGGGGAGACAAAACAGGAGAGACACTTGTAAATAGCTGAATGGAGGTACATAATGGCCAGACCTACACCCACCCAGAAGACACCCCCAAGAGGCAGCACCGTTCACTATGGCCATGGCCATTCCCCTGACTACTGACCAGAATACTGCTCTACACCCCTCCCCTGGACTACCTAAGGAGGCGACATGTGGGAGACCTGACAAAGGCACCCCTACACCCTTTGGGGACCATAATGTACATGGACACCAGTCAGAGTCCCTGCCTCTATGCGGCATGAACCCTAATGCACACACAGACATCCTTGCAGACTGAAGAATGTGTCATGAGCACTCACCCCCTTGTGACTGCTGTGCAGCCTTCAAGCGCCCATGCAGGTCTGAGTATGCCACCGCCAGGATACATCGCATGAGGGGGCTCAGTCCTGACGGGCACCCCTTCCACGTTGGGAGAACTTCCCCAGCTGGGCTTCACAGATCTTACGCGCCCAGCGCCGCAGGTCCTTCCACCTCTTTCTGCAGTGGGTGCTCCGCTGGTTGTAGACCCCCAGGGTCCACACCTCCTTGGCAATAGCATGCCAAAGTGCCCTCTTCTGGTGGGCGCTGACCTAAAAGGGTGACACAGATATGGAACACAGAGGTCAGGCACTTGCAAGATAGATACAGCTGGCTAATTGTCCACTATGGGACGGACAGTTCTCTCAGACTTACAGGCCATATGCACGCAGCATGCCATGCACCACAGCCCTTGCAGGCTCAGAGGTGCACACATATGTTCATCCATTACACCCAAACAGTGCCCCCCAAACCCAGACTCACCTGTATCTCTGTCCGTCCGTACAGTTTTGCGTATAGGGACAGGACCCCGTCCACTAGCCTCTCCAGTTCCTCCTGGGTGAAGGCTGGGGCCCTTTCCCCTGCAACACAAGCCACATCCATTGCCAGAGGCCGGCCACAGCAGTACACACAGTGTACTGTCCACACGAGATCAGGGAGTCAAGTGAATAATAGATGACGAAATTGCGTACGTACTGCGGCGGTGTGCACCATCACGGCCAGCGGTGGTCATGCTATGCCAGGATTCTCCATTGGCTTCCATGTTAACCAATGACTGTGCGAACTGCAGTAAACACCGCCTTACGCTGTGACGTCAACCGCTAGCGGTATGAGGTCACTTCCACAACGAAAGGCCTGGATTACAGTGGGCAGACATTTTGGCAGTAACTACGCGTCTATAAATAAAAATTTGCACAATGCAGGCTCTACTAGCCACATGAAGCACCTAAGCATGTGACCATTCCGTAATATACCACACATGAAAAGCTCTGTTCCCTCATTGACGTGTAGATGTAGATCTGTCAAGAAGCAGTTAATGTTGAGTCACTACAATGAAATATGCAGTGCACAATTGATGACAATGTGTGCCTATGTATGTGTGTTCATCACACCTTTTTGATACCCCTTGTAGGTACTGACCCTTGTGGCAAGGAAGGGCACCATTGGTGTACAGACCACTTGTGGATATGAGGACCATGGTGGAGCGTCAGATCATAATCAAGTACAGACTCACACGTGCAACAATTCAGGAACTTTAGGCCAGATGTATGAAAACTGGGGTCTGCGATTCGCAAAATGCGATTTTTAAGAAATCATTATTTCCGAGTCGCAATTGGCCAAGTAACAAAATTGCGATTCGGAATTAGCGATTTCTTAAAAATCGCTATTTGTGGTTTGCGAGGCCCATTTACCGAATCGCAATTTGCATTCTCGCAATTTGCGATTTTTTTGTGATTCGGTAAAAAATCGCAAAATGCGAGAAAGTGTGAGAATGCACACCTGGAGGAGCCTGATGACATCACCAGCAGGAAATGAGTCATCCCAGGCAGTTACAGGTGCCACACCCAAACCAGCATCCTGAGTGAGAGCAGCCAAGCCACATTGAGCAGCACTCTGAAGGAGCAGCATCACCTGAGCCACACTGGAGCCCCAAGGTCCAGCACAGGAGAAGCAGGAGAGGAAGCACAAACTGAAGTTCAGTGAGCAGGAGCTGGAGGTATTAACAGAAGAGGTGGTGAGGAGCCATGACCGCCTGTTTGGCAAATCATCCCTCCAGGTGCCAGAGAGTGAGAAGAGAAGACTATGGCCTGAGATCCAAAGTAAAATCTGCGCTATTGGAGTGGCACAGCGCTCCATTGAGGAGATCAAGAAACGCTGGTATGACCTGCGGTCCTGGGAAAAGGAGAGGGTGGCAAGGAGACTTGCAGAGGCCATTAGGAGGACCACGAACCGAGCCACCTGCCACACCACTGGAGGACCTGGTGGAATCAACACTCCTACCGGATGCAGTGACAGGGGTCACAGATATAGACACCTCCGCTCAACCAAGTACCAGCCAAGGTAAGTGCAATGTTGTTGTGTGAACCCAATATGTGCATGCATAAAAGCCCCTTAGGAATTAGCATGTAATGTGAAGTAGTGTGTGACGTAGTCCACTCCACATCTTAGTAGCAGCACAACAATGCATTATGGGAGTCGTGGTCCACAAACTAGTACAGACAGTGCCATGACAATGAAGCAAGCATAGTGACACCCAAGGTAACACAACACACACTACACCATGTAGAGCAGTACCTATAGCTTTATTGCCATTTCTGGACAGATAATGTAACATACAGAACTGACGTGCTGCATATTGTTGTTGCAGGTGGGCCTGGCACAGCAGCCACAGAAATTGTGTGTGTAGGGGAGAAGGACACAGCTGCCCTCTGACACCAACACCAGTGGGTCCGTCAATGTCTCCACTGTGCGCCGCAGGCCCAGGCCATTGCCACTTCCAGACCTCAGTGATGACTCCGATGTGCAGCAGGAGGGGCCAAGCACACCATCTGCACCCGATAGACGCAGCCAGATACCAGAGGACAGGGGTCATTCAGCATATCGCAGAAGTGCCACAGTGTCCCAGCAGCAACTGCAGGAGGCAGCTGAGGGTACATCCTTGTTTGGTGGACTTGAGGCTGCTATGTTGCAGCAACAGCGCCTGCAAAACATGAGAATTCTGAGTCTGGACAGGAACCTTAGAGTCCACAACAGACATATGGTTGGCCTGCATCGGCGAATTGACACCCTGAACGTAAATATCACCCAGCTGCGTGAGGAACAGGTGCAGGCCTCTCAGGACACTAGGGAGCTGACCAGTGCAGTGCGTGACCTGTGTGAGGAGCTGCGCCACGAAAGAGTCGACGCAGACATGATCACCGTTTCCGAACCATGTTTGCGAACTACTGCAGGTCCTCAAATAGGATGGCCAACTCCACTGCCCTCCTCGCCCGTCGTGCTGTGGCGGCCCAGGTTGAGGCTGCACACACCAGCAGGGATGTGGTCCAGGGCCTTGTCCAAATCACCAATGTGATTGAACTGGTCATGGGACAGAGGTCGGCCACTCCCAGTGAGGTTGCCTTGGTGGACACGGAGAACAGTTCGAGCCTCAGTAGTGTGCAAGTACCTGCTTCAGACACCAGACGGCGCAGTGCCAGGCGCAGCACTGCCACTGAGGGTGACATTCAGGGTGCCAGTGAGTCAACTGGGCCCCCCAGTGGTGTGACAGGGATTAGGAAGGGACTCTTGCTGCATTGACACTGGTGTCCCCACTATGAAATAATAGTGTGTGACTCAGTTTTTATTGTTTATTTTCGTTTTTCTTATTCACCTTTTTACTTCTTTAATCACAATTAATTACCTGATGTAAGGTAATAAATTTCTATCACTACAGGTACAGTTGGCAGTGGAGTTTCGTTATCCATACTCACATCTGAAATGGTTGTGTGTGATGTCAGCACGCCTTTGCCTTCCCTCTGCTGCACTGGTCCTGTCTGCTGGCTGTAGAGGTGGTATGGGATCGTCATCCTCATTTGATTCAGTGTCACTGATTTCTATAGGTATGCCCCTGGTTGTAGCTATATTGTGCAAGATTGCACAAGTAGCCACTATTCTACATGTGGTTTCTGGACTGTACTGTGGTGCCCCTCCACTCTTGTGGAGGCAACGGAAGCGACTCTTCAGGAGGCCAAATGTGCGCTCCACCACGTTGCGGGTTGCCCTGTGTGCTGCATTGTATCTACGTTCTGCCAGTGTCGTGGGATTGAGGTAGGGCGTCATCATGTAGGTGCGCACTGCATAGGCACTGTCTCCTGAAAGGGACAGAAGGTTTGATGAGTACCTCAGCCATCTGACAAGGGTTTGTTATCTATGCGCCATTGTAAAGAGTGACATTACCTAGTAGATATCCTTCACCAAACTCCCTAGCTACCAGTCTTGTGTGAATGCCGCTGTGGCGAAAGATGTATGAATCATGTTTGCTCCCTGGGTACCTGGCCACGAGATCAGTTATGATATGGGAGGCATTGCATATCACCTGTATATTCATGGAATGTTGGTGTTTACGGTTTCGGTACACATACTCTGTGACAGAAGGTGGACATATTGCCACATGTGTGCCATCTATGGCACCTAAGACGTGGGGGAACTGTGCTATCTGATAAAACTAAATTTTTGTCTGCTGTATTTCCTGTGGGGTGTGGGTGAATCGGATGTACTGTTGGAGTTTGCTTAGCATGGCGTTGATAAATGCATTGAAGAATCTGGAGAGGGTGCTCAGTGACACCCCCCCAGCCGCTGCTATGACCCCTTGATAGCTCCCTAAGGCGAGTAGGTGTAAGGAGCATAATACCTGCACATGGGTGGGGATATTATGTGTCCTTTGTGTTCTGCGCTGCAGAAGGGGTTGTAGCTCAGCTATTAGGTCAAGTATCATGGCTGAGTTCAACCTATACCTCTCATATACTTCCTCCTCTGTCAGGTCAAAAAGTGTAATGCACACTCTGAAAATGCGCTCCTGTCTCCTCCTCCCTCTCCTCAAACCTGCCAGGATCCTCATCCTCCTCGCCATGACGTAGAGTGCAGCCATTGTGGTAGAGAGTCTGAGGCATTCTGGGCCTCTTTATATAGGTTGCACCTGGTTACCACCTGGTTTCACTTAGTGGTATTTTGCACGTGCAAAATGCCATTCTGCGAAAAATCGCTAATTGCGAATTTTTTATGCATCTATTTGCGATTTGGATTTTGCGATTCGCATTTTGCACCTCACAATTTTCTACTGGAAATACCGAATCGCAAAATGCAACTCGCAAAACCCAGTCGCACCGCAAAAAATCGAAATTTTTGTGATTTCTTATTTTTGGTCTGTGAATGCCTTTCATGCATCGCAGACCACGTTTTTGCACTCGCAAACGGACGATTTTTGCGATTCGCACCGTTTGCGAGTGCAAAAACTATTCATACATCTGACCCTTTGTGCTTAACTGGATCCTTCACTAACTCCGGGAAATCGTAATCAGCATGCCATCCCTACTGAAGTGCAGGTGTTCTCCGCACTCCATTTCCTGGCAACAGGCTCATTTCAACTGACAGTGGGCATGGGTGCTGGATTTTCACAGCCAATGTTCCGCATGGTACTGACAAGATTTCTAAATGCATTTGTACGACACCTGCAGTCCTATGTGAGGTTTCCGCAAAGTACTGACCGCCCTGCCATCAGGTCTGAATTCTATGTCTTTGCAACATGCCCCATGTGATAGGTGCCATTGACGGCACCCACATACCGATTATCCCCCCAAGAGTCGGTGAACAGGTGTACAGAAACAGAAAGAACTTTCACTCCATGAACATCCAACTGGTATGTATTGCAGACCAGTACATCTCATATGTAAATGCCATGTACCCAGGTTCAGTCCATGATTCCTTTGTGTTGAGGAACAGTAGTGTGCCACAGAGGATGGAACAACTCCAAGAGGACAGAGGGTGGATCATAGGTAAGTGTGTCTGTCACTAACTGACACATAGCAGACAGCCAGGCTGTCTGACTAAGGGGCTTAACAATGACTACTCTGTATTGCACCTTTTTCTAGGTGATTCTGGCTATCCAAACGTGCGTTGGGTCCTGACACCAGTGAGGAATCCCAGGACGGATGCAGAGAGGAATTACAATGAGGCCCATGGACGTACTAGGGGGGTGATAGGACGCACTAGGACGCACAATAGGTCTCCTGAAGGCTAGATGTGGTTATCTACATATCTCTGTGGGTTCCCTGGCCTATGGGCTTGAAAAGGTGTGTAGAATAGTGGTGGCCTGCTGCATGCCGCACAACGTGGCAGTGAGACATTCTATCCCCCTCTTGTAGGTGGAGGGTGCTGTATGTCCTGACCAGCTTCCTCAGAGAGGGGAAGAGAGTGATGGTGACGATGAGGAAGGGGAAGATGTCAATTCCGGGACCCAACTGATACAACTCTACTTCCAGTAACTGTGTGGGTTTGTGGGCTGACATTGGGGTTTGTGACACATAATGTCAGTGTGCTCAGTCACATGGGGGGGGGGTTTGATAATGATAGGTGAAACATGGTCCAGTTCTGCATGGTACAGATTGATATTTTCTGCATTTACTTAGGGCCCACATTTAGGCACACAGGACTCCCTTCATGCACAGATTTAACAATAAAGTAGTTATCAGCCAGTTGAATCCATACTTCACTTTGTTCACAATTTAACACAGGGGACAGTGTTACAGGTGTGATATGCGTTTTATTGGTTACAGTGAGAGAATAGTGCTATTTACAGTGATGGCAAGTCGTAAGGGGTGGGTGTCCTCAAAGCCAACATGGTGGCAGCCTTGTTGGTAGTATTGATGGGTCCATCTTTTCTTACATTAGTTCATATTGCCTCTTAGCAATGTGTGGTAGCTGATTGTTGCTGAGTTACTTCTTGAAGGGGGCCTTGTTCTTTGCTGGGGTTCCAGTGCCATATCTTGGTCTAAGGGTCAGTTTGGGCGCCTGCTGTTGATCTTCAGGGGATGACATGGTAGGCTCTTGGGTTTCCTGTGATGGAAGTTCCTGGGATGTTTCTGCTGATGGTGTAATCTCATGGTGGGTGTCTGGTGCTGTAGTGGGGGCCTCCTGTCCTGTGTGGGTCTCAGACTGTGTTTGTACCAGCTGAAGCAGTGCTCCTGCTATGGTGGCCATTGTGGCGTTGTGCTGTTTCCACTGCTCCATGGCCTGTTGGTGATGTTCCTGCTGCATCCTCTGACTGTGCTCCAGGGTGGACACTATCTGTGCCAACCTGTCATGGCTATGCTGGTAGGCCCCCAGTACCTCTGATGTCACGTCCTGGGCTGCTACATCCATCCTGTGGCCTCCCCCCGGCCCACTGACACCCTTGCACTTGCCCTAGCCCCCTGTGCCTGTGTCCCCTGTACAGGTCTGGCAGTACCACTTGTACTGGGGCCCTCGCCTTCTTGCATGCTGGGAGTGGGAGACTGTGGCCTCTGTACCTGTGTTCCACCAGTCTGTGGCCTGGATACACTGGTGTGGGGACGCTTGCCCTGGGCTGCTGGTCTTGATTGGGTGGTAGTGGTGACAGTGGTTTCCTGGGTAGGGCTGCTGCATGGTGACAGTCCAGGACTGTGTGAGGGGCCTGCCTGCTCATCAGTGTCCAAGGATCCTTCACCAGTGTCCTGTGAGGTGCCTCTGTCTCCCTGGGGGGCACTGGCACTCCTTGTCCCGGTGGCATGGGTGGTGGTGGTGCCTGTTGGAAGACATAGACATGTCTGTTACAGCTGCATGAACGTTTGAGGTGAACAGGACTGGGCTATTTTGTGCTGGGGTTACTTTCAGTGGCCTTATAGGGTGCCTTTGTGAGATTGACACTGCATTTAGCTTTAACTGTGGGGTTGCATTGTGGTGGGGGGTGTCGTTCCATTGTGGGTACTTGCAGGGATAGGTGGCTGTGCACAGGGGGAGGGATGTGGGCCTGTTAGTGGGTTTGGGGTCATGCAGGGGGGTGGATTTAGTGGCTGTTGCCTGGGTGGTGTGTTGGTCCTGGTGGGTGTGGGTGGGGTGGTACATGCATTACAGGTATGGTGTATATGGGGTAAATGTTGATGACTTACCTATTCCATTCCTCCAGTGAGTCCAGTGAGTCCCTCAGGGTGCAGGATGGCCAGTACCTTTCCCTCCCAGTCTGTGTATTCTGGTGGTGTTGTTGGCGGTCCTCCCCCAGTCCTCTGGACTGCAATGTGTTGCTTTATGCTAAGCCCCTGACTTTCCCCGCAGGTCATTCCATCTCTTCTGGATGTCGTCCTGGGTGCGTGGATGGTGTCCCACTGCATTGACCCTGGTCTGCCATAGCTCCATCTTCCTTGCGATGGGTGTGTGTTGCACCTCGGCCCAAATATTTGTGGCTCCACCTTCAGGATCTCATCCACCATGGTCCTTAACTCCCTTTCTGTGAAGCGTGGATGTTTGGCGGGTGACATGGTGATTGTGGTGATTGGTGTCGGGGCTGGGAACGCGGTGAGGGTGTTCTTCTGTCGGTCGGTGTGTATCTTGTGTATGCTGGCGTTCGGTGTCTGTCTCTGGTGCTCTCCATCTTCTTGGCCTGTTTCATTGCAAAGGATTGTGGGGTATGTCTAGGGGTGTTTTATGGGGTTATGGATGTGTGTCAGGTGTGTGGGTTGCACGCTTATCCAATATGTGCACTTCATGCTGTTCAGTCCACTTGCCGCCCGTGGCGGGCAGACCGCTAATGGTCCTCCTGCCTCCACTGTCCGCCAAGGTGATTTGTGAATCATTATTTAGAGGGTGGGATGTGGGTGTGCTCGGCGGTGGTGGGGTGGGGAGGTCCAGGATTCCCACTGACAGGGTCATGGCTGGGAGTAGTGGTCTGGTGATTTTTTGCGGGGGTTGGGATTTTCGTTCATTATATTGCAGGTTTCCATTCACCACCAACGACGGTTTTTCCGCCGTGTTCATAATGACCGCCTTAATCTACAAAGCACATCATCATACATTTATCGCAAGCATTACTCTTTTAAGAACTTTTCTTCTGCATTGGACATATGTCACCCTTAATGTTGATAGCAAAATTAGTTTTTGTAACGAATATTAGGGCCTGATTTAGATCTTGTCAGATAGAATATTTTATCACAAATGTGACGGATATCTCATCTACCCAATTATGATTTCAATAAGATACAAAGGGATCATAATATGGCAGACAAGATAAACGTCTCATTTGTGACAGAGTATTGCCCTCTGCTAAGATCTAAATCAGGCCCTTAGTTATTTGACATGTTGAACTCACACTATAACATACCCCCATGATGCTGCTTTTCTGCCCCCAACTGTCTATCAAGGTCTGGATAGGCCACCTCAAGTATGTGGTCCTTTAGGCGGATCAGGGTACAGAGCACAGGCTTCCCAGGCTAGGACTGGCTGAGCTGGACTTTCTGGTCTAGCACTGTAGGTCATCCCACCTTTTTCAGCACTAAATTCGGCACCACTGATAGACCCCCCAGGTTCATACCTTCTTAGCAATGGCCTCCCATATTCCCTTCTTCTCATGGCTGTTGAGCTGTATGGATGAGGAAAAAAGAAAGTAAAAATTAAATTTTGTGAGATTTTGTTTGTCTGTATTAATGTGACAGAAATTTGTAACATCATTCACAAGCATTGCTAAAACGTCAGTAGAGATTATTTATCAACATTTGTTTCCTAGGAAATACTAATTTGTCAAGGTCCTCATGCTACTAATCCAGGCCACAAACATGATCTAGGTCAAGGGTCTGAAACCCTTCCTGTAGTGAGAGCCTCTCCTGAGCAGTACAAATCATTGTGGGCTACTAACGACTAAACAACTTGAACAATATTAGCACCGCCCCCATACAGAGCTATAGTGGCATAATGCCAATATGTATTAGAGGCAGATACTATGGTTTAAAACACATACAATGACTAAGGGCAGTATGGAAGGGCTACCTTGTGTGCCAGTGACAGCACAGTTTTTGGTGATGTATGAACAAGTGTGTGTAGTAATTAGACATAGGTGTATAGGTGATTAAGAGCTTGTCTCATTTATACTTGCAGCATAAGATATACCTTTCCCCATATGTGGCACCATTACATGGCTAACACATACAGAGGCTCATCTTTCAGAAAATTGGATGTAGGGTAAATTGAAAGAAAAACATCAGACAACTCCATAACGTGAAAGTTTCTTCTTGTACTATACATTTCTCTCATTTTGACATTTGGCTGTAATTGTCACTTATATCACTGGTACAGTGTTTACTCTCCACTGGAAGTAAGGGACATGCAGTTTGTTAAAGAGAATCTAGGTTTGTGAGTAAACTGTGCTGAAAAGTCAGCTTATGAATTCAAATTACTTTTCATTTCAATTTACAGACATTTAATTCATTGTCAAACATCATTATATTTCTTGCTACATCATCTGGTCCACTACACTGCAATCACAACACTTCACTCAAGAACAAAAAGGGACAAAAATCTTGTGTATGAAGAAAAAAGTTGCTTAGAAAACAGTTACCAATCAAACATGTACCTGTTCCTCTGAGTTCCCATACAAATAGCTGTACAGGGACATGACCTCCATGGTGAGAAGTTCCAGCTCCTCAGGGGAGACGTTAGGGGCCCTGTCTCCTGCTTTGTCCGGTATCCTGGTTCCCAGAGGTTGGTAACAGCAGCAAAAGTGGAGGATCGGCGATGGGGACAGACACAACCATTGGCTTTCATGCGTAACTGTCACACATGTTAGTCTACGGCTGCCTCTGTCGTGGAGTGCTACACCTGCTACGCAGTCAACTTCCAGCTATGGCTGCAAGATAGCCAATGTCCTAAAATTAAGGTTGGGCACCCACTATTTTAAGGTGTGAAGCAGTGTATTTTTAAATGTAACGTGTGTCCCCACCACTCAAAATGGTGGCTAGTATGTTTACAAATGTGAGATATGTACAACACTGTTATTTATAAAATTTACACATTAAAATGTAAACCGTTACTGTGTTTAACATCAATAGTGATGCTGAGTATTTTATACATCCATTGATGGATTTTGGAAAAAAAAACGAATGAGTAAACAATACATTTGAAATGTGATATTTACATATTAATATAAAAAATTCAGACATGTCAAAAAATATTAATCGAAGTTGCAGCATAACACACTAAGGTGGTCATTATGACATTGGCGGTCTCTTCCGAAGACCGCAATGGTGACGGACGCCAACAGACCACCGCGGAGGTGGAAATCCACCCACCAGATTATGACACACAAAACCGACAGAAACCAGCCACAACAATAATTCCGCCAGACCCTACGGAGGTGAAAAACTGTCAGACACACCACCCCCCCGCTATGCCAGCAATACACCGCCTGAATGTCTCCCTTGTGTGCCACTCAGACAGTTTGTTCACTTTGGACTGTCATTGCTCCTTTTCCTATGGCCCCATTGATACTGGACCCGTGCAACAAATCAACTGGGCCACCACACTGAAGTTGTCGTCCACCATCAACCCACTCTATTGCACTATCCCATCCTTTTTGTCACTTCAATAAATACCCTTGAACACAACTAAAGTTTCTGTGATTTATCGTACAACAATATGCAGGGGCATATTTATACTCCGTTTGCGCCAAATTTGCGTAGTTTTTTTTGACGCAAATTAGACGCAAAACTAACTCCATATTTATACTTTGGCGTTAGACGCGTCTAGCGCCAAAGTTTATGGAGTTAGCGTCATTTTTTGGCGTGAACACCTTCCTTGCGTTAATGAGATGCAAGGGAGGCGTTCCCGTCTTAAAAAATGACTCCCAGGCATGTGCGTGGTATTTATACTCCCGGGCAAAAATGACGCCCGGGAGTGGGCGGGCAAAAACCCCCGCATTTGCGCCTCTTTTTAACGCCTGGGTCAGGGCAGGCGTTAAGGGACCTGTGGGCTCAGAATGAGCCCAGAGGTGCCCTCCCCTGCCCCCAGGGACACCCCCTGCCACCCTTGCCCACCCCAGGAGGACACCCAAGGATGGAGGGACCCATCCCAGGGAAGAAAAGGTAAGTTGTGGTAAGTATTTTATTTAATTTTTTTTTTGTGGCATAGGGGAGCCTGATTTGTGCCCCCCTACATGCCACTATGCCCAATGACCATGCCCAGGGGACATAAGTCCCCTGGGCATGGCCATTGGGCAAGGGGGCATGACTCCTGTCTTTGCTAAGACAGGAGTCATGTTAATGGCGTCTGGGCGCCCAAAAAAAATGGCGCAAATCGGGTTAAGACGATTTTTTTGCCTCAGCCTGACTTGCCCCATTTTTGGACGCCCAAACGCCATTTTTCACTACGCCGGCGCTGCCTGGTGTACGTCGTTTTTTTTCACGCACACCAGGCAGCGCCGGTCGGCTAACGCCATTCAATAAATACGGCGCCCGCATGACGCTTCAGAATGGCGTTAGCCGGCGCTAATTTTTTTGGCGCAAAACTGCGTTAGCTGCAATGTCTGACGGGCACCACCCCGGATCCGTTTGGACCACCAGGATGCGAAACATGTTGACCCATGAGAGGTTAGATTCTGGGGATTTTCCAGACTCCTATCTTTTTTGAGATATAAAATAGAAAACTCTTTCCACAACAAGAGTGATTGATCTTAGTTTCTTTTTTCACTCTTTTGACTTTGTTTTTTAACCTTGGCCCTGACCGTCCATCTGGTCCAATAAATTCTACTGTCTCAGTGGCGGTTGTGAGAGTCAATTTTTAAACCACATCTTTTTCTGATCTCCATCGACACTTTAATCACCCTTGGGGTCACGGCACCACCACATAAAAGATCTCCGGCAAAGAGCCCCCCCATCAGGGGTGGTGCCCGTCAGACATTGCAGCGCCGGTCTGACGAGGAGCAGTGCCTATGATGAAGCATGACACCCTATGGGTGTGTGAGGCCACTTGCTCCTAGAAGTTAGGACCCCGGTCACTATTTTCTGGTTTACATGGTTGGAACAGTGTATTACTAATTTTTGATGTTTCTATTTGGAGGATATACACTGGACCAGAATTCCTCCTGATCCCTCCCCCCTTTTTTTGAGCGGTATGAACAGTAGTACAGTCTTACCTGAGTGTCAGTGGAAATACTGATGTATCATATGTGTCCCGTTGTCCACATCCTCCTCCTCCTCATCCTCATCACTGCCTGCAGTGCCGTCTGCTGCCACAGGTGCATTGTCCCCCCTCCTCCTGCATGTAGAGCACATGGCATCTGAGTGTCAAATTGTGAAGCATGCAGCAAGCCACCACACATTACTCATGTACAATGGCACAGAGTACAACTTCAGGTGGCATACAGTGACATACATTGGGTGATGACTCAAGCTAACCTATGCACCACACTCTCTGCCTCTGTCGTCATGCCATCACCTGTGGGATGCTGCTATTCCTCAACACATAGGCATCATGCACAGATCCAGGAAACGTGGCAGTGAGGTGGGAGATGTATTGATCAGCAAGGAACACCATCTGGACATTTATAGAGTGGTAACTCTTTCTATTCCTGTAGACCTGCTCATTTGGCCTGGGAGGGACCAAGGCTATGTGGGTCCCATCAATGGCCCCTATCACATATGGTATGTGCCCCATGGTGTAGAATCCAGCCTTCACAGTGGGCAAATCTTCACTCTGTGGGAATGAGATGTAGCTGATCATGTGGTTTAGCAAGGCACCCAAAACTCTTCCCAGCACATTTAAAAACATTGGCTGGGACATTTCTCCAGCCAAGCCCACAGTCAGCTGGAAGGAACCACTCGCCAGGAAGTGGAGCACTGACAGTACCTATACTGCAGGGGCTATTGCTGTAGTGCTACGGATAACAGGAATCAGATCTGTCTCCAATTGTTGACACAGCTCAATAATTGTGGCCCTGTCCAGACGATAGCTGATAATGATGTGCCATTCCTCCAGTGTAGCCATGTCCACTAGTGGTCTGTGTACGGGTGCTTGCCTCCTCCTCCACAGTGGTAGGTTTCTAAGTAAACCAAATATGAGATGTGTGTGTGACTACAGGAAGTATGGACACACAATATCACAGTACACAGAGCGTGTATGTATGTAGTAGACTGGAATTGTTTTGATGTGTACCATCGGTACCTATGATGCACATTAAATTGTCCGCCATGAATACCACCATTAGGAATTGACAACCACCTCTCCTGTATGCAGGGATAGGTGGAAGTGACCTGACTCTTCTGGCATTTGGCGTCATGGCAGAAGGCATCGGCGTGCAACTCCTCATTGTCTAACAAGGAGGTCTATGAGCACAGGAACCAATGATGATCAATGCCTGCAGTAATGGTGTTCACTGCCTCGGACGTGACCGCCATTTTCTCTGTCCCACTTCACTTGATTCCTGACTCTCTACAGGTCAACACCTCCACTGCGTGTGCTACTGTGCCCTGTGTCTGGAACCCGTGATGGCCCATGTTACAGGGGAAAGGGCCCCAGCATTCACATTGGAGGAGCTGGAGAACCTTGTGGATGCAATCCTACCCTTGTATGGGCAATTGTATGGGCCTCCAGACCAACAGGAGAGTACCTTATGGATATGTTGGATGCAACATAGCTGTATGAAGATGTATGTGTGTGCTGGCAGTGTGTCATTGGGGAGTGTTTTTATGCTGCATGCAATGTGTACGCACAGGTACAGGTCATGTGTGGGCTTAGTGTGGGATCTATGCAGTATGTAATCCATTTCTGTCACAGAATATAGTGTTGAGTTCATGGTGTCCATTCATCTGTGTTCCCTATGCATGTCAGTTCTCCTCAGAAGAACGGGTTGTGGCATGCCATCGCCAAGGACGTGCAGACCCTGGGGGTCCATAGCCAGCAAAGCACCCACTGGAGGAAATGGTGGGAGGACCTGAAACGCTGGGCCCGGAAGACCACGGAGACCCAGCTGGGGATGGCCTTTTGACGAGGGTGGGGTGCCCGTCGGACCCTGACCCCCCTAATAGCCCACATACTGACAGTGGCCAATCCTGAGTTGGATGGGCACTTGAGCACAGCACAGCAGCCACAAGGGGGTGAGTACACACTGTGTGGTATTCTTTTGTGTTGCCTGCCATGGTGTATGGGTGCAAGGTTCTAGTCAGTGGATGTCCCCAATATGCTGGTTTAGCTAATCTTGTAGAGTCTTGCCTATCAATGTATGGTGGAATGTATATTTGGTATTGGCAAGTAGCTGGCATACCATGGCAGGAATGGCTTAGTGAGTCCCAGTAGGTGTGCAGATGGTAGTGTTTGGGTTCATTTCTGCTGTTGTTCCCAGGTAATGGTTTGACATTGTGCTTCATACTGCACAGTGTTAGTCCCAGGGAGTGATTGTGATGTGTATGCAATATGTGCGGTTGTTGCTGTGATTGACCCTGTGCTCCCTTTCTTTCTCCCCCACCCTCTCTCCTTTTCTCATCCTGTCGTCATGTGCAAGGAGCAGGGTCACCGCAGAGTGGGGGAGCTGGAGCCCACGAGACCCAGGATGCAGAGTCCAAAGACACTGAGGGGACCAGTGGGTTGGAGGAGGGGAGCACCATGGGGGAGACAGGAGCTATGGCATCTGACTTAGATTCCTACTCTGATGGAAGCACCCTAGTGGTGACGGAGCCCTGTGGGACCACCCCAGCTACAACATCTCCCGCCACCCCCGTACCAGCAACGCCAATCCCAGTAGCCCCCCACCCAGTTGCCTGTGCCCGCTCACCCAGGAGGGGGGCGTCTCCTTCGCCCCAGGCACCTCAGACCTTGCCCTAGTCAGCCCTGCTGCGCTCACTGAGAAGGCTACTGACCCCCTGAGGTCCATCTCTGTAGGGCAGTCAACCACAGTGAATACCACCCAGGGGCTGGCATCCCAGATACAGCAATGCAATACCTACCTGGAGGACATTCACAGTGGCTTGGCTGCCATACAGAGATCGTTTCAGGCTCTGGCCTCCTCTTTGATGGCAGCCAGTGCCCCTGGTTCTTTCTTCCCCCCTCCAACTACCCAGTCCCAAAGCCCTCTCCCCCACCCATTTCATGCACGTAATCAGACCAGCATGCATCCAAGATTACAGACATGCAAAGGCACCACACTTCACTCCACAAGCACACAAACAGCCAATACACAGAAGCACAACACCCATTGCCTTCACGGTCTCCTCCCTCACAGTCACATTAACACTCACACCTACAAGCATTGCATCTTCAGTTCCACATCCTGCCACCTGTAAAGCCTTGCCCACAGCCACCACAACAGCAGACATGCAGACTAGCCTCCCATTCACCACATGTGCAGTCACTACCACCACCATCACAACCTCATGCAACACATCCACCTCACTTGCAAACACCACCACAACATATATACGTCCTGTTTGTTTGCAGAGAAATTCAACAACAGAAGCCAGGAGCAAAGAAAACCAGGACACATACCCTTGGTCCAACCACTGTATCTCGTTGGGAACAGTGACCTCAATTAAATAAATTATACACATACAGAAAGGGCCATTGGCCAGTTCAATGATTGTGAAAACCCACAGGGCAACATCGAAGGCCCAACTTGACTCCTGACAGCCCAAGTCACTCCACTGGGCAGGGGCATCATGCTGATGGTAGGCATGCACCTGAGGGGGCAAGGGGATGGTGTGGTGTGGATGTTTCTTGGAAGGGGGACCTTGGACTTGGCTTTGGGCGGGGTGGGTTCTTGTTCCGTTGCTTGGGGGGCGGAGGTGTTGGCTTGGCGCGGGGGCCAGCCAATCTTGTGCCCCTTAGTGGTAGGTGTAGCTGCAGGGCGAGGGACCTGAGTGGACTGGGAGCTGGAGGTACTGGGCTGGGGGAGAGGGAGCTTCCTCTTAGGGGCAGGATGGGGGAGGAGGAGGGAATAGGTCAAGACAGGAAAGGAAACGTTTCTTAGGTCCAATGGGGCAGGTTGTGGGAGGAGGGTTGGGAGTGGAGGTAGAGGAGGTGGTTGTAGGAGGAGTAGGTGTGAGGTGGATGGCTGTTGAGTGTCTGAGTGGGAGCGTTTATGTGTCTTTGGAGGGGCGGTCCACAGTTACAGGGACTGGGTTGGGTGGAGCGGTTTGCTGTTGTGGCAGGGCTTCTCTGTTTGTCACTGAGGAAGGTGTATTTTGTCCTGATGTTGAAGGACCACAGACAGGGGAAGATGGTGCAGGAAAAGCTCCTGCACATATGATTGTAAATATCACACATCACCCCAGTCAAGGAGAAACAATTGGAGTTGTGATTCTGCATACCTACAATGTGCTCCCTCTGCACCTGCTTCATGTCCTGGATCTCTGTAAGAACCTGGCCATCAAGTCTTGGGACTGCTGTAGTGCCTCCAAGGCTCAGTCGAAGGTGGTCTGATTTACAATTATACCAGTGGCTTCACTTCGCTGGCCCACTGAGTGCCACTCACAACCTCTACCCCCACTTCCCTAAACCCTTGAGGCAGTGTGTCCCATTTCACTGGGTCCTGGCAGAACTGGAGGTGGTGGTAGTGTTAGCTCAGCCAGGACTGGTGGGCACAAGATTGGTGTGATGTTCCCTTGGACACAGGGAATGGAGGTATCCTGAGGCTGAGGTGTTGTTGCAGCTGGGGTGGGCGGTGTAGGAGTGGGGTGAGTGAGACTCACTGGACCTGTCTGTCCAGACAGGCCAGATGGACTAGGCAGCTGCACATCATCTGGACTTGCAGGAGTGGTGTATTACCTGAAGGTGTGATCTTGGTCTAGATGTGGAGGTGTATTCAGTTGCAAAGGGTGGTCCACTGGCTCTGGCTATTGGACCTAAAATGAATTTCAAACAATATGAAATTAAAAGTCTGGTCAATTTTCTCTTCAGCTACAAATGAAGCAACGTAAAGTGAAAAATAAGATTAATGGAATGATTAATCTCTGTGCCTCTGTGTGATTTTCTTTTTTAATTTAGACACGCAGATGCACACTTCAGTAATTACGTTGAAGAGATGTCCTAAAATGAAAAATGTTATTTAGAAAGTATACATTAAATGTACCAAACATTCAACCAAATACAGTAGTGAGGACAATTGAGAACTAAATGATTCCAAGGCCTTGCAGGCTAACAAACAGAATGTAGTACAGCTTATTTGAATTAATGGCATAGATAATATAATGCTCCACATTAAAAAAATCAAAAATACTTATATTCAGCATGCCACAGAACATGATTGGAAATCTTTAATTTAATAAACTATGCATTATGAATGCAAAAACATCAATTCAATGGAGTAAAAAAGAAGGTGATGACATAATAGATCAACACAACAAATTACATTTTCATGCATAGCATGAAATGGGGAGTGTCAAATGCATAACACTGACATATGTGCATATCTGGATGAAAAGAGAGGTTGCGCAATATCACATTTCACTAATATTTACAAGCAAAAAAGTCAGGGCATCATGGTAGTTGTAGTCATTTGTATTTACCATTGACAATACTTGTTAAAATGTGAGTTAAACATGCCTTAAATATCTACAGTGAAAATGAACAAACATTTACAATATGTAACAACAGATGTGAATGATGTAAATAAGTGTAAAGAACAATTAGAAGCATTATTCCATCATGTGCAAATAGATGGAGTTTGGACTCTGTTTTTTTCAGTACAACTAAATACATTGACACTAAGCTAGAAACAAGGCAAATGCAAGGGATGATCCATGGAGTACAACACACATTCCGACAACACATATTGCTCATTGTCAAAAAGAGAGACACAACCATTCTGCTAATATTTTTGATAAAACAAGACATTTTTACAAATAAATTTTAGAGTTATATGTTTTGATAATGGTCTTAAAACATTTTACAGCTAAGTTGAATGCAAAGAACTCCATTTGTTATTATTGAGACATTTTTAGTTCAACTTACCAGTCTCCACTCAATCAGGGATTCCTGTCAAGCCTTCAGGATGTAGGATCTGCAAGAACTTTTCCCTCCAGGGAAAGAGTTGTAAGAATAGGGGCTGGCAGAATCACCACCAGTCCTCTGTGCCTCCGGATGATGCTTGGAGGCCAGGGAATACACCTTCCCCCACAGGTCGCTCCACCTCTTCCTAATTTGTCATGTGTGCACAGATTGTTACTACAGCATTCACTCTTTCAACTATTCTTGACCACATTCGCCTTTTCGCCCCTCCTGGGCCCTTCCATCGCCATTTTGATGAAAAATGCACTTTTGTTGTAGCCAAGGCTTGTTTGCGTCTTCCAACACGAAATCTCATCTGCAACGATCTTCACGACGTTGGCCATATTTTGTATCATGCAGGAACCCCCTGGCATTTTCCTAGGGTCCATTTCTGCACTCTTCTTCTAAACACCCTCTTCTGGGTTGGCAGGGGCTCCTGTCCTTCCTGGAACTTCTTTCGACTTCTGGACTTGGTCCCCTTCCTTTGTAGGTCTTCAGGTCCAATAATCCAACAGTTGTTCTTTGCAGACTTGGGCCCATATTTATACTCCCTTTGCGCTGGATTAGCGTCATTTTTTTAATGCTAATTCGGTGCAAACTTAACACCATATTTATACTTTGACTCTAGACCCGTCTAACGTCAAAATATCACAGTGTGCACCATTTTCTGGATGCGTGAAACTTCCTTGCATCAATGAAATGCAAGGTAGGCGTTTCCTTCTAAAAAAAGACTTAAACACCTGTGCGCCATATTTATCCAACCGCACAAAAATGGCACACAGCTGATTTGCGCCAAAATGTAATGCCTGGGTCAGAGCAGGCGTTAAAATGGGCAAACACACCACTACTTAAGGAAAACTCACACAAGCAACATCATAGCTCAAAAAGAAAGACATTGAGGTGATACTTATGCAGCATGCATGAAGACGCAAAGCACAGGAGCTACAGCAGCAGCTACCACCACACCAACATGGACCGCAAATTCAAGGCAGAAGGCAGGAGAGGATATTCAGGACCAGGACAACCATTCAGGGCCTCAGGGAACATGACATCATCCAGAGGTACAGACTAAACTGGTAAGCCATACAGCAGCTGCTGCGCCACATTGAGTCACAGTTGGCACCCAGCTTGCAGACACCCCACATCATTCCACCTGAGATCAAGCTGCTAGCAGTCCTGCACATGTTGGCAAGTGGCTCTTTTCAAACCACTGGTGCCCTGGTTGCCAGGATCTCACAGCCCTCATTTTCTGCCTTCCTTCCCAAGGTACTTGATGCCCTCATCTCCCTCACACCCCGCCACATCAGCTTCCCCAACACACAACAGAAGCAGCAGGAGACCAAACAGGGGTTATATCAAATTCATGGCTTCCCGCCCGTGCTGGTGCCATTGACTGCACACATGTTCGGATAATGCTACCTGCTGCTTCCGAGCACCTATACCACAACAGAAAGCCCACACACTCCATCAATGTGCAGGCCATTGTGTATCACTGTGGATTGTTCACCAACATCATGGTAAAGTATCCTGGGAGTGTACATGATTCATTCATCTTCCCCCACAGCACCATCAATCGGCACTTCCAGGATGGACGATATAGCAATGGCCTACTTGTTGGTAAGTACAGAAACCTAATTATTTACACACAGCACAGCAACCCTGTAGGACACCCAACACATACACCACTAGATCGACACATGGCCAGGAAGACACTGAGGTGTGACACTGGTAGTCATGTTTGATAGCCTGACCCAATGGGATACACACCTATGGACAAATGACAGATGCAAATAACAAGAGGTGCCACTCTAGAGCCACACGGGACCAGTTTAAAACCACACAGTGACAATGACATGGCCTTAACTGGCAGTACAACTTGGAAGATGAACCTTTCAATATCACATCAATAACACTCAATCCCACATCCTTCCAAGCAATACGTCCTGTGTAAGGGGTGTGTAATGTGTGTTGCCACAGGTCAAACACCATGAGACACATAACATGATGATGCTGACTCTAATGAAGGTGACATGGAATCAATGAGGCACTACCAACTTCTCACATCACTCCGGGGGTGACATTGCCAGCTTGCAATAAGGAAGTGGACTCTGCTATGAAAACATGTGGATGTGACACTAATACAAAGTGCACACTGCTACACATATGGATTGAGACAATTCCCCACATACATAACAGATGTACAGGCAGATGGACCTTCACACACTAAAACCTTCACCCCCACAACCAAGTTAGCCAGCTTACCTGGAGCAAGTTCAGTAGTGTAGGTACACGTTTGCACATGAGCCATCTCGGTGAGGGCACAAAAATAGGTTTGCATATAACTTGTCACACATGGGATAATTGTGCATTGTCAATTGTGAACACATCATTGCTGCCACCTTATGGAGAGGTGTTGTGCATTGTCACCTAGCCAAATCAAAGGGTCTCACTGTAGCATTTCACCTGCAATTACATATGTCGAATTGAATGGGATGTTCAGTCCATATAGTGCAACCATGTTACCACCACAGTGGAATCGATTGTGTGTGTAGAAGTATCATGTCACCTCCATTGAAGGCCCATGGACACTTCTTTCACATTACATAAAGCATGGGAGATACACACTGAACTGCAAGTTTCTAAATATACCACTGATATCATGTCAATCAGCCAAATACCAGTTTTGATAGTTAAACAAGCCAATGCAGAAATAACATCACAGAAGCCTAGGATCCCACACAATACCACAAACACAGATGAGTCACAGACGACACAAGATAACAACTGCCAAGCAAGGTGACAATCACGGTGCAACCAACAACACAATACTTACCCTAATTTTCTCTTTCAGCTGGTCAGGGTTATGGGATCCAGCAATGGATCATGACCCCAATTGCCAACCCAAGCGTAGCAGCAGAGCGTACCTATAATGAGGCACATCGTAGGACACACACCATAGTTGAGAGGACTTTTGGCATCCTGAAGTCCAGATTCAGGTGCCTGGACATCACCGGAGCAGCCTCCTATATTCCCCTGAACTGGTCTGCAAGATCATTTTGACCTGTGCCATCCTGCACAACATTTGTGTGAGGATGAGCATTCCCCTCTATGAACCGGATCAACAAATGCCTAAAGAAGAGGAAGAGGGGGATGCTGTTCGTAAAAATGAGGGGGAGCATCCAAACACAGCTGCAGGATTGCATCGGAGACAACACATCGTACAAAACTTCTTCTAACTATAGTCACCATCACCACTTTGTTAGCATATGTAATTAAACACCGAACATCATCACTTAATCATGCTCTGGGTAATTATTTATGCATCACATGATCTCTAGGAATCATAATCAGAGCTTTGCCTCATGGAGAATTGCAGCAATACAAATTTGCATACTGAAAAAGCCACATCACATTTGTGGGTATGAATGTACAGCAAACATCACACACAGTGTTAATGGCATATATCCTGTCTATTTCACATTTGAAGGGCAATCTCAGATGACCACAGCTATGAGACACATCCATGTTGCCAACATGGTCCATTGCAGCATATGACAGACAACTAAGACACCATCAATCATAAGGTAAAAAAGTGCATCATACATGAGGCCGTGGATGTACAATTGCATTGGTAACAAGAATGTATGACCAGACCCTTGGCAGCAGTAAGTGTTACATCAGCTATCTCTGCAAGGATCATGTGTGACAAGAAGTGCATCAAACATGAAAATGGATAGCACAAGTGCCCCAGGTATGACAAGCATTGCTCACAAGTCATGCCCTACGCAGTCTATCCCAGGTAATAAGTCCTGCCACTGCCATGTTTAAAGTCTCTGCCCACCCTTCTCTAGGGGGCCATGTAAATGTACTATCTGTACCCTGAGAATCTTCATCTACACACACCCAGACTCCCATTCTGACTCCTGTGTGCTTCCCTCTTCAGTATGGCATGCCATAGTCATACTTCATCAGTCTGCATAGACTTCAGGTCCGATAATGCACTGCCTGGTAGTCGATAGGACATGTAATCAGCTGCCCATTGCTTCCCATGTGAAAGGTCCAGTTGGCCCTTTGAACTTGATTCTCAACTCCTGGACTTGTGAGAGACAGAAAGTGCACACACCTGTGAGCACTTCCATACAGACCAGTCATTTCAACCTGCCCTGCCCTTGCTGCTGCCTGGAACTGCTCAGAGGCTGCCATTTTCTGAATCTCCTTGTTGTGCATTGGCGTACAAATCACTTGTGTACCAGAGCCCTTGGGGGACTGTGTAACGTTGCAGACCACAGCACAAACAGTTTTTAGTTCCCACAGTGTTGTTCCTGCTTGTCCCAGTCAGAGTCTGCTCACTGTGTATTTGCCTTGTTCATGTTTGTTCCTGACAGAGCCTGCATCCTGTTAGCCAGTCTGGTTCCAGTCTTTGCGTTAAACATAGAGGTTCCCTGTGGCTACATTTGTCTCATAGTTGCTTTCCCTGCCCTCTGTTTCTCGCTGGGGTATTGTGTCTGATAGGTCTACGATGAATCCTCAAATGTAGTATAGTTTAATCAGTTTACTTATGGTATTCTGTTCTGGGCCATGTATTTGAATTGCCTAATCCAGCCCCCATCCCTTGTCTGGTTTTGCATGTGTTCATTAGTGCCAAACAGTGACAGTGTGCTATGGCTGTATGCATTGATTCGGTACGGTGCCTACAGCACAACAAACAAAGGCTGCTAATGTGTATGTAAGGGCAAAACATTTTTGTGCCCTGATGGTCCACACACAGATTCACTTCTGCCGCCACCTTTTGATGGGGCTTGCATGGTGACTAGCTGTGAGATTAATCAGCACAGAGGCACTGATGTTCCCAGTTGCAGTGGGAATTTTAGAGTCCACCCTGTGTACAAATGTTGTGATGAAAGCTGCCTGTTTCCTATTACTGATCCATAAAAGTTTTTGAGCACACCAAGGTTGCTCTATCATCAGCTTGATAAAAGTTCTGCAGTGCTAAGCTGGCCTATCCCCATGTGTGTCGTTAGTTGATCTTTGGTTTTAGGACAATTCTGCTTTGAAGGATACTCTGTCAATTCAGGTATTGGCTCCACAGACTCATGACTAGACCTGCACGTAACTGTGGCAACATGGAGGCCAATACTGACACAGGGTACACATGGATACACACTTGAACTGGACACCATTGTGCAATGAACCACGGAAATATGTGAACACATGCAGCATGGTCTGCTAGTCCTCCACAGGAGAAACATAGGTCATTTACATGATTCAAACTGTGGGGTACATAACAATTTTAGGATTGGATTTGGGACTCTGTGTCATAAACACTATGCCTACCTAGCATGTTCAAATGATGGACTCATGGGTAGTATACACACAAGTCTCCATGAAGTGGTATTCAACATTTCATTAAATGTGATGGGTTACATATCTGACCTAACTGACATAGCCATTATCAACCGTCCTCTATCTAGCCTGTGTATACTTCGTCATGGGAAGTGTTTTGTCCCCAAAGTCAAGGAAGTGCACACAGCATAAAATGCAACAGATATAATAAACACATATCATGACTGATGTACCTCAATGAATGGCATCTGATGGTTATACACAATTATAACACATTCATACATGCACATTACGCTGAACTTTTCTCGTGACGTTCCCACAGAGGCACAACAACAATTTGAAGAGACAATTCACAGGCCATGAGTCTATTTGTTTAGTTGCGTAGCCTTGCTATCCTCTATTGATACAACACCTGCTCAAACTTGGAAATTCCCATTTTATTTAAAGGGTTTGTGTTGCTGTTGCGTCAGTTCAGAGAGCTAATCCGGCACAACAACATGAATATTATGGTCCACAGTAGTATGGTCTGCCACATGTGCCCAAACACTAGAACACACACTGCAGGTCATTCCATCCTATCTTTGTATAGTTGTAGGCTGCATGCATGTAACAAAATGAAAAAACACACAAACACAGTTTAAGACAGATTTTTTGACACAAATGCATCAAAAAAGATGCATATGCGTCAAAATCTAACGCATATGCATAAAAGAATTACGCTCACACCCATAATACATCGATTGGTCCCTAGCGTTAATTCCAACACCGCTCCCCAGGAAATCGGTCATCCATTACAAAATGTATTGATCCTTGAAGGCGGGGAATTTTCATGCATATGCATCAAACATTATTGACGCAATCCTCGTAAGCGTCATACAATTACACGCAATATAAAAAAACGGCCCGCAATTGAGACAGGAAGAGATGTAATAGGATATCCTGAAATGGTATAGTGGGTGTACTTTTACTTTCACTTTGCAGTCTGTGATTATTCTAGACTGTGTGGCTGTGGTTTGAGTTCTCTCTGTGAATATTGTGCTTTTGTCTGCTGAGTGCTATTGCTATGTGTAAGTGTTTTTGTCATTTATTGTGATTAGATTTGTCTTTGTACTATTGGGAGTGTGTTTGTGGGTATTGTTAGTTGGAGTATTGTTGGGCTGTGTGTGGGTTAGTTAAGTTTCCTTTTCAGACCTCCTTTCCCTGTTTTTCCCTCTTTACCCTTTCCTATCCTATTTTGTATGGGATGTTGGGAAAGCCACGTCTGGGGAGAGTGGGTGAGGAGGAGCTAGGGGCTTTTGTGTGGCTGGTGTGCCACTTCCTCCCCCTGATGTTGGAGGCTGGGGGCTGGGTGATACGGGGGTATCACACAGAGGCAAGGAGGCTCAGGTGGGCAAAAGTGCTGTTCCACCTAAGAAGAATCTTCAACAGCCAGCGCAACAACCACCAATTGAAAAATTGCTGGGCTGACCTGGTGGCCCGAGAGCAGGACCTGCTTGACCACCTGGGTGAGGTGATTGGTGGCACTGTTGGTGAATACAAATTTGACTAATGTGTACAGTACAATGCTCTGGAGTGACAGTAGCAGATTTTGTGACATGCTGCACGCAATGTTTGTGGACATGTGGAATGCAAGTTGAACAAGTTGTGGCCCTGATTTGTACTAATTTTGCAACGCATTACCGTCATTTGTTGACTCTAAAGCTGCACAAACCTACAAAAGGCAACTTTATTTAGTAAACTTTTGCCGCTTTGACATCAAGAGATGATGGTAATGCGGTACAAGCAATGTAATGATTCAGGGCCTGTGAGTGTACCAGGAATAGGATATATTTCACATGCTAATACAAGGAAGCAATGTAGTCCCCAGTTTTTTGAAACCATGCCTGAACAGTATTCATGGCCATACGTACAAAGCTCTTCCTAACCTCTGCTAATGTCTTAGGCCGATATTTCTTCTTTGTTTGTACAGCATTTGCATTATTTCTGGATGCCAAAGTATAGCACACTTGCTACAATCAAATTTTTGGTGCTAATTTCCATAGCTGTAGCGTAAACAAATGAAGCAAATGCAACACAAAAAATGACACATCTGTCCCTAAGTTCATTGTTTCGGTGTGTTTACATCTGGACAGATAATCTTTCACATGGCCAAACCCAGTTGGGCCCAGATGCTACCAGATTGCAGTAGCACACAAGAGGTTCATCTCGTGGCTTTTCAGAGCAGCCGTTGAAATCCTATCATGGTGTAGCATGGTCCAACAAAGTTTTTGCCTTGGGCGCAATTGCTGGTACAGAGCAGTTACCATCTATGTCAATTTACAGCCAAACAATTTTTTAAAGTGAATGGGTCATCATGGGATCCCTGCTCTTTGTGAATGCATGGTCACAAACTATTTATTTGCATGCTGTTGTGCAAGGGACCACTGACTGCTTCCATTACACAATTTAAGTGACAAAATAGGTTGTTTTTTTACTTTTGGTACATCCCTGCTGACATAGTGTGGCATATGTACAATTATTAACTTCTCAGTATGAAGGCTATCACAGACATGGTGGTATGCTAAGATCAGCAGGACAGCATTCCTGTGAGTGCTGCCAGTCCAAAGGTGATTTCAAATAGAGACCTACCTCATTAAGATTGCAGAAGTAGGACATTTGCTAACTCATGTTTTAATTAGCGGACAGTGTCAGTTCGGTTGTATTACCACAGATCACCCAAGTTGGCAATTCTAAGTTAATGAATGTGGCAAAGTGTGATTTACAATACCTGATATAGGTACACAGGGCCCAGAGTAACACATTTCAGGTGCAATGACTACACCTGTGCCCATGCATTCTGTCACGGATGATCAAATTAGACACTGACAGCATACATCTTTTTGTTGTTTTGAATCAGATAAATGGCCAATTCGTGTTTAGCGTAACATTGTCATAAAGTAACACACATTATCCCTGCCATCATTTTGTCATAGGGGGCATATACGGCTCCGGTATACTGCCAATGTGGCTTATGTAACCTACATACAACACTGGCACACATATAATGGACCATTGAAAGCACAATAATTCCTGAATGCAAATCAACCCACATGAGCATCACACAGTAACTCATTGTCCCTTGATGCACAAGCCCCAATACCTGAGCCACTGGTATTGCAGTGCACCAGGAATGTGAAATTGAATGTCTCTCTTAATAATAAATGATGAAATGGAAGTGGAGTACCCTCTAGAATTAATTAAGCACAAAATTGAGTAATCATGTTTGGCACCACATGATTGTTAGAGCCAGTGCATGTGTGCATATGTGTGTCTATCACTCACTGGAGTGACAGTGTCAATGCATGTTTGCAGTACTATGTCTGTTGGTGTGTCTACATACCTGAAGTGCAGCTCTATCATATAAAATGTCACACACAGTAATTTGTTGTTCCAAGTTTTGTACAGTGAGCAGACATTGAGCACATATCACCCTTCCATGTTTTACAGGTGGACCCGCCCCCTATACAATTGTGAAGTGGCTCGATTTGTAGACCCAGAACTATCCAGTAAGTGTTAATATGTTTGTCCTGTGTTGTGTTTGCAGCTGTTGTGTGACTGACTCCTGTGTGTTGGACTCATTGCAAGGTATGATGTGCTGGCATGTGAGCTGATATGTGACTTGACTGGAGGTTAACATTTTGTTCCATGTTAGAGTTAGACATTCTGCAGAGGAGACTCATATATTGGGAGTCGAGTGCTGCGCTATAGGTTTGGGCAGGTGAACTGGGTGATTTGTTGCTACATGTCTGCCAATAATTAGTTTGGAGGTGGCCAGTGTCATAATTTAGTCAGCAAGTCATGCCCTGATTCACACAGACCAGTGATGCATAAGTTTTACACACAGACTTGAGCATCCCTGTTAAGTAATGAACATGTAGGACTGTATGGGTGACTTTCTGGCAGCATCTAGCTCCACATGTTGTACTCCATTTATGTGGCACTTGAGTGAAATGTCATAGGCGTGCATGCAGGTCAAGGCCAGAAGGGTGCTTGCATCAATGTGCTTGAATTTGGAAAGGTGTCAGTGAGATCTAATAATGTTGACAATTGTCCGCAATGAGAAAAATAAATGTAGATGTGATTGTCCAATGGTTCACTCAATCCTAGTTGGCAGCCCTCCTTATCTGTGGTGGACTGACTAAACCCATGGACAGCTGTCCAAAGCTTTGCGGTTGTCCTTGATGTTTGAAAGTATGTGTTGCATGTCCATCCCCCCGAGGCACATGGTTAGGTATAGAAAATATGTGTACGTAGGTGTGATGATCCCAGTGTAGATGACAGACATGTAATTCAAACATTCATGTGTTCCAAACTACAATGCCCCCTCATGATTACCAACTACATACTGTCCTGGCAGTTCCATATACATATCACAGGTCTTGTGTGCCTTAATTGTCATCCTGAAGATAGTTATTAGTGGGCCTGGCACATGTGGAGTACTTGCAACATTTGTTATGTGACTAATAGCAGTACAAAGATGCACAGATCATTTAACTAAGTACACACCTTGTTGTGCATTTCTGTGCTGTTAGATAGTTGATATGTAGGCTGGGTTGGCATGTCATTCCTCAAGGACATTCTTTCATCTGTACTGTGATTTGGACTGTATGTGCTATTTTTGATGAAGTGTTCGAATATCATCTGTAGATGTATCACACAATGATGTCACTAATTTGTGGCATTCTCTATTTTTACATCTGCCAACATGAATGCCCAGGAGATACGGGAATTCCAGAGGCGGGCAGTGCGTTACCGCCACATACTCGATGTGAAGGCTGGGTTCCTCAATATGGCACGTAGATATCGCCAGAGAGCCACAGGGGTGTGGAGGGCATTTGCCCAAGGCAGGCGAGCATTGCCTACAACTGCCACCACCACCACAGCTCAGACCACAGTGGCCCCAGGGGTGACAGCCACTGTAGCAGGTCCCTCGACTCCGTCTGCTCCGGGCCCACAAGCAGCACCTCCTGCACCTCCCCCTCAAACCACAGCACCGGCACCAGCAACTGCATCTACAAGTGGTACCCAGACAACCCCAGCTGCTGTGGTAGACAATCAGGATTTACAGACACTGAAACGTGACATGCAACAGATGTTGTGCAGGATTGACAGGCTGCAGCAGGAGGTGTCCCGCAATAGCAAGAGACAGCGTGGTATCAAAAAGATCCTGCGGAGGGCAAATTTGTAACTTTTGGATCCTCACCCATGATTCCCTCCCCTCCCTCCTCTTTCCTCATTCTTTTCTTTAGTGGGTTTAGGGGGCTTAGTGTAGGCTGTTAGTTCAGTTAGTATAAGTGGGTTGGTGGGTGGAGGGTGTTATATTATTACATGTTTTTTTGTGGGTGGGTGGGGATGATGTTGGGGTTTACGTGTATAAAAAGAAAAAAACACATTTTTTTTTTTTTTTTTTTAAACAAATACAAAAAAATGTATATTTGTTTAGGATAAGTTAGTATGTGTTTAGGTTAGTATATGGTGTCCTACATGTGTCCCGTCATATAAGGGGGTGGGGGGTTGATGGTTAGAGTGTTTATTTAAATGTGGTAAGTAAGTTTAGCTTAGGGTAGTTAGAGCCAGTTGTAGGTAACGTATAGTTAGGATAGGTTAGGTTAGTTAAGGTGTTTCCCCTAGTTTAAGGTTCCTTTATTACTGTAAAATAAAGTTTTAGGTACTCCTTTACAGTATGTGTCATATGCTTGGGGATCGGGGCCTTTGCATGGGTGTAATAGTTTAGTATTTGCAGTTGTGTTCCATCCTGCATCAGAATCCCATTATTGGCATGGTTATTCCCAATTTCAAATGAGCTGTCACATTAGCAGCTACAACAAAGCTACTTCTCGATGCATCTGCCATCTATTGCACCCACCATTCAAGGTTACTATGGTTCCAAATGTGTTGTAAAGGTTGGTGTGTTTTTAAATCTGTCATCATTTGAGTCCTGTATTGGCCTCTTGGCCACTGTGGGGCGTCTGCCTGCAGCCTGATGTTCATGTGAACCCTGATAAGCTGAGTGATGTTATAATCTTATGAAGTTCTTTATACATAACTCACACCTATCATTTATTGCATTGTACTCTCAGGTTACATAATTGTCCATACACTCTTACACATCCATTCCTGCTGTATGCTGTGTGTGTGTGATTAAAGGTTATAGTCAAATGTCACATCCATAAAGATTGTCTTGAAGGGAATGTTGGCCACATAGAGTTTCATCTTATACATACTTTGGAGCAGACTTTTTCAGTTCTACACAGCATTATACTGATTGTTCTCATTTAACTTCAGAAATAAGCCTAAGGGAGCACAGATGATGATACAATCCAGACCCCAGTGCATAGTTATCAGCCCAAATTCTAGCCATTGACATGTTACATACATCACAAATCTCCCACACAGATGATGTGTCACATTGCACAGAGACAAAGTGGTTGTGTAAGTGCTATTTATTTTAAAGTGCTGTAGTGCAATATTAACATAGTCCAGGATTGTAAGTCCGTTAGTGTGACGCCTTCTATTGTGATGCAACACAAGTGCAATAGTGAGGGACATATCATTGGACATGTTAGGGTGAAGTGTCATTCAGTGCAGAGGAACATGAATTGCTGATGAGGTAGTGAGAGACAATTGCAGTGCATAGTGGTAAGGTAAACCGTGTGCTGGAGAACAGTGCATGTTACCAACTGTAGCAAGACTGGCATGTTAACAAGCACAGGACATAGGAAATCAGTGCCCATGTGGCATGGACTTATGCTGACGGGTACTCCAACAGGAAAAGTTGATCTGTTCACGTCTTCATCTTCTGATGTATGTGTCTTCTCCTCTGCCCTTGGTGGCGGTGGGTTTGAAGGGGCAACACACACTTCGGTGTTTGAAGACGTGGACTCAGATTTCCCGGTAGCTGCCAACTGTGGGGCTATTAAGGGCATTACTGCAGCAAGGAGGAGCTGCTGGTTCTTGAGTTTCACAGCTACATCACTGTGGTTCACAGCCAGGTCAGCCCTGATGGAGTCATGATTGCATTTATGCACGCAGTGAAAGGTTTGGTTTGCCAGGTGTTGTGGCAACTCCCTAACTGCTGTGGTGAAATACCTCAAACATTGTTGTAGTCCTTGCAGGAGTGATTGTAGCGCTCGCATGGCTGCTGCCTGTTCTGCAGATGACATCATTCACATGCGCATCCCCTCAAGGCTAGCTGCCATATTTTGCATCCCCACCCGCACCTCCTTGGCCAGCTCCCGCTGTACTCCCACTACTGTCCTCTCACAGGTGTTACCAGTGTCCTCAGGCGGGTTGGAGATGGTAGGTCGTACTATTGGGGTGGTGGATGGGTCCTCTGTGATGGCTGCTGCATCTGTACTTCTCCTTGCGACTGAAGGTGTGGTCTGGAGAGTTCCAAGGACATCTTGGAGGGTCTGCTGGCTAATGTTTGTCAGCTCATCATCCATGTCATCAGGGAAGTCCAGGACAGGCAAATCCACACGGGAGCCATCGTCCTCAGCAATGAGATATTGTACAATTAGTGTGTCTGTGTTGTGGCAGTTGTAATGAGACGTCACTGACTTCCTATTAGTGAGACATTATAATCTTGGTTCCTGTTCATTGTTCCTGTCATTAATATCAGGATACTCACAGGCCTATGCCCCACCTGCATGTCACATGTAGTGTGGGCAGTTTGGGGAATTGTCTGCGTCACATCCTCTAGGTGTAGGTTCTGTCCAAATTGTATGTTGCCACCTTCTTGTCCTACTCAACACTCCGTCCACTTCCATTAGCATGGTGAGGCCTTGCAATGGCTGTGAGCATTCTGAGGCCACTTGCACCACTCTTAACAATATGGGACTGACCCAGTCTCTGATATTTCACATACACCTATATGTTGTTGAGACCAAGCACATATTATGTATAGCATTGGCATGGCACAATACAGGTGTCAGCATTAGTAGTGTGTCATGTTGCTGTTGGGGAATGTGCACAATGCACTGATGGGCCTGGAAGTGTTCCATTTCCTCTTATGACTTTGCGGGTGTGTTTAACTTGCTAGACACATATGTCCTCCCCCTCAATGCTATTGTCTTAGCAGTTTGACAGTTGGGATGTTGCAAGGTGGTATTACAGCTATTGTAACACAGGCACGGGGTAGACCCCATAATGTGCACCATGGGTATGACATTACTGCTGGGTACTTCATAATGTAAGTAACAATACCTGATGTTTTTGCGCCTATAGACATGAGCATTTGACAGGGTTTACACTTTGTTCGGACTTATCGGGCATTGTAAGGAAATGCCTCCTTGGCATGGTTACCCCCTGACTTTTTGCCTTTGCTGATGCTATGTTTTGAATTGAAAGTGTGCTGAGGCCTGCTAACCAGGCCCCAGCACCAGTGTTCTTTCCTTAACCTGTACTTTTGTATCCACAATTGGCACACCCTGGCATCCAGGTAAGTCCCTTGCAACTGGTACCTCTGGTACCTAGGGCCCTGATGCCAGGGAAGGTCTCTAAGGGCTGCAGCATGTCTTATGCCACCCTGGAGACCCCTCACTCAGCACAGACACACTGCTTGGCAGCTTGTGTGTGCTGGTGAGAACAAAATGAGCAAGTCGACATGGCCCTCCCCTCAGGGTGCCATGCCAGCCTCTCACTGCCTATGCAAGTATAGATAAGTCACCCCTCTAGCAGGCCTTACAGCCCTAAGGCAGGGTGCACTATACCATAGGTGAGGGCACCAGTGCATGAGCACTGTGCCCCTACAGTGTCTAAGCAAAACCTTAAACATTGTAAGTGCAGGGTAGCCATAAGAGTATATGGTCTGGGAGTTTGTCAAACACGAACTCCACAGCACCATAATGGCTACACTGAAAACTGGAAAGTTTGGTACCAAACTTCTCAGCACAATAAATGCACACTGATGCCAGTGTACATTTTATTGTAAAATACACCCCAGGGGGCACCTTAGAGGTGCCCCCTGAAACCTTAACCAACTATCTGTGTAGGCTGACTGGTTCCAGCAGCCTGCCACAACCGAGACATGTTGCTGGCCCCATGGGGAGAGTGCCTTTGTCACTCTGAGGCCAATAACAAAGCCTGCACTGGGTGGAGATGCTAACACCTCCCCCAGGCAGGAGCTGTAACACCTGGTGGTGAGCCTCAAAGGCTCACCCCCTTTGTTCCAGCACCACAGGGCACACCAGCTAGTGGAGTTGCCCGCCCCCTCCGGCCACGGCCCCACTTTTGGCGTCAAGGCCGGAGGAAATAATGAGAAAAACAAGGAGGAGTCACTGGCCAGTCAGGACAGCCCCTAAGGTGTCCTGAGCTGAAGTGACTCTAACTTTTAGAAATCCTCCATCTTGCAGATGGAGGATTCCCCCAATAGGGATAGGATTGTGACCCCCTCCCCTTGGGAGGAGGCACAAAGAGGGTGTACCCACCCTCAGGGCTAGTAGCCATTGGCTACTAACCCCCCAGACCTAAACACGCCCTTAAATTTAGTATTTCAGGGCTTCCCTGAACCTAAAGATTTAGATTCCTGCAACTTACAAGAAGAAGAGGACTGCTGAGCTGAAAACCCCTGCAGAAGAAGAAAGAAGACACCAACTGCTTTGGCCCCAGTCCTACCGGCCTGTCTCCTGCCTTCCAAAGAAACCTGCTCCAGCGACGCTTTCCCAAGGACCAGCGACCTCTGAATCCTCAGAGGACTGCCCTGCTTCAAGAAAGACAAGAAACTCCTGAGGACAGCGGCACTGCTCCAAAAAGACTGCAACTTTGTTACAGAGAAGCAGATTTAAAGACCCCTGCAAATCCCCGCAAGAAGCGTGAGACTTGCAACACTGCACCCGGTGACCCCGACTCGACTGGTGGAGAACCAACACCTCAGGGAGGACCCTCCGGCGACTCCGAGACCGTGAGTAACCAAAGTTGTCCCCCCTAAGCCCCCACAGCGACGCCTGCAGAGGGAATCCCGAGGCACCCCTGACCGCGACTGCCTGATCCTAAAGTCCCGACGGCTGGAAAAGACCCTGCACCCGCAGCCCCCAGCACCTGAAGGAACAGAACTTCAGTGCAGGAGTGACCCCCAGGAGGCCCTCTCCCTTGCCTAGGTGGTAGCTACCCCGAGGAGCCCCCCCTTGCCTGCCTGCACCGCTGAAGAGACCCCTTGGTCTCCCATTGAATTCTACAGAGAACCCGACGCTTGTTTGCACACTGCACCCGGCCGCCCCCACGCTGTGTGGAATTGTGTCCCCCCCGGTGCCCTACAAAACCCCCCTGGTCTGCCCTCCGAAGACGCGGGTACTTACCTGCTGGCAGACTGGAACCGGGGTACCCCTTCTGTCCATTGAAGCCTATGTGTTTTGGGCACCTCTTTGACCTCTGCACCTGACCGGCCCTGAGCTGCTGGTGTGGTAACTTTGGGGTTGCTCCTAAAGTACTTACCTGCAATACCTTTCAAATGAGATATTACATGTAGAATTTGAACCTGTGGTTCTTAAAATAAACTAAGACAAGATATTTTTCTATAACAAAACCTATTGGCTGGATTTGTCTATGAGTGTGTGTTCCTCATTTATTGCCTGAGTGTATGTACAACAAATGCTTAACACTACTCCTTTGATAAGCCTACTGCTCGACCACACTACCACAAAATAGAGCATTAGTATTATCTCTTTTTGCCACTATCTTACCTCTAAGGGGAACCCTTGGACTCTGTGCATGCTATTCCTTACTTTGAAATAGCACATACAGAGCCAACTTCCTACAGGCATTGATAATGTCATCATCCTGAACCCTCTATTTTGGGTGTGTTTGATCCGTGGACACATAATTGCCATTTGCTACTTGACCAGCACACACAGCACAGGTGGTAGTGGCAACTGTTGACAATGGTACATGCCACTTGCGGATGTGGTGGAAATTGAGCCCTAGTTCATATTGTGACAATACCAGCTGTCATGTGACAGCAGGCCAGCTTTACGTTGTACCCTACCCTCCTGGACTGGCTTGGCCTTTCCAATAGTCTTGGCATGGCAGAGCACCCCCATGCAAAGGTTGTTGGTGTAGTGTTGTGCTGTGCCCCTGGTTTTCCCTACACACCCCAGGCACCCGGGCCATACCTCTTTGCCCTTTCCACTGCCTGATTTTCAGGGCTGACATGCATTTTGTAGTAGGTATGTCCCCCCCCCTGCTTGCAGGTAACATTTAGGCATTTTTGTCCCCCATACAACTTACCCTGCATCTGTACTGTTTCCTGGTAGTCTGCGCTGTCCTGTCCTTGAATCCCAGTGACGATCTCCTCTAGGATGACGGCTGCCAGCTTCTCCTCCATCTGGTCCAGGGCCTCCTGCGGTGCTGGACTCCCACCTCCAGCCAGCAGTGCTGCCTTCCTGTTCCTTGCCATTTTTTCTGTGGTCCTGCGCTTGCAGTCATGCCAGCATTTCTTGCACTCAGTGACTGTTCTCCGTACTTTGGGAAACACCCGGAAGAACGAGTCCGTAACCACGAGGTTGTGAAAAACGAAAGCGAAACAACGCTTTCGTTTTCCACTACTCCCTGGTTTTGGTACCTTAACCACGCATGTCTGAACAACGTACATGCGTGGTTAGGGTACAGAAGGGAGTCGGGGTGGACGTGGTGAAGGAGGAGGTAAGTTGGGCTGGGACTGGGGCTGTTTTGGGGTGGGGGCTGTGGGTGATTAGGGTTTAGGGGGCACAGTTTAGGTTTTAGGGGCAGGGGTGGGGACTCTGGGTATATTTAGTTTTTGGGATGGGATGGGGGGCTGGCGTGATTAGGGTTTGGGGGCAGGGTTTAGGTTTAAGAGGTGGGGTGGGGGGCTGGGGTGGAAGCATGCTGGGTTGTGCATGGTGATTGGTAATGCCTTTACCAGGAATGCGTTTACAGAGGTAAAATCACTGTAAATGCATTTGTGGTAAAGGCATTAGTGTTTCGAACGAGGTCGTTGTTCCGACCTTGTTGTTGAGCCACGGGTGGTTTAGGCACCCTTGGTTCCAATATATAACCCCGTACTTCTGCCACACTGTTTATCTTGTCAACAGTTTGTTGCCAAATTGCCTCTCTCCTACCAATTGGCAATCTTGCGGTGACAAAAAGTTGATGCTGGTGTTCCGTCCCCTCTTTCACCAGTATTTTCTGCTCCTCTGCACTGAAACAACACTTCCTTTTCTACTTCTCCCGCTCCTGGGTCTTGTCTGGGTCCTCCTGGCTGGTTGACTGGGGTTTTCCTGGGTCTCTGCTGGCTTCTGGGATCCATTTTGGGGCTTCTTAGCACATTTTGCTGTCTTTGCGCTGCATTTTGATGCTATTGCGGGGAAAAATGGCGCGTATCCTGTTTGCGACTGCATAAAACAGAGTAAAGTCATTTTCTCCGTGTTAACTTCGTTTTGCTTTACGACGTGGTGCAATGTTTAGAGTAAAAAAAATGACTCTAACCCGTGGTTTGTGCCACAGAGGGTCAAAGTATAAATTTGACGCCCGGGTGGTGCAAAGAAATAGCATTAGCCTGCATTGGTGCAGTTTTGCGTCAAAAAGTATAAATATGGCCCTGGTTGGCTGCTGGAAAATCCCCAAAACAAGGTGTAGTGTGTCCTAAGGAAACTTTCAGTACTTTACTCCTGCTTTTTTGGGCTCTGGGGTGGGGTAATTTACTTACCTTTACTGTATTCTTACTCTCCCAGGGATTCTACACACACTACACTTGTCTAAGGGGTCATTCGTGATTCACATTCCACTTTTTTAGTATATGGTTTGTGTTGCCCCTAGACCTATTTTCTCCCATTGCATTCTATCGGATTTCCTACTGTTTGCATTGTTCTATGACTATTTACTTGTCTAATTTTGGTGTCTAGTATATATATTGTGTATAATACTTACCTCCATAAGTATTGTCTCTAAGATATTTTTGGTACTGTGTCACCCAAATAAATACCTTTATTTTTGGTAACACTGAGTATTGTCTTTACTTGTGTATAAGTACTGTGTAGCTATAAGTGGTCTTGCAGGAGCTTTGCATGTCTCCTAGTTCAGCGTAAGCTGCTCTGCTATAGCTACCTCTATCAGCCTAAGCTGCTAGAACACTACTACATTCACTAACAAGGGATAACTGGACCTGGTGTAAGGTGTAAGTACCCAAGATACCCACTACAAACCAGGCCAGCCTCCTACATTGACAGCAGCGATGGGATTAGTACTTGCAATTGCTTTACCACTTTGTTACCTGTGCTTTTCACAAGAAAAGCTTGCTCCAATAGTTAGAACATATATAATATATACTTAGAAACCATTTTCTAACTTCCTAAAAGTTATTTAAACTTTGCAAAAAGTTTTACAAAGTTCTGAAACAATTTTTTTCTTTTTTCTAAAAAGTTAGCTCTGTTATTCCACTAAATTTTTACTCACTCTCCTAAACTTTTTTCTTTCTATATGTTTTCTATAGTAGCTACCCCTATAGTTGTCAAGACAACATATAAAAATCTTAACTTTAAAAGTTTGAGGGGTCTCTGCATTGAAAGAAGTTTAGGGATTGGGAAGAACCCCAATAAGGAGTTCCTCTTAAATCTTCGCCTTCAGGATGATCAGGGACTCAGCACAGGTCCAGATCAGACAGGGGAAGAGGTAGAGAATGACTCCAGGAGTGCTCAGAGGAGCAAGATGACAATCCTGGGCAGGGTCCTTCCACAGACCTGTCTGTCAACAAGCCCCTTAGTATAACTGGTAGTGGGACGGGTTCACACTCAAGTAGGGCTCCTTTCACCCCTAGAGGCCAGGTCACTAGAGTAGCCCCTGATAGAGATAGGTCTGCATCTGCACACTCTCATCTTACCTCTGTTTCAGAGGCTTCACATAATTCTAGCCCTGACCAGTCCCTAGATAGGGAACTCAGAAAGCTGAGGTTAGAGGAGGCCAGACTGAAGCTAATGCAGCAGCAGTTGGCCTAAGACAGAGAATCCCTGGCTGTGGAGAAAGAGAGGCAGGGTTTGGGTTAGTTCCCCATGGTGTCAGCAGCAGTTTTAGAAATATAAATGTTAAGGAACCCTCATTTGATTCTAAGAATCTGCACAAAGTTGTCCCTCCTTACAAGGATGGTGATGACATCAACAAGTGGTTTGCTGCACTTGAGAGGGCCTGTAATGTTCAGAGGTTCCCTTATGTACAGTGGGCTGCTATCCTTTGGTTATCCTTCTCTGGCAAAGGTAGAAACAGACATCCTATTTTCAGAGAGGATGATGCAGGTAATTACCAAATTCTTAAGAATGTACCTTGGATGGTCTGGGTTTAACCACTGAACAGTGTAGGCTTAAGCTTAGAGAAACCAGAAAGGAGTCATCACAGGACTGGACAGACTTTGTGGACTCTTCTGTGAAGGCCCTTGAAGGTTGGTTCCATGGCAGTAAGGCAACTGATTATGAAAGCCTATATAACTTGATTCTGAGAGAGAATACCTTGAATAATTGTGGGGCATATTTATACTATGTCGGCGCCGAGTGTGTGTCAAAATGTTTGATGCACATTCGGCACAAACTTTGCACCGTATTTATACACTGATGCCCGAGCCAACGAACGCCAAAAGCCTGCTGTGTGCGTCATTTTCTGTATGCGGGAAACCGCCTTGCGTTAATGACATGCAAGGTAGGCGTTCCCGTCCAAAAAATGACTTAAACACCTGTGCACCATATTTATGCTACGGCGCAAAAATCCCATACAGCCGGGAGGCAGAGTCGGAAATTGGCACACAGCCCAATTTGCGTCAAATAATAACGCCTTGGTCAAGACAGGTGTTAAAATGGACAAACACACCACTACTTAAGGAAAACACACAGAAGCAACAGCAGAGCTCCAAAAGGAAGACATCGAGGAGCTTTTCATCCAGCATGCACGACAATCCAGAGCACAGGACCAACAACAGCAGCTTCTACAACACCAGCAGGGCCCCCAAAGGCAACGCAGAAGGCAGGAGAGGAAATTCCGCACCAGGACAACCCTTCTGGGACTCCGGCAACAAGACATCATCCAGAGGTGCAGACTCAACTGGCAAGCCATTCAGCAACATTGAGGCACGGTTGGCACCCAGCTTGCAGACACCCCACACCATTCCACCAGAAACCAAGCTGCTAGCTGTCCTCCACATGTTGGCAAGTGGCTCCTTTTAAACCACTGGTGCCCTGGTTGCCGGGATCTCACAGCCCTCATTCTCTGCCTTCCTACCCAAGGTATTGGATGCCATCATCTCCCTCACACCCTACCACATCAGCTTCCCCAACACACAGCAGAAGCAGCAGGAGACCAAACAGGGCTTCTACCAAATCAATGGCTTCCCACACATGCTTGGTACCATTGACCACACACATGTATGCATTGAGCCACCTGCTGCAACCAAACATCTACACCGCAACAGAAAGCACAAACACTCCATCAATGTGCAGGCCAATGTTGTTCACCGGGGATTGATCACCAACATCGTGGCAAAGTATCCTGGGAGTGTACATGATTCATTCATCTTCCGTCACTGCACCATCAATCAACACTTCCAGGATGGACGATATGGAAATGGCCTACTTGTTGGTAAGTACAGAAACGCAGTTATATACACACTGCACAGCAACCCTCTAGGACAAACAACACGTACACCACTACATTGACACGTGGCCAGGAAGACACTGAGGTTGTGACACTGCTAGGCATGTTTGATAGCCTCACCCAATGGGATACACACCTTGGGACAAATGACAGATGCAAAGAACAACAGATGCCAGTCCACAGACACAAGGGAACAATTTAAAAACAACACAATGACAATGACATGGCCTTAACTGGCAGTACAACTTGGAAGATTAATCTTTCAATATCACATCAATAACACTCAATCAAACATCCTTCCAACCAATGAGTACTGTATAAGGTGTGTGCAATGTGTTTTGCTGCAGGTCAAACACAATGAGACACATAGCACGATGATGATGACTACAATGAAGGTGACATGGAATCAATGAGGCTGTAACCATATCTCACATTACTCCTGCTCTGACATTGCCCACTACAAGTAAGCAAGTGGACTGTGCGAAGAATACATATTGATGTGACAATTTTGAAAGTGCACATTCCTACACATACGGTTTGAGACAATTACACATATACACAACAGGTGTACCGGCATATGGACCTTCTGACACTGTAAACGACAACTTCACAACCAAGTTAGCCAGCTGACCTGGAACAGGTTCAGTAGTATAGGTACACGTTTGAACCTGAGTCGACTCGGCAAGGGCAGAGAACTAGGTCTACAGAGAACTTGTCACACATGGGATATTTGTGCATAGTCAATTGTCAACACATCAGTGCTGACAACTTACGGAGATGTGTTGTACATTGTCACCTTGCCAAATCAAAGGGCCTCACTGATATTTAACTAATTCTATTGCATATGTTAAATTGGATGGGATGTCCAGGCCATATAGATGTCACTGTGTTACCACCACTGTGGAATTGATTCTGTGTATGGAAGTATCATGTCACCCCCAGTTAAGACACATGGACACCTCTTTTACATGACATAACGCAAGGGGTTACACAATGTACTGCAACTCTACAAAAATACCGCTGACATCCGGTCAATCAGCCAAACACCAGTTCAGATAATGAAACAACCCAATGCTGATGGTCCATCCTAGAAGCCTAGGATTCCACACAATAACACAAACACAGATGAGTCACAGACAACACAAGAGAACAACTGCCATGCAAAGTGATAATCATGGTGCAAGCAACATCAACATTTTCTCACTCATTTTCTCTTTCAGCTGCTCAGGGGTATGGGATCCAGCCATGGATCATGACCCCATTTGCAAACCCAATCACAGCATCAGAGCGTGCCTATAATGAGGCACATCGGAGGACATGCACCATAGTCGAGAGGACTTTTGGCATCCTGAAGTCAAGATTCAGGTGCCTCAACATCACAGGATGCAGCCTCCTATACTCACCAGAAATGGTCTGCAAGATCATTTTGACCTGTGCCATCCTGCACAACATTTGTGTAAGGAGGAACATTCCCCTATATGGACCCGACCCAAAAAATGCCTTAAGAAGAGGAAGAGGAGGACGTTGTCCATCAACATGAAGGGGACCATCCAAACACAGCTGGAGGATTGCATTGGAGACATCACATTGTCCAAAATTTCTTTTAACTCTACTCACCATCACCACTGTCTTACCATATGTCAATAAACACCTATTCTAATCACTAAATCATGGTCTGGGTAATCATTTTTGCATCACATTATCCATAAGAATCATAATCAGAGTGTAGGCTCATGGAGCATTGCAGAAATACATATTAGGATACTGAAAAATCCACTTCACATTTCATGGGTATGAATGTCCACCCAACTTCACACACACCGTAGATGACATATATCCTGTCCATTTCACAATTGAAGGGCAAGAGCAGAGGACCACAGCTATTTCACAAATACATGTTGGCAACATGGTTCATTGCAGCATATGGCACACAACTAAGACACCATCATTCACTAAGGAAATAAATGCCTCTTGCATGAGGCAGTGGATGTGCTATAGCATTGGTAACAAGAAGGTATGACTAGACCCTTGACAACAGTAAGTGTGACATCAGCTATCTTTGCAAGAAGTATGTGTGACTAGAAATCTATGTAAGCAGCAAATGGATAGCACGAGTGTCCCAGGTATGACTAGCATTGCTCACAAGACATCCCCTGCACATGCCATCCCAGGTTATAAGTCCTGTCACTGCCATGTTCTCAGTCTCACCCCACCCTTCTTCCGGGGGACCTGAAAATGGAATATTTGTTCCCAGATAATCCCTTATCTACACACACCCAGACTCACATTCTGACTCTAGTGTGCTTCCCTCTTTAGTATGGTATGCCATAGTCATTGTTCTTCTGTTTGCATGGACTTCTAGTCGAATAATGCACAGCCTTGTAGTCTGTAGAACCTGTAATCACTTGTCCATTGCTTCCCATGTGAAAGGTACTGTTGGCCCTTTGAACTTGATTCTCACCTACAGGACTTGTGAGACTGAAGCTGCACACACCTGTGTGCACCTCCATGCAGACCAGCCATTTGAACTTGCACTGCTCTTGCAGCTGCCTGGAATGGCATAGAAACTGCCATTATATGTATATCACTGTTATGCATTGCCGTATAAATCATTTGGGTAACACAGGCCTTGGCTTATTGTGTTACGTTGCAACACACAGGACAAATACAGTTTTCATTTTCCACAGTGTTGTTCCAGCTTTGGTCAGTCTCAGTCTGCTCATTGTGTATTTGCCTTGTACATTTTTGTTCCTGATTGACCCTACATCCTGTTAACCTGACTGGTTCCTGTCTTTGCATCACCATAAAGGTTGCCTGTGGCTACATTTATCTCATAGTTGCTTTCCATGCCCTCACTCTCCTCCTGGGGTATTGTGTCATGTAGGTTTACAATGAATACTCAACTACATTGTACAGCGTAATCAGTTTACTTATTGTATCATGGGGTGGAGCTTGTCTTTAAATAGACTAATCATATCCCATCCCTTGTCTGGCTTTCATTCATGCATGAGTGACAAATAGTGACAGTGTACCATGGCTGTATGCCTGGATTGGGCATGGTGCCTCCAGCACAACAAACAACATTAGATAATGTGCATGAAATGTCAACACATGTTTGTACCCTGACAGTCCACACACTGATTCACATTGCCCCCAACATATTGATGGGGCTTTGTGGTGAATAGCTGTGAGATTAACTAGCACAGAGGCACTGATGTTTCCGGCTGCAGTGGGAATTTTAGAGGCCACCCTGTGTACAAATGTTGTGATGAAACCTGCCGGTTTAAAACTTCTGATCCATTAACTTTGTGAGCACACCAAGGTTGCCATGTTGTCAGTCTCATAAAACATCTGCAGTGCCATAGCTGGACTATCTCCATGTGTGTTCTCAATTCCTCTTCGGCTTTTGTTCAATTCAGCTGTGAAGGATACTTTGTTAATGCAGGAAATGGCTCCACAGACTCATGAGTAGACCTGCACGTAACTGTGACAACATGGACCCCAATAATGACACAGGCTACACATGGCCCCACACACTTGAACTGGACACCTTTGTGCAATTAACCACTGGAAATATGTGAACACATGCTGCTTGGTCTGCTGGTCCTCCACTGCCACAGGAGAAACATAGGTCAATAATATGACTCAAACTGTGGGGTGACATTACATTTGTGGATTGGTTTTGGGACTCTGTGTCACAAACACCGTACCCACATAGCATTTTCCAATGCCTGACTCATGGGTAGTATACAAACAAGTGCCTAGGAAGTGGTATCCAACATTCCAGGACATGTGATGGCCTAGTCTTGGAACTTTGCCATGATCAACCGTCTTCTATCTATCCTGTGCATGGTTTGTCATTGGAGATACTTATGTCCCAGAAAATCTGGGAAGTTCACACAGCATTTGTTGCTACATATATGACAAACACATTTCCTTTCTTATTTCCACACTGAATAGCATCGAATGGTTGGCCACATTGAGAACACATGCATACAAGCAAATTTAAGAAAACACGTCTTATGATATTCACACAGTGGGACAACTACATTAGTAAGAGCCAATTCATACACATTGACACACAGGCAATGAGTTACTGTATTGAGTCGCATAGCCTTGGGATCATGGTCCGCAGTAGTATGTTCTGTCACATGTGTCCATTCCCGGAATGCACAATGTAGGTGCAAACAGCGTATCTCTGTATAGTCACACCTGTCATGTACTATTAAAATTGAGAAATGACCCAAACCCAGTAAAAGACAAAAATGTTGATGCATACGCATAAAAAAAGATGCACATGTGTCACAAAATACCGCATACATCCATTGGCCCTGAGTGGTAATTCCCACACTGTACCCCATGAAATTGGTTAAGTATGAAAAATAATTGAAAATATGGATGCAGGGTAATTTCTAAGAATGTCCTTAAAAAAAAATGACGCACAGACTGTAAGCGTTATAATATTTTGACGCATACGAACAAAAACGCACCACATTTAAGGCAGGAAGTGATGTAATAGGATATCCTGTTTACAGAATTAATACAGTGGGTGTACTTTCACTTCGACTTTGCAGTCTGTGATTTTTCTTCATTGTGTGGCTGTGTTTGGACTTGTCTCTCTGTGCATATTGTGAATTTGTCTCCTGAGTGCTCTTTATATTACCTTTTGGTGTTTCCTAAGTGTCTGCGTTATCCTGTGTTTTTTTGCCATTTCTGGTGTCTAATTTTGTCTTTGTACTGTTGTGAGTCTGTTGTGGGTAGTGTTAGTTTGGGGATAGTTGGGCTGTTTTACTGTTAATTAGTTTTAATTTCCCTCTCCTCCTTTCCCTTCATTATCATCTGTACCCCTTAATTACTTCTTTTTTTTCAAGCATGTTGGGTAGGCCACGTCTTGGTAGGGTGGAAGAAGAGGATCTAGGGGGGTTTATTTCACTGGTGTGTCACTTCCTCCCATTAATGAATGAAGCAGGTGGCTGTGTGATACAGGGGTATCATACAAAGGCAAGGATGCTCCGGTGGGGAAAGGTCCTGTATCATCTAAAAAGAATATACAACACACCGCGCAACGACCACCAGCTAAAACACCATTGGGTCGACCTGGTTGCAAGGGAGCAAGACCTGCTGGACCATCTGAGGATTGTGATTGGTGGACCTGTTGGTGAGTACAATTCAGAGTAATGTGCACATTTAAATGCTCCGAAGTGACAGTAGCAGATTTGTTCATATGCTGCAGGCAATGTTTTTAGACATGTGGAATGCAAGTTAAATATACAGTTGCTGTGAGTTTTACAACAATTCCTACACATTACCGTTGTTTGTTGACTCAACAGCTGCACTAACTTACAAAACACAACTGAAGCCTGTAAATTAGTGCTGCCTTCACGACAATTGATGATGCAAATGTGGCTCTAACATATGTTTTATGCATGGTCTGTGAGTGTACCAGGAAAGACATGTTTTTAATCCAGATAGTTTCAAGAAAAAAAGTGTCCCCTGATTATTTCTGATACATGTCTGAACTGGATTCTGACACATACGTAACAAGTTATATCTGACCTCAGGTAACATCTTAGGCTGAAAGTTGGACTTGGTTGTGCCGCAATTAAATTAGGGATGGATGCCAAAAGTAATGCACAAGGGTTCATATCAAAATGTTTGGTGCAACTTACCATAGCTGTGGCACATAAAATGAAGCAAATGATACAAATTGAGGGGTAACAACTATCCATGGCCCTCTGTACATTGTACCTGTGTGTTTTACATTGGTCTTAGTCACAATAGCTGGCCCGAGCTAATGCATTTGCCATCTGTGTTACTCTATTGCCATGTACTTCTCATAAGTTATGGGATCATCATGGGATACCTGACGTTGGGGAATGCATGATCACAATGGATTAAGTACATAATGTCATGCAAGGGACCACTGACCAATTCCATCATACATATAAAGTTGACTAATACTTAGCTAGTTTAGTTTGGCACACCCATAATGTTCAAGTGCAGCATATGTTTAATAACTAACCTCCCAGTATGGAGGCAATCACTGACATGGGTGTATGCTAAGATCAGTAGACCAGCATTCCTGTGATGGCTGTCATTCCGAAGGTACATACAAATTGAAAACTACATCATCATTTTATGTTGTACCCTACCCTCCTGGACTGGCTTTACTTTTCCAACATCCTTGGCATGGCAGCATACCCCCATGCAAAGGTTGTTGGTGTAGTGTAGTACTGTGCCCCAGGTTTCCTCTGAACGGGCCATGCCCCTGTGCCGTGCCCCTTTACCCATTCCACTCCCTGAATATCATGACTTACATGCAATGTGTAGTAGGTATGTCCCCCCGCTTGCAGTTAATATTTGTGCATTTTAATTCCCCATGCAACTTACCCTTCATCTGTGTTGTCTCCTGGTAGTCTACACTGTACTGTCCTTGAATCCCTGTGATGATCTCCTCAGGGATGACGGCTGCCACCATCTCCTCCATGTGGTCCAGGGCCTCCTGCGGTGCTGGAATCCCACCTCCAGTCTGCAGTGCTGCCTTCCTGTTCCTGGCCATCTTTTCCTTGGTCCCACACTTGCAGTCATTCCAGAATTTCTTGCACTCGATGACTGTTCTCCGTACTTCTGCCACACTGTTTATCTTATCAGCAATTTGTTGCCATATTGCCTCTCTCCTACTGACTGGCAAATCTGAGGTGACAAACAGTTGGTGCTGGTGTTCCGTCACCTCTTTCACCAGAATTTCCTGCTCCTCCGCACTGAAGCAACACTTTCTTTTTTCTTCACTCTGTCGTGGGTATTCTGTGCGTCCTCCTGGCTGGTTCCTGGTCTGTTGTCATCTTCCTGGGGTCTGTGCAAGCATCTGGAATCCATTTTGGCTCTCCTTAGCACATTTTGCTGTGTTTGCGCCGCTTTTTGATGCACGTATCTGGTTTGCGACGTCGTAAACGGGCTCACAGTCATTTTCGCAGCGTTAACGTCATTTATCTTTACGACGCATTAGTTTGATTAAAAAAAATGACTCACACCAGTGGTTTGCGCCACCGTGTGTCAAAGTATAAATTTGACGACCAAGCAGCGCAAAGAAATGGCGTTAGCCGGCGGTAACATTTTGGGTGCAAAACTGCGTTGGCGCAGTTTTGCATCAAAAAGTATAAATATGGCCCTGTGTTACATCAGTATCTTGTGGACTCAGATCTGACCTCTCCCCAAGAATTGGGATAGAAGGCAGACAAATGGGTAAGAACAGGGGTGAGCCGAAAAGCTCATACAGGGGGTGACAAGGATGGCAAGAAGAAAGATGGTGAAAAATCTCAGGACAAGCATGGGGATAAAAGTAAACAAAACAGTCCTCTGGGGGTGGGGATAAAACTTCTTCATCTTCTTCAAACTCTTCACACATTCAGAAAAAGCCTTGGTGCTATGTGTGTAGAAATAAAGGCCATTGGCCAGGGGATACGTCCTGCACAGGTAAAGCCCCTGAGCCTGCGACCACTAAGACATCAGACTCTAGTGCTCCTAGCAGTAGTGGTAATAGTAGTGGGACTACTGGCAATAGTCAAACTAAAGGTGTACTTGTGTTCACTTTTGGGACCATAATAGAAACTCAGGTAGACAGTCCCAAGACAGTTTCTGTCACACCTGGTGGCATTGGCCTTGCCACATTGGCTGCTTGTCCCCTTAACATAGATAAGTTGGTCAATGGTGTTGAGGCCCAGGCCTACAGGGACCCAGGTGTCAGTATCACTTTGGTGACTGAAAACCTGGTGTCACCTGCACAACACCTCCTTGGACAGAAGTACCAAGTTACTGATATACTGATACTGATATACCCCCAAGTGTCCTCCCTCAGCCCCACACTCTTCAACATTTACATGCTCCCCCTAGCCAACATCCTCCGACCACACTGAATCACTATTCTCTCCTGCGCAGATGACACCCAACTCATCCTCTCCCTCACCCGCAACCCAACCACTTCTAAAACCAACCTACACGCTGCTCTCCTTGACACCGCCAACTGGATGACAACTAACCACCTCAAGCTTAACTTCAACAAAACCAAGATCATCATCTTCGGTCCCAACAAAACCATATGGGACGACTCCTGGTAGCCCAACGCCCTAGGCCCCGCACCCACCCCCGCAAACCACGCATGCAACCTCGGCATCATCCTGGACACCTCCCTCTCCATGACACAACAAATCAATGCACTAACTTCCTCCTGCTTCCACACACTGTGCACTCTAAAAAAATCCTTCAAATGGATTTCCCCAGAGACCAGAAAGACAGTCACCCATGCACTCATCAGCAGCAGACTTGACTACGGTAACGCCCTCTACGCCGGCACCACACTCAAACTCAAACGCAAACTCCAGAGAATCCAGAACACAGCTGCACGCCTCGTCCTTGGCCTCCCCCGCCACGAACGAATCTCACAACATCTCAAATCTCTTCACTGGCTCCACATAGACAAGAGAATCACTTTCAAGATCCTCATCTACGCACACAAATCCCTCCACAACACCAGCCCGACCTACCTCAATGAAAGAGTGAACTTCCACACTCCCACCCCCAACCTCCGATCAGCCTACCTTGCACTAGCTACAGTCCCCCGCATCCACCGAACCACCACAGGAGGGAGGGCCTTCTCCTACCTTGCCCCCACAACCTGGAACTCCCTCCCCAACAACCTCCGCAAAACCAAAGACCTCCTACTCTTCAGAAAAAACCTCAAAACATGGCTGTTCAAACAGTAACCCCCCCTCCTCCTCACCACTAGCGACTTGAGACCCTCACGGGTGAGTAGCACGCTCTATAAAAAAAATTGATTGATTGATTGATCGAAACTCAGTGCTTATGCTCTCTCTGCTTTTAAATTTGTCACTGTAGGCCAGTGACTACATTTACCAATTTCAATTGGCATACTGGACCCTCCTTGTAAGGGCCTGGTATATGGTACCTAGGGCATTAGGGTTCCAGGAGATCCATATGGGCTGCAGCATTTGTTTTGTCACCCATAGGGAGCTCAGACAAACCCTTGCATAGGCCTGCCATTGTAGCCTGACTGAAATAACGCACTTGTCATTTCACAGCCATTTTCACTGCACTTAAGTAACTTATAAGTCACCTATATGTCTAACTTTCACTTGCTGAAGGTTAGGTGCAAAGTTACTAAGTGTGAGGGCACCCTTGCACTAGCACCTGTGTCACCCAAATAAATACCTATATTTTTGGTAACACTGAGTATTGTCTTTACTTCTGTATAAGTACTGTGTAGCTATAAGTGGTATTGCAGGAGCTTTGCATGTCTCCTAGTTCAGATTAAGCTGCTTTGCTATAGTTACCTCTATCACCTAAGCTGCTATAACACTACTACAATCACTAACAAGGGATAACTGGACCTGGTGTAAGGTGTAAGTACCCAAGGTACCAACTACAAACCAGGCCAGCCTCCTACACAGCGGAGTACACACGTCGATGTGGATGGAAGATGAAATGCCGTAGATCTAAATACAGCGGTCTGAACTCAGTCAACTTGATAGAGTACTTGGACTTGGTGGGATGACAATAGTCCTTCCAAGATCTAAATCAGGCCCTGGTTTTTAACGCCTGGTGGCAAATCATCAACGGTTAGCTTGGTAAACAATGCAGTGTAAGACCCATTGTTCGCCAATTTAAAGGTAATATCCTCATCATAGGTTTGACACTCTATGCCTTTTAACATACAATAGATGAGGCAATTTAATTTACAAAGGAGATCCCTTACTAAAAGACTCACCGGACTAGAACCACATAACACAAATCAGCGATTCTCTTCAACAGACCCCATTTTCACAGGCATTTCTGTAATTTCTTGGGTTGATACTTGTTCATTCGCTACTCCTACAACTTGGACCATTTTCTCTGAGAGGGGTAGGTTTGGAACTTCTACTGTTCTTAGAGTTGAAGGGTAGCACCAGTGTCAACCAAAAATGACAAGGGGTGACCATTCACTTCACCTTTACAAATATGCTACTGTGATCTACCTCCGACTCTGCACCCAGTAAGCAATCTTCCTCCCCCCTCAGGCACTGTAGTGAATCCTAGTGACTTTTACCTACTTAGCTTGCTCTGTCTTAGCCCATTTAATTATTTAATTCTTCTAAGATGGCTGACTTGTTTATTGTTAGGCCACTTGTTATGATTTTCATTATCAGTGCCACTGTGTTAAGGCATCAAAATCAAGTGACAAAGACAAACAAACTGTAGGTGTTCACATTTAGGGACTTTCCCTCTTCATGGTTTCGAGGGAATTGTTTATATTAATTGCCGCCCCAAGCATGCCGTTATCTATTGTTTGGGAACACATCTACGTCAGGGGTCCAAGTAGATCTGTATAAATACATCACACTTTAGACAGATAATCAGAGGGATTCCGACCAGAGGGCATCTCCACCATTGCTGATATAAATGCTGCACTTCGTCTTGACACTGACTTAGTCTTCGTGTTCCTGCGGAGTCTGAGATAGAGACCTCATTCCAAGGTAACAAGGGTTGGGGGCTCCTCTCATGAACATGGCATTGGCAGATTAGGTTTAACATACCCAGCTCTTCTTAAGGTAGGAGTTTAGGCCTATCATGATAGGGTATTAGGACATATTATACACTTCATATCTTTTCATGTTATTGCAAGATGGTGGGGGCCTTTGTAATAATAACTCTTGTCTTTACAATTCTGTTTCTTGCACTGTTCATTATCCTAATCATTGCAGCCATGCAACTTATCGCAGATTGCAGTTGTGTTAAATAAAAACTATTAAAACTACTGCATCTTTGTTATTGCCTGTGTTTGGATGAGACATGATATATCTGTGAGAAAGGGGTAATCTCCGTTTAACCACAACACTCCCTGAGATGTCATACTCTCGAGTCCATGCATAAAGGCTGAAACAAATCACCTTTTACTATTTGGGTTTTTGGTGAGGTGCTGCTAGTGAGCCGCAAGGGTTGGGACGACAGCTGCGACTTGTTGTAGGATAGGCATAGTCACCTACAAACATAGGTACTATTATCCTTAAACCAGCAGTTTTGCCTAGAGCAAGAGTCCAAACTACGACAGCACCATCAGGCTGACTATTCGGAGCCATAGTTCTTGATTCTCTTAAACATAAGAAACCATTGGAAAGGGTTATTATTTTGAAACACATTCAAATTCATGTTGGGAATTTGATTAGAATTAAGTCTGGGGCAATTTGCATTTTGCTGTGGCATCAGGGATGTGGAACCTTCATCACTGGAGCTTGTGGTAGATTTAAATTCTGCCCTCTCTGTTACTGCATATTTTGTACCTGTACAGGGTTGTAATTATGGGGTTGCACAAATCCTGAATTCTGGAGCTGAATAGCTGGGTTCTGCTTCCAATGCCCCAGTTTGTTACAATAATGACATAGGACTGTCTTCTATAAGCTATTCACATCCATCCATGTACTAGGGTCAATTGGAACACCTTGACCTCTACTCGCCATCGGATTTGCTCCCTGTTGATATACTCCTAGCATAGAACCAATATTCCCTGCAAATGGCTAGACCTGACTACTCTGAGCAACCTTCATCTGTGCAACCATTAACTTATCCTTTAAATTATTCTGTTTAATCTCAATTTCATCACTACAGTACTTCACATTTCTCAAGATGTCATCAATTGATTTATTATGCCAACAGATCAAATGCTAATGAATCATCATGCTGATTTCAAGTCTCAAGCCTGTCACAAATCCTGAAACATTGTGTCCCATATCGTTTGGTTCAAGCGCCTCCATTCCACTATACTGTTTGAATGCCTATAACAATCTCTCATTGTAAGTATGAATCAACTCTTTGGGATCCTGGGGTGTTCTGTCAATTTGGATCCAATCTATATCTTGGCAGTATCTTCGAATTTAATCACCTGTTGATAATTTTTCATCGCCAATGTTGAACGGCCTTTTGTCACAAGACTTCATGGCGGTTCTGACTCAGGCCATTGAACGTGTATTTAACATTCCCTCATCAAGTCATTTGGAACCACAATGTCAAACAAAGTATTCAAATGAAACCACAACACCTGTGAAATCTTCACAAACCACTAAACTTGCTCGCACAACTGGCCCAGATTTTCCTTCAGCTTTGGAAATGTATCAGTCAATGATGCACGATCTCTTCTACTCCAAGGACCATAGATATAACCTCAACAAGGCACTTCCCTCAATGGGAAATTGGTACTCCGACCTCTCCAGCTACATGAGGTGGTGGTTCTCTTGATTTTTTCTTTGGCTCTTTATTTTTTGCCCATCAAGCTTCCCATTTATCCAACTCATTCCATTTCCGAATGTTTTGAATCAATTCTTTAGTTTGTATTTTCATCACTGAAGATCTAATACAAGTTATGTCTTCCTCATTAAAACACACAATAGTTTTTCTGCAAAGATTTGGTATTATCCAAGTCTACCTTCCATATTTGAGCTAAGTCTGATAATTTATCATAAACTTGCCCTGCATGTCTAGTGACATCCTTGCACATGAACATAAGCTCATTTTCCTGATAAGTATCTATCGAGTCATGGCAAGGTTCTCACTAACCATCTCATCCTTTTCAAACTTTAATTTTCTCACATCTCCCAGATTCTCTCTCTCTGGTGTCTGAATCGTTCCCTGACTCACTTCAGTACTCCTGCTTTCTCTTCTGTTGCACTAAGACTCAATGTCTACAGGGACTTTAGTCATATTTCCATCTCCATGGAAACCGCTACTACAGGTTAAAAGTGGCTTCCCTATTTGTGTTCCAGAAGTTGACATTCTCTGATATGTACCTATGGAACCACAACCTGAAAATGTCAAAGTCAATTCGGCACTCGCCACACATGGAGAACTTGACTGTGTTGGAACTAGAGGGACAAATCCTCATGTATCAGGACATGCAGCAGCACTATCTAACCCACGTAATACACTGGGGATAGCCAAAACATGAGGTGTTTTTCCTGGGAAATCAGGCTTATTCATGGGGACCACAAGACCAATAGTAACTGGGACAGTAAGAGCATTGAGAGTATTTGGGGTGACTGGATCAGCAGGATCATAAATTCCTGATTTTTTTCCCCTTGGTTCATAATGTACATTTGCCAGAGTAACCCCCACTCGTCCAAAAGTCACATTTACTGGAGCAGTAGCACCACTACTTATGCCGCTTCTACCCACCTTTCAAGTCTCATTGTAGAGTGGTGGATGTTCTGACAATAATATAATTAGCAGACTGTCTCCAGAATTGCTGTCATTAACCTCACTTACATCATCTGATTCCTTTTGCTTTCCTTCCTTTTGTGTCTTATCTCTTTTCTTTTTCTTCTCTCCCTCAAATGCTTTGCTCTTCAAGGTTGGATACAACCAAACTCCCTCTACCATATCAGTTCTCTATCTTTTCTGTTCAGCATCCCAGCAAGCATCCACATAGGTGCGCACTGCCTTTCAAGCTTTTCCCTGATATTTCTCTTTCTCTCTAGCATGAGCAGCACGTTCCAAAGAATTAAACAGCTCACATTGTGATATTGTGCCTGCTTAGGAGGTAGTTTCCTCTTGTACAACACACTCCTCAACTTTTTATTAATTCTCAAAATAAATGGGCCAAAATGTGGAAACCTCAATGCACTTTCTTTTCCTATGATCTTTTGCCACTGACCAAGCCAAATACATATATAGAGCCCTACATTTATTGCCTTGTAATGACCTGGGGTATCTAATGGAGGTGCCTCTTCTCCCTCTCTATTAGGCATAGGCATATCTCCTCTGAACACACTGTCAATGGCCATAAAACAATTAATTGTTCAACCAAATGTCAATAATCACAAACAGAAGTTTTGTTCTGTGCCAGAAAGTAACTCTTCAGCCGCATTCCAGTGACTACCTATCACATTGCGTCCCCTCATGATATCAACAACAAATACCAGTGCTGCACTACATGAACTAACCAATACCAGGGTGCACTCTGTGACGTCACTCTCCCTCCTTGCAGTGGCTCAGCTACATTTACAATTTGCACACATACATTCGTCTCACCTATAACAAAATGCAATACAATAAACTTTGTCTGCTCCACTGAAGAACTGATAGTATCCAGTCAAACAAGAATCACAGTAATCAAACCCTTCAAAAGAAATCTCGACCTGTAATGTATTATCCAGAATAGTATAGGTTGACCCTGCCTATTAAGATCCACTATACCAGCCACCTCACATTCACACAAAGCTAAAATCCCTATCTCAATTGTTCCATTGACGACGTCGCACAGCAAGCACAAGCAAATTTAGCAAACAATTACAATATGGTGTTTTCTCTACCTTTAATACTACCTATATATCTTAGGTCATGTAGGATCAGATAACAACTTCAACTTCTTACACTAAACATCACACTCACACAACATTCAAAATGTCTCTGCAAAACACCCAATGAATACTGAACAGATTTACACCAAATAATCAAATGCACAATCTGCGTACCAAAAGCTACCTTTCAGCCAAATTTGACGTAATTCTGTCCAGTGGTTCAGGCTGTAGTTGTGTTCAAAATAACATGGGAAAGGTTGACCCCCCTCTTTTTTTCAGCCCTTGCTTGATGGATCACCCGAAAACTGGCACACTATTTTTGGACAATTTTGTGAAGATCCATTAAACAGTGCCAGATATATATATGTTAGAAATGGGGTCTTTGGGTCTTTGGTTGGCAGTCAGGTTACCCCCTGTCCAAGCAAGTACTCTCACTCTAGTCAGGGTAAAGGAGAATCACCCTCAGTTAACCCCCGCTCACTCCCTTGGTAGTTTGGCACAAGCAGGCAGGCTTAACTTCAGAGTCTAGGTGTAAAGTATTTGTACCAACACACACAGTAACTCAGTGAAAACACTACAAAATGACAGGACACAGGTTTAGAAAAATAGGTAATATTTATCTAAACAAAACAAGACCAAAAAGACAAAAATCCACCATACACAATTCAAGTTATGAATTAAAAAGCAAAAAGAGTCTTAAATCCTTTAGAAAACAGTGCTCACACTGTTAGCGTGAAAAAGTACCTGGGTTGCGTCAAAATAACACCACATGGGCCAGTGTGCTTCGGAAAAGTCCAGCGATGCGTCGATTTCTCACTCGCAAGCAAGACCGTGCGTCGTTCCTCCTCCGGTCGGGTCGGCGTGCGCTGTTTTTCCTCTCCGCAGGAGAGCAATGTGTCGACCTGGACAGGCACCCTCGGGGACGGGCAAGCTTTGCATTGTTTTTCCGTGCCAGCAATGTTGCATCGAAAATCCGGTCAAACGATACCAGAAAACCGCACTATGTGGGTTGCGATGCTAATAGCCTCCGGCAGCGGGAGTTGCGAGCCGTATCTCCAGCCGCATTGCGTCGATCTTCCAGTCGCACTGTAGGTGGAGCGTAGATTTCAGCCGCAAAGCCAGCGGCACGTTGTTTCTCAGACGCATCTCGGAAGGTGCATCGGAAATTTGCCTGCACGGCAATCTGTGCGTGGATTTTCAGTCTTTGTCTGCCAGCTTCCCCTTTCAAGGGCCCAGGAACTGGATAGGGCACCACTTGGCAGGGCAGGAGTCTCAGCAGAGAGTCCAGGTGCTGGCAGGGGAAGCCTTTGATGGTCCTTAGACTTCAACAACAGGAGGCAAGCTCAGGTCAAGCCCTTGGAGATTTCTTCACAAGCAGGAATGCACAACAAAGTCCAGTCTTTGTCCCCTTTCACAGGCAGAAGCAACATCTGCAGGATAGCTCCACAACGCACAGTCACAGGCAGGGCAGCACTTTTCCTCAGCTCTTCAACTCTTCTCCTTGGCAAAGGTTCCTCTTGATTTCCAGAAGTGATCTAATCTTTCAGTGGTTTGGGTGTTCTTCTTATACCCATTTTGGCCTTTGAAGTAGGGCTACTCCAAAGGAAAGTCTATTTTGTTTGTGAGATCCTGCCTTGCCCAGGCCAGACCCCAGACACACAACAGGGGGTTGGAGACTGCATTGTGTGAGGTCAGGCACAGCCCTTTCAGGAGTAAGTGACCACTCCTCCTCTCCCTCCTAGCACAGATGACTCATCAGGATATGCAGGTTACTCCCCAGCTCGCTTTGTGTCACTATCTAGAGATAGGTGCAAACAGCCCAACTGTCAAACTGACCCAGACAGGGAATCCACAAACAGGCAGAGTCAAAGAATGGTTTAAGCAAGAAAATGGCTACTTTCTAAAAGTGGCATTTTCAAACACACAATCTCAAAACCATCTTTACTAAAATATGTATTTTTAAATTGTGAGTTCAGAGACCCCAAACTCCACATGTCCATCTGCTCCAAAGGGAATCTACACTTTAATCATATGTAAAGGTAGCCCCCATGTTAACCTATGAGAGAGATAAGCTTTGCAACAGTGAAAAACAAATTTGGCAGTATTTCACTGTCAGGACATGTAAAACACATAAGTACATGTCCCACCTTTTAACATTCACTCCACCCTGCCCATGGGGCTACCTAGGGCCTACCTTAAGGGCGTCTTACATGTAAGAAAAGGGAAGGTTTAGACCTGGCAAGTGGGTACACTTGCCAAGAGGAATTGGCAGTTACAAACTGCACACACAGACACTGCAGTGGCACGTCTGAGCCATGTTTGCAAGGCTACTAAAGTGAGTGGCACAACCAGTGCTGCAGGCCCACCAGTAGCATTTGATTTACAGCCCTGGGCACCTCTAGTGCACTGTACTAGGGACTTACCAGTAGATCAAATATGCTAATCATGGAAATCCAATTACACATATATTTTACATAGGAGCACTTGCACTTTAGCACTGGGTAGCAGTGGTAAAGTGCCCAGAGTAACAATAACAGCAAAAACAGAGTCCAGCACACATCAACACACCAAGGATGCCAAGTCTAACATATATATATATATATAGTGAGAGAGAGAGAGATGTAGTTAGATAGATAGATAGATAGATAGATAGATAGATAGATAGATAGATAGATAGATAGATAGATAGATAGATAGATATGGTTATAAGTTTACCTTATAACATAACATAATACATAACTTTTTTGTGAAATTCAATTAATATATTAGGCCTATATTTATGAAAAATGATGCACAACTGTGTTAGCGCACCATATTATTAAATGTTGCACCATGGTGCTCAGAAAAGGCTAGCGTCATAAAATATGACGCTAGCTGGTGATGAACGGTGATATAATAAATGGCACTAGTCAGCCAAAAATTACAGTAGACTGATTAACGGCAAAAAAACTGCTGCTAGTCAGCCTTGCGTAATTTTTCAGCCGCATAAGCAGCCACAAAATTACACCTGTCCAAGAACAGACAGGAAGCAGTACAACAACCACAATGTCCAGCCCAGGTGACCAGTGTCTCAGAATAACCCCAACAGCACCAGCATCACCAGCGCCAGGCAGGGGGCTTCATGTAACAGGCTCCCAGTGGCACACTACAGTCAAGGATGTATACTGACAGAGGATGAGCTCCCTCCACTTGCAGTTTTCCTGTGGTGTGGGTGGTGGTGATGTTGGAGGTTGGGGTGGGCCTCTCGGTGCCCAAACTAGAGACATCATGGTGGACTACATGGTGTTAACAATGTGTTTTCCTAAGTAACTGTGCCTAATGTCACTTAAACACCTGGTATGACCAGCCGTGAAATTTTTGGCACAAGCTAGTGTTTGCGCCATTTTTTCTGGGACTGATATTTTATCACCTGACTCATGAATATGGCACTAGCGTCATTTTTTTGGTGGGAATGCCTATCTTGCATATCATTATCGATAAACAATGGAAGGTTAGGTGACGCTCCCAAAAAATGACGCAAAGGCTCGATTTCTGTTGCTAGATGGGTCTAGCGACAAAATATAGATATGACACTAGGTTAGTGATGCTTTTGTGTAAAAATAGTCACAAAGGCAGCGCTAACCTTTCTTAAATATGGGCATTCATTTAAAATGAAGTCAATGGTATTTTGATCGCCTTTTAAAATAAATATATACAATCAGTGAAACACTATTGAATAGAGTATGTAACATAAACATATTTTTAATCGTTTTTAAACTGTCATAAACCTTATTTATTAAACTCCCTATTCCTCAACATCAGGAGATCTCCTCCCTTATATTGAGGTCTCTTTTAAGTGTTCAAATATAAAATCCAGTCATAAAATTACTAGTAGTGTAACCTGTCACTCAGGGGTTGTAGGTCTACATTTTGTAGTACCTTTACACTCAGAAATGGTGAATAGCTAAAAGTAGTGCAGTTACTACAAATTGTAAGAGTAAATTTTAATGTGTGGATTTACCCAGATGTAAATGTACTATTGTGAATAGCACACTATTAGGCAGATATATGGAAAGTGGTGCTGCACAGAGTCAGCGACCCTAGTGAGAATAAATACCTGCAGTTGCAAGTGAGAGATAGAGAGTGCCTAGCTCCATTATTTTTTATTGGAGGGTGTTGCAGCAGCAATTGGGCCTATGTAGGGCGTTTTTTTAGCAGTAATTAACACTTGGAGGGGGCTATTAACAAACTGCATTTTGCAGTTCACTTAGTAGTACTAAAATAGGACTATATATATATATATATATATATATATATAAATATATACTACAAAACTCTATTCACAAATTGCATTTGGTAGTAAATTTTGACCTGCTATAAAATAAAAGGCATCTGGCAATTCACGAAGGTAACTTACACTTTTGAGTAATTTGCACATTTGATGTACTTTTACACTTTGGGTAACTTTACTACTTTTGGCTTTTCACAAAATCTGAGTTCACTGTTACTCAAAAGTGTAAGAGAAAATTACATGTGTACATTACTCAAAAGTTCAAGTTACCTTTGTGAATCTGCCACTTGGGTGGTCATTATGACTCTGGCAGTCAGACCGCCACCAATGCGGGGATCCGAGTGACACATTATGACCTCAGCGGTCATGCTGCAGTGGGACCGCCAGCACTGCCAGGATCAGAGATCCCAGTGGTCTGGCAGCTTCAGCAGTCCTAATCCACCAGGGCAGCGCTGCAAGCAGCGCTGCTCCTGAGGATTACAACCTCATTCACCACCAGCGATTTCCTGGTGGTAGCACCACCATGAAAAGGCTGGTTGAGAACAGGAGCAGGGGGCCATAGGGGATCCCTGCACTGCCCATGAGTTGGCATGGGCAGTGCAGGGGTCCCCCTGGCCAGCACCATCCCAGTGTTCACTGTCTGCCTGGCAGAAAGTGGACATTTTAAGGGTGTTGGTGCACCCTGCATCCCACAGCATTGCTGCAGGGTTGATTACGAGCAGGAGAGTATGCTGTAGGGTATTTCCACTAGCCCAGCGGGCAGAAACACAGTTTTCTGCCTACTGACCTAGCGGGAAACATTTAATGGGTCCGGCTGGGAGGTAGCCACTATGGCAGCAACCAACCCGTCGGAAGTTCGGTGGACGGCCTAAACCGTTTGCTAAACTCGTAATAAGGCCCATGGACTTTTCGGTAACTTTGCCACTTTTGGCTATTCGCAAAATTTGACTGTTAAGTTGCTTAAATTAAATGTGTAAGATTAAGTTATCCGTGTACAGTGTAGGTTACATTTGTGACTATTCCCCAGGCCGAGAAATTTGGTGGAGACATATAAGTTACTTTTGAAGTAAATTTACACTTGGATTTTGTGAATATTCAAAAGGTAGTGAACTTACTCAAAAGTGTAAGTCACCATTTTGAATCAGGTTAGGGATTGGTGGTAAACTCTTCTCTGCCAGCAGAGCTCATAGAGTTCTGCCACTCAGCGCTCCACTTGGAGTGTGGAGTTCAGCAGATATTCTTCCAACCCCCCCATGGCAGAATTTACTGGTGCCCACCCCTAATTTTTATCATGTCAAAGCTGTGACCCCATCCATTGTTCATTCAGGCATCAACTCCATAGAGTGCTAGTATTTAAACCCACGCTCCAGGGCTTTGATTGGACTGCGAACCCTGAGTAAAGTGAGGTCACGTTGTACAATGGAAAACAAAGTCTTCTATGTGGATGCGCTGAGGTGAAAGATTAGGTGGCTGCTGGTAGATCAAACTATAGCTCCGTAGTTAGTTTACTCAGGCTTAGGCAAGGAGTCCAAGTTACTTTGCATATAGCAAGAACTTTGGAAATGCCCGTTGGTGCAGGAGGAGCGGGGTCATAAGTTACCCTGCCCGAGGCAGATCACATCACATAGCATTCTGCTGGCCAGTAACAACTTTAAGCAGGGGAAAGGCAGCACTGGCCATAGCTGCTCTCCATTGAGGCTCTATGCCAAGGTGAGTCGATGAGGTCTGATTTGAGGAGCTGAAGTTAACTGGTGTTCGCACATGTTGTGTGTGCGTGGGGAGAGCTTGTTTCCATTCATGCCTGGCTCCGGACCATGATAAATCAAAATTATGCCTTGGCTTATGCTTTCCTTCTGCGATAACAACATCATCAGTGCCTGGCTTCTCCACGCCCGATGCCTTGCTTTGTTCCTCGATGAACATTTACTGATTCTCAGAAAGTGATTGGGCATTTAGTAGGCACCTTATAAACTTTCATTTATTTACACAAACAATTTCGGCAGGTATTAGACACAGTTCAGTGGACTCTATGTATGAGAAACTGATAACAAGTTGCAATCTGACAAAACACAAAACCATTCACACAGAAACAAGATTTCCATATCTTGGAGCTGTAAAACTGTCAGCAGCCAATGTATATCAGTAAAGAAGCAGTGATGCAAGTCCCTTATATCTCTCTGGCCCAGATTTACTATCTCACATGCAATGAAGCGCTGAGTGGAACAATGGCAGCAAGTATTATGTATTGTAAGAGACGTAATGCATTGTTGAATCCAGTCATTGCTAAGCATCTTATATAAGAAGGCATGGACGTACTTCTTCTGGTACACAGTATTGCTACAAATGTGTTAAGGCACACATTCACTCTCTAAGTGTCTGATTTAGATCTTGGCAAAGGGTTACTCCACCTTATTAAAAGTTCCATTGGCTATATTGAAATTGTAATATGGGTGACCGGATAGCCATTATGTTTGTGACTGAGTAACCCCCTCCACCAAGATCTGAGTTAGGCCCCTAGACGGGTAAGGGGTGCAGCAGATTTTCTTCACTGTACCTGTGCTGGCGTTCACATTTTCAAATGCGTGATCACTCCTAATATAATGCAGACCGGGTCAGCAGCACGAGATCATCTGTGAGATGATGAGCTGTTGGAATACTTAATGATGAAGCCATAGATTAAAGTCCGGTTTCTGGGCAGAAGGAGGCTCCATTGAGCAAAGACCAAACACCCTAGCGGCTTCCTCTGAGCAGAGGTGAGGATGAGAATCTGGTCGGGTTTTGCTAAGTATCCATCATTCCCCCAAATTATAGAGACATCTCAGTGGATGTGGCTTTGAAAAACCTCCAAATGGCTACTGTGTTTGAGCTTTCATACAAGGTTGGTAGGTGCTTGTGGATTATGAATGGTGGTGAGAGCCAAACTGGTGATTATACCGTTGAGTACAGGAGCTTAGACAATTCTGAGACTTCTTGTGTCATGGTAAATGTGCAGGAAACCTCTGTAATAGAGATGGGCCATAGGCATTCCCTACTCTATTAACTCTATTGCTAAATATATCAATACTATCATAACAGGGGTGGGTGGAGCTAAGTTGGATCTTACTGAAGTGGTCATTCCGAGTTCGGCGGTAACCTGACTGCCACACCAGCAGCGGTGTTGAGACTGCCGCCAGGGTGGCGGTGCAGACCGCCACATGGCATGAGGAGTACAGTGGTGAACCCAACACAGCACAGATAACTGACCACCGGTACCACCACCACCGACGAGCAGCATCTGGTGGCAGTAGGCAACCTCATGCTGGCGAAAACCCATGTGCCACCCACCACATTCCGAGTCACCGCACCGGCAGGATATCTGGGGTGGGATGACGGTGATGAAAATCCTGGCAGAAGCGGAAAGTACAAAAGGAGCAACCTACCTCAAGGCACAGAGACACGGCTGCCGCCGCCATGGCAAATGAACTGCTAGTCTTCCCATCATTGTATCTGGCAACGATGAAGACAACAACCGTAAGTACGCCTAGCACAGAGTAGAGGAAATGACAGTGCTACAAACACACACTCACACATAACAAACGTACAGTAACAGTACACACATCCACACACACACAGGCACACACAAAATACAAACAAAGCCAAGTACCCAATACACACACAAAGCCAAGTAGACATGTGTCAAACATACAGGACAAGGCATATCATCACAGTCATACACATCCACACACAACACCCCATACAATCCCACAAGCAAGCAGTCAGACACATAACAACATGCACATGGCACAACCTATCTACCCAGCTCATGCAACAACACAGACACAACCCATACACCGACCACACACACTGTTGCACACAGGTGTCACACCACCATGTAGAAGGAAACCAGGACAAGCATCTCAACTTGCCAAGCACAGCAATGTGGGCAGATGTATTATTAAACAAAATATATATAAAAACATATATATACAAGAAATGCCAAATGGCAAATTCAATTTCCAGTAATGCAGGACTCATTGTCCAGATATCATGGCCCCAACTCAACTCCTGACAGCAAATAGGCCTCCATGGCATAGTAGCATCAATGGGACAGGCAGGCCCCTCATGGGTCTGAGGGTTGTGGGGATCAGTGGGGGCTTTGATTTGGAAGGGGCTTGTCTTGGCTTGGGAGGGGGGGCTTTGGCTCTGGGACGGTTGGATTTCTTGCTGGGTGGATGAGCAGGGGAAACACTAGAGGGGGGACCTGATGAATGTGAGGTGGAATGGCCTGGGATGGGCAGGGGTACCCAATGTTTAGGGGGAACAATGGGTGGGAAGGGGGTAGGGAAGAGGTCAAAGGCGGCAAGGAAGACCTTTTTAGGTACACAGGGTGGTCATATGATTGAGGGTTGGAGGGAGGCAGAGGGAGCGCTCATCTGACGTGTTTGTGTGATGTATGTGGATGCTGGTGTGTGCAATGTGTGCATATCTATGGTGGGCAAATGTTGGGTGGGTGAGTGGGTGTGTATGCATTGATTGGGAGGAGGGGGGTAGAGATGCAGGGAGAGGAAATGGGAGATGTGTGAGTGAATGTTGGGGTGGTGTGAGAAAGTGAAGTGGATGTGCTACAGGTGGCAGAGAAGGTAGTCGTGGTGAGTGCGGATGTGGTGTGTGGGGTGGGTGTCTGTGAGTCTGCTGTTGTGGGGATTGAGGGTATGACTGGAATGCTAGCAGGACCAGTGTGTGATGATGCCATGCTGGCAGGTGTGAGTGGTGATGTGACTCTAAAGGTGGTGGGGGAAGTGTGTGCTGTTGTGTATGTAGATGTGTGTGCGTGCATGCCTGTGGCTTCCTTTGTGATGCTTATGTCTGTCTATGCGCACCTTGTCTGTTGTAGTGGGTGTATGCTGGTCTGTATGTGTGCCCTGGGTGGGTGTAGGGAGAGGGGTTGTGGATTGGGAACAGGTACCTGGAGGTGGGGGTGGAAGATGAAGGGACACTGTCTACCATCAATGAGGAGGCCAGAGCCTGAAATTATCTCTGTAGGCCAGACATGGCACCGTGAATGCCTTCCAGGAACACATTGGACTGCTGCATGTGGGATGCCAGTCCCTGGATGGCATTCACAATGGTTGTCTGCCCCACAGAGATAGACCTCAGGAGGTCAATAGCCTCCTCATTAAGGGCAGCAGGGCTGATTGGGGCAAGGGCAGAGATGCCTGCGGCAAAAGAGACGCCCACCCTCCTGGGTGAGCGGGCACAGGCAACTGGGTGGGGAGCTACAGGGAGGGTGGTGCTGGTATGTGGGGTGTGGGACAAGGATGTTGTTGGGGTGGTCCTAGATGGGTCCTTCACCGCCAGGGAGCCGCCATCAGAGGAGGAATCAGAATCTGATGTGGTGGTTGCTCCAATCTTCCCCGTGGTGCTCCCCTCGCGATCTGTCCATGTGGTCCCCTCGGCTTTGCTGGTGCCTGCCTCCTGGGTCCTGTGGGCTGCTGCATCCCCATTAGCTAGTGCCCTTTCTCCTTCACCAGATGATGCTAAAGCACACATAGATAGAGGTGGAGAGAGAAGGAGGTTGGGAGAAACAGAAAGGGAGGAAATGTGATAACCCACACATCGACTTCAGATACAAACAATGCATACTTTAGCCCCTGCCAGGTAAACAAGAGATCATTTTGCAATAATAAGCAATAGAGTCATGCAAGCGATACCCAAACTTATCAACGGTCACTTCAACCCTGCAGCCTATACACCTGATTGAAAACTACTCTATGCCTGTCAACTGGCTAAATGACTGATCCAAGAACTCAACCCAATAACATACCCAACCACAGGTCATCCATTACAGGATGAAACAAATCCGAGCTCAGAGGAACTGTGCACTCATACTAACTGAGAGGAATGTGTGGAGTACATGTGATACAAAGGTCCATTGATGTTGCACTTGAGGCAATTGCAATGTTAACAAAACCTACCTGTCATTACCTAAAAACAGTGGCAATATGATCACCTTGTACTACTACAGTACACGCAGAGATGGAGAATGCAGCCAGTAACAAGGTAGAACATTTTAGCGACCCATACGTACAGTTGAATGTGCGTCACAGTACCACCACTTCTGTTTCTGCATGGCTCTACATAGCTAACGTGTCACACTACTACATGATTGGTGTGACAACCAGGACTGTACACTCCCTAAATCTCATGTGAGCACGTAAATCCCAAGTCCAGTGAGGGTCATGGTACACAACCATGCAGAAGTCACCTGACAGTCTACACTTCCCCCCTTGTGGCTGCTGTGCTGTCCTAAAGCGTCCATCCAACCCTGGGTAGACCACCACCAGTATGCGGGCCATTAGTGAGGTCAGGGTCCGACGGGCACCCCTTCCACGTTAGGAGGCCATCTCCAGCTGGGCCTCCATGCCCAGCATCTCAGGTCCTCCCACTGCTTCCTGCAGTGGGTGCTCTGCCGGCTATGGACCCCCGGGTCTGCACTTCCTTGGCAATGGCTCTCCATAACCCATTTTTCTGGTGGGCGCTGACCTGCATGGGAAAAATTCAGAAAATGGGGGGCATGCTGTTAATGATACCAATACATCTGCAATCTTTGGTGACACAAAACATACAAGGGCCACCGCTCTGTAAATATACTACATACATCATGTGAATGCAAAACCCCAAATCAGTCATTACATGTCAATGTGCACACACATTCATCCTCAAACACCACCTGAAATGTGGGACAAAGAACATTGTATTTACCTGTTTCCCTGGAGCACTGTATTACCACCCATACAGGGGTAAGACCCCTTCCACCAGTTTCTCTAGCTCCTCACTTGTGAAGGCTGGGGCCCCATCCCCTGCAGTGTGTGCCATTGATGCTTCAAGATTCAGGACACAGCAGCAACGAAAGTGGAGGTCTTCCTTGTCCGAATGACAGGAGTCAAGTGAGCTGGCCCATACAAAATGGCAGTTACGACCCCAGCGGTCATGACCGCTGCCACTGGCGGTGATCGTCATTGGTCCCAGTTTCCCATAGACGTCAATGTTATCCAAAGAGGAGGTGCACAGTGGTTCTGACCGCCTTCTGCCATGATGACTGCTTCTGGAGGAATGAGGTCACTTCCATGTGTCCAATGCATGCAGGAGTGGCAGATGCTATTTTAGTTTGTTACATGATTATCCTGGGTTCACAATACATCATCACCTGCATATCTTCACAAATTCGTTCATTTCTGTTACACTTTGTGGATAATCACATATGTAGTGAGTGTCAGGTGACATCAGCACACTTGTCACTACATTTGTCAATATTGGCAATCCGTATGGTGGGACACATGGAAGGTGTATGTTTAAATGTCCTGTACATGTCAATGTGGCATTGTCTGGTTGGGAAAGAAGTGTGGAGTAATGTGTCTTCCCACAACTTTGCATCCACCTTACATGACCAGTTTTTTGTGATTGTTGTATGTCATACTTGGTGCTCAACATTGTGAGAGGTTCCCAGATTGTTGTTTGTCTCCCTACCTAGATATTGCCAAAATGGAGTGATGAGGAATGCACCAGTTTTCCGGCCACTCGTAGATCTTGAAACCATGGAAGAGTGCCACATCATCCTGATCCATCGACTAAACCGTTTGTGCACAGGGAACTGGTCGGCCAGTTGAATGCAAACCTTCTACCAGCTTTGAGAAATCACCATGCCATCCCTCCAAAAGTCCAGTGTTGGACTTTTGCTTATGCAGGGTCATCCCCAGTCTTTTTGCCTCCTGCCTCCTATTTTTTTCTGACCTGTTGCTGTAGTTTTTTTTAACTCTGAGCACTTTACCACTGCTAACCAGTGCTAAAGTGCATATGCTCTCTGTGTAAATGTATATAATTGGTTTATCCATGATTGGCATATTTGATTTACTAGTAAGTCCCTAGTAAGGTGCACTAGAGGTGCCAGGGCCTGTAAATCAAATGCTACTAGTGGGCCTGCAGCACTGGTTGTGCTACCCACATAAGTAGCTCTGTAATCATGTCTCAGACCTGCCACTGCAGTGTCTGTGTGTGTATTTTTACACTGTAAATTCGACTTGGCAAGTGTACCCACTTGCCAGGCCTAAACCTTCCCTTTTCTTACATGTAAGGCACCCCTAAGGTAGGCCCTAGGTAGCCCCAAGGGCAGGGTGCAGTGTATGGATAATGTAGGACATATAGTAATGTGGTTTATATGTCCTGACAGTGAAATACTGCCAATTTCGTTTTTCACTGTTGCAAGGCCTGTCTCTCTCATAGGATAATATGGGGGCTACCTTTAAATATGATTAAAGTGTAGATTCCCCTAGAGAGTAGATGGACATGTGGAGTTTTGGGTCCCTGAACTCACAATTAAAAAATACATCTTTTAGTAAAGTTGATTTTAAGATTGTGCGTTTGAAAATGCCACTTTTAGAAAGTGAGCATTTTCTTGCTTAAACCATTCTGTGACTCTGCCTTGTTTGTGGATTTCCTGTCTGGGTCAGTTTGACAGTTGGGTTGTTTTTCACCTCGCACTAGACAGTGACACAAAGGGGGCTGGGGTGTAACCTGCTATTCCTGATTAGCCATCTCTGCTAGGAGGGAGGGGTGGAGTGGTCACTCTCATCTGAAAGGACTGTGCCTGCCTCTGACAATGCCGGCTCCAACCCCCTGCTGTGTGTCTGATGCCTTGCCTGGGCAAGGCAGGATTTCACAAGTAGGTGTGAGTCCCCTTTGAAGAAAGGTGACTTCAAAGACTAAAATGGATATAAGAAGGGCACCCAAATCTACAGACTTTAGAAACACTTCTGGAACCAAGAGGAACCTCTGCCTGGAGAAGAGCTGATAGCTGAGGAAGAAGTGCTGCCCTGCCTGTGACTGTGCTTTGTGGAGCTTTCCTGCAGTGCTGCTTCTGCCAGAGTAAGAGGGCAAAGACTGGACTTTGTGTGCCTTCCATCTTGTGAAGAAATCTCCAAGGGCTTGATTTAGAACTTGCCTCCTGTTGTTTGAAGTCTCAGGGACAGCAAAGACTTCTCTCTGCCAACACCTGGAGTCTCTGGAGAGACTCCTGCTCTGACAAGTGGTGCCCGATCCAGTCCCTGGGCCCTTGAAAGGAAAGCTGGTGGAAATCCAAGGAAATTGACTTCGGACGACTCCAGACCGACACCGCTGCTGAATCCGGTGACGCCGCCTGCACCCGACGCCGCGACCTTCGCTGGAACGCGACGCTCTTCGCAGGCCCGATGCTGCAGCAGCCCCACTGAAGTCTGCGACTCCGTGGAAGTCGCCGCACCACGTCGTGACCGACGCCGCTCGAAGTGCACGGATTCAACGTTTCGCACAGACGCCGCGATCCCCGACTTTGCACATTGGCTTGTTTTCACTCTTCACCAAAGGTACTGTACTTGGGGGTCTACACGACTCCGTGTCCGGCGCCGCTAGTGTCGGCTTGTTGGGAACGACTCCATCACGACGCCGTGTTAACATCTCATCGAAGCATTTTTGTTTCTAAGCGCTATTTTTGAGTTTAATCTTTAAAAATTCATAACTTGACTTGTGTATGTCGGATTTTTGTCGTTTTGGTCTTGTTTTGTTTAGATAAATATTTCCTATTTTTCTAAACCAGTGTTGTCTCATTTTGTAGTGTTTTCATTAAGTTACTGTGTGTGTTGGTACAAATACTTTACACCTAGCACTCTGAGGTTAAGCCTACTGCTCTGCCAAGCTACTAAGGGGGTAAGCAGGGTTAGCTGAGGGTGATTCTCTTTTACCCTGACTAGAGTGAGGGTCCTTGCTTGAACAGGGGGTAACCTGACTGTCAACCAAAGACCACATTTCTAACATCCAGGTGCTGTCAGTCCTGCATTTTCTGGTGAGTGACTCTTTTCAGGTGACTGTGGGACTGGCTGCAAGGATGTCACAGCCCAAGTTCAGTAACGTGTTGCAAGATGTGCTGGATGCCCTATTTAAGCATGTGCACAGGTACATCAGGTTCCCACAACATGCAGAATTGGCCACTGTCAAAGCAGCCTTCTACAATATATCAAATGCCCACATGTAATAGGTGCCTTTGATGGTACCTCCGAGGGCCAATGAACAGGTCTACACAAACCGGAAGAGCACATATTCGCTCAATGTACAAGTGGTGTGTCTTGCAGATGAGTACATAACACATGCAAACGCAAAATTCCCGGGATCAGTACATGATTCCTACATCCTGAGGAACAGCAGTGTCCCTGCATTGATGTCACAGCTGCAGGGAAAAAGGCCCTGGCTCCTAGGTATGTGTACTGCGCTACATGTCAGAAGTTTGTACCCCTCCCTACACAGTCTGCACTCTTCCTAGCTTTGTTACCTATAGTCATGTCCCCTTAGCCACACAGGTGACTCCAGATAATCTAGCCTGCCCTGGCTCCTGATACCTATTAGACATCCAACTATAGGAGGGGAGAACAGGTACAATGAGGCACATGGCCGGACGAAGTGAATGAATGAGAGGACTTTCAGCCTCTTGAGTCCGGTGGTGGCCTACAATACCGACCAGGGAAAGTCTGCAAGATCTTTGTTGCATGCTGCATGCTCCATATTATGGGTCCCAGAAGGCACATCCCACTGTTGGAGGAGGGGGACATTGATGCTGGAGCAGTGTTTGGGGTCGGTGACTCTGATGCTGAGGAGGAGGCAGACGAGGATGAGGCACATGACAAAAGGTCTGACTTGATTTGTCACTACTTTCCATGATAAACAGGTATGTGTGATTTGTATGTCATCTGCACTTAGGGTATGTATTGTTAATGACAGTCTGTACCCAGATTTTGCATGCATCAAGGTGTGTGTGGAGACTACAGCCTTCCATCTTATTTTCCGACTCTGAAAGGTAGCTGGCTTGCCGTGAGGGGTAATGGAAATGCATTTCTGCTAATGACGTGTGGAATGCTGGTGCCATTAGGGAACATCCTTTTGGTTGTACCAAAGGTTTTGAGTCCTCAGTCTGCCTGTTTGGGTTCATATAAGGGGACTTAAGAGTCTTGTCCTGCTGCGTAGGCATGTCATGCTGCATTGTCAGCTGTTGTGTGGCAACTACCTGTTCCTGAATACTCAGGAAGGTGGACAGTAGAGGATGTTAGCTATGTGAAATCTTTGCTGTGCAACACGTGTGTGAGTGAGAATGCAGGCCCTTGCATATGTGGTATCATAGCTGTTGGGCCAATCGTCCTGTGTTTGTGTTCAACTGCTGTTGATGTATGACTATGGATTACATGCCTTACAACATTGTGCCTAATTCAATTTAATTTTCCCTCTTCAGGTCACACATCTGTTTGCTGTCTGCTTACTGAATAGCCTTTTGGGATCATTGACAGTGGATGTTACAACAATATGGATGTACTTACACACCTGCTGGAGTATCCCACTACATCTGTCACCTTGACATTATTGGTATGTCCACATGTGTGTATGTTTGTTGCTTGTTGTTGGACTTTTGCCCTTTTTGCAGGGTCACCCCAATCTTTTTACCTCCTGCCTCCTATTTTTTCTGGCCTGTTGCTGTTGGCTTTTGAACTCTTAGCACTTTACCACTGCTAACCAGTGCTCAAGTGCAAATGCATTCTGTGTAAATTGTATGGTTAATTGGTTTATTCATGATTGGCATATTTGATTTACTGGTAAGTCCTTAGTAAAGTGCACTAGAGGTGCCCAGGGCATGTAAATCAAATGCTACTAGTGGGCATGCAGCACTGGTTGTGCCACCCACCTAAGTAGCTCTGTAATCATGTTTCAGACCTGCCACTGCAGTGTCTCTTTGTGCAGTTTTAACTGTAAATTCGATTTGGCAAATGTACCCACTTGCCAGGCCTAAACCTTCCCGTTTCTTACATGTAAGACACCCCTTCGATAGGCCCTAGGTAGCCTCAAGGGCAGGGTGCACTGTATGGTTAAGGTAGGAGATATAGTAATGTGTTTGATATGTCCTGACAGTGAAATATTGTTAAATTTATTTTTCACTGTTGCAAGGCCTGTCCCTAGGGGCTACATTTAAATATGATTAAAGTGTGGATTCCCTTTGGGAGTGGATATATATGTGGAGTTTGGGGTCTCTGAGCTCACAATTTAATAATACATCTTTTAGTAAAGTTGATTTTAAGATTTTGGTGGTCATTACAACCCTGGCGGACGGTGTTAAAGATGCGGTAATACCGCAAACAGTCAGACGGACAAAAAAAGGGAATTATGACCCTGGCAGAAACCGCCAACAAAGACAGACACTTAAACACTTCGCCCGCCACGGCGGTACAGACAAGCAGCGCGGCGGTCACTGCCAACAGACAGGCGGAAGACATTGTACCGCCCACAGTATCACAACAGGCCAATCCGCCACCTTTTCCGGGGTGGATTCACCGTGGATAAAAACACGGTGGAAACAGCTTTTGCTATGGGAAAACGCTCACCTGAACACATCCCACGAGGAACGACGACTCCATGGACCCAGAACTCCAAATACTACCTGCCCTTGTCTTTCTGCTCCTTCACGACCAACAGCGACGTAGGCGCAGAAGATACCGGTGAGTACAGCACCTACGACACGGGGGGGAGGCAAAAGTTAGGGGGACACCCACCAAACACCCCCACCCCCACCCTCGCACATTACAACATACACACCAATGCAGTCACAAAAAGAACAGTAACAACCCACAATCCCACCGGAAGAATGCAAAGACAATGCGAATTTCGGTCAAACTTTGTAATGTGCCACTATACATGTCATACAAAAATATACAAATATATGTATTCTAAATTCACTCTTATTTACATATACAATCCGAGAAGTAGTGCAGATATGTACACAACAATGTCCGTGCACAAACAGTCCAAAAATGCATGGGCGAGGCCCACAATAGATACCTGACCAAAATCGGAGAGAACACTGCTGGGGCATCAGATAGAAACACTACAGGCACCTCAGGGGGAAGGGAAGGGGGGGGCACCTCAGCCACATGAATGCAAAGCCAGATCCACGACGGGGCTCCATGCCTATTGATGTATCCTGGGGAGTGCAAAGCCACAGTCTCTCAAGTCTCACAATTGGGTGGGTTTCCCACTGTTACATCCTGGGGAGTGCAAAGCCACAGTCTCATAAGTCTCTACAGTGGGTGGGTTGCCCACTGTTCAATCCTGGAGAGTGCAAAGCCACAGTCTCATAAGTCTCTACAGTGGGTGGGTTGCCCACTGTTCAATCCTGGGGAGTGCAAAGCCACAGTCTCACAAGTTGATGCAGGTCCATACTGGTACTGGGGGGTGACTGGTGCCCAGACTGGATGAGTCTCCCCGTGAAAGGTAGTGTCCTGTCACTGTCCCAGCTGCACATGGGATAAGGATGCCTGATGTGGTGGGCCATTCATTCCAACCCAGTACATTGCCCTGTTCAGCGGTGCTTTGCCATGGCGGTCTTTGCTTTGTTCAGCGGTGCTTTGCCATGGCGGTCTTTGCCCTGTTCAGCGGTGCTTTGACATGGCGGTTCGGGACTGTTCAGCGGTGCTTTGCCAGGGCGGTCTTTGCCCTCTTCAGCTGTGCTTTGCCATGGTGGTCTTTGCCCTGTTCAGCGGTGCTTTGCCATGGCGGTCTTTGCCCTCTTCAGCGGTGCTTTGCCATGGCGGTCTTTGCCCTGTTCAGAGGTGCTTTGACATGGCGGTTCAGGACTGTTCAGCGGTGCTTTGCCATGGCGGTCTTTGCCCTCTTCAGCGATTCTTTGCCATGGCGGTCTTTGCCCTGTTCAGCGGTGCTTTGACATGGCGGTCTTTGCCCTGTTCAGCGGTGATTTGCCATGGCGGTTCTGATACGGACATTGGTGTGTGGCATGACGATCTCCATACTGAGCATTGGTGTGTGGCAGGATGATTTCCACACTGGACATTGGTGTGTGGCATGACGATCTCCATACTGGACATTGGTGTGTGGCATGACGATCTCCATAATGGACATTGGTGTGTGGCGTGACGATTTCCACACTGGACATTGGTGTGTGGCATGATTATCTCCATACTGGACATTGGTGTGTGGCATGACGATTTCCACACTGGACATTGGTGTGTGGCATGATGTTCCATCATTGCCCAGCGGGCCTGTGGCATCCTGGCCCGCCTGGGCTGTGACTCCGGAGGTGGTCTCTGGACAAGTGACGATACTTGAGCCCTCCTGGGCACTGACTCTGGCGGTGGTCTCTGGACCAGTGACGATACTTGGGCCCTCCTGGGCACTGACTCTGGCGGTGGTCTCTGGACCAGTGACGATACTTGAGCCCTCCTGGGCACTGACTCTGGCGGTGGTCTCTGGACCAGTGACGATACTTGGGCCCTCCTGGGCACTGTCTCTGGCGATGGTCTCTGGACCAGTGACGACACTTGAGCCCTCCTGGGCACTGACTCTGGCGGTGGTCTCTGGAGCAGTGACGATACTTGAGCCCTCCTGGGCACTGACTCTGGCGGTGGTCTCTGGACCAGTGACGATACTTGGGCCCTCCTGGGCACTGACTCTTGCGGTGGTCTCTGGACCAGTGACGATACTTGAGCCCTCCTGGGCACTGACTCTGGCGGTGGTCTCTGGACCAGTGACGACGGTGCTGGCGGTTGTGTCTGGACCGCCGGAAATGATGGCGCACTTCTCCGCCGTGACACTCACAACAGGCTGAGCAGACTTCCTCTGGACCTTCCCCACCTTTTTTGGAGTTACAGCTGACTCACCAATCGCCTTCGATCCCATTTCACTTGTTGTCCCACCAGGAGTCTTGACTTGGTCCCGTCGTCCACTCTCCAATTTAGGAGCCTTTACAGGGGGTGGGCTGCCAGTGCCTTGGCTCCAGGTCCTACTGCCTGCCCTGGTGGCCGGTGCACTCCAAAAACCTGGAACACGCACCACTGGTACTGGAGGCTTTTTGGCTGAGGCGCTACGACAGGACTGATGAATTGGAGGGGGGGGTGGGGGCAAAAAGGTCAATTTGACAGAGGGACAGTTTCTGACGAACACTGGGATGGGTAGCTGGAGGGGGTCTGGGAGTGGAGGAAGAGGAGGTGGTTGTAGGAGGTGTCACTTTAGCTGTTTTGGGTGCAGGTGCATGTACTGGAGGCTGTTGTGAGGTGGATGGATGTTGGGTGAGTGATTGCCGGAGTTTGGGTACTTTGGGAGGGGGCGTCACAGACACACTGGGAGAGGACACAGCGGACGTGTAAATGGCAGTGGAGGTGGTGAGTGCAGGTGAGCGGCGTGTGGTGCTGGGTGTCCTGGTGCGAGTCCTAGTGTCTGTAGATGTGGTGCATGCAGGTGTGTGTGTAGACGAGACTGGGAGGGAGGAGGGAGAAGAGGAGGAGGGGGACACAGTGGAGACAGTGGATGTTGCTGTGTCTGTATGAGTGTTATGCTTGTGTGAGTGCCTGTGGTGTGTGTGGTGCCTATGTTTGCTTGAGCTACTCTTGTGTGTTGACTTGTGTGCATGCTGGTCTGTAGGTGTGCTTGGGATGGGCTGGGATACAGGGGATTGGGTCTGGGTGGAGGAAGTTGGAGGGGGAGGCTGGACACAGGGACAATTGCTGCCATCAGTACTGAGGCCAGAGATTGCAGGGTTCGCTGAGGGGCAGCCTGACCAGAATGAATGCCCTCCAGGAATGCATTACCATGTTGCAACGCCCTTTCTACACCCTGGATGGCATTCACAATGGTAGACTGCCCAACAGTGAGTGACCTGAGGAGGTCAATGGCCTCCTCACTGAGGGCAGCAGGGGTGACTGGGGCAAGGCCTGAGGTGCCTGGGGCGAAGGTGATGCCCACCCTCCTGGGTCAGCGGGCACAGGGCGAACGCTGAGGGGCTGCTGGGAGGGCGGTGCTGGTAGGGGGGGTGGCAGCTGCACCTGTAGAAGTGGGGCGCACAGATGGTCCCGCCACCACAAGGGAGCTCGGAAGAGTCTGTGTCGCTGGTTGGTGATCCTGTGGCCGACGTGAAGCTCCCCTCGCCCTCCGTCCCACTGGTGTATTCAGAGTCTGTGGTGTGGCCCTTCATGGCCATGTGGGATGCAGCTCCCTTGTGCTCCGGTGCCACTGTACCTCCGCCTGTTGATGCTGATGTACAAAAGGACAGGGAGAGCAGGAAAAGGGGGGGAGACAGAACAAAGAGAGTTTTAGTGCATGGCATATCTCTACCGTTGGCGGACAAGACTGACGCAGCAGCCCCATGCACAACGCCGCGCTCCTGCCCTCTGCACATGCAATTTCATGGATATGGCCTACATGGCAATGGTGGAAATCTGCGCACATGGATGCCACCGGGGCAACTATACCTCAACTTGCTAATTTTCTGAGGTGGGGTAGAGTGCCACATGGCCTACATTACGGAGGAGCCTTGCCTAACTAACTCGCCCTGGCCTACGGACACCCACAGCCCACCTCCCCCACCCAGACACCTCCACTGTACGCAAAGTCCGCAGAATGAGGTTGTACTTACCCCCTTGTGTCTGCTGTGATGTCCTTAAGCGCCCATCCAACTCCGGGTAGGCCACAGCCAGGATCCGGAACATCAGGGGGGTCATGGTACGAAGGGCACCCCTCCCACGTTGGGAGGCCATCCCCAGCTGAACCTCCGCCGTCTTCTTGCTGCAGCGGCAAATGTCCTCCCATCTCTTCCGGCAGTGGGTGCCCCGTCTCTGGTGGGCCCCCAGGGTCCGGACCTCCTTGGCGATGGCACGCCAAATGTCCCTCTTCTGGTGGGCGCTGACCTACATGATATGCACAAGGGAAGAGGAACAGTCATTACCAATTGCACCATCAATGTGTGTGGCCCCCTCCATACTCTGAGCATGTGGCCCATTTATTCCCATGCTTTACTGTAGTATGACTTCTGCCCCCTTCCCTCTTCCACCCAGCCCTGTCCACCCAGGCCTAGCCCCTACAACGTGCTCCATGGTTACTAACCTGTTGGTCTGGAGGACCGTAGAGTAGCGTGTACTGGGGGAGGACCCCATCCGCAAGTTTCTCCAACTGCTGTGCAGTGAAGGCAGGAGCCCTTTCCCCAGACGCAGCAGCCATCGTCGCTTCCAGACCGAGGTCACAGCAGCACTAGCAGTGTAGGTCCTCTCCTGTCGAAGGTCAGGTATCTAGTGATTGAACAGATAGAAAATGGCGGTGACGTCCGCGGCAGGGCGCATCATCACCGCCGGCGCACCTGTTCATTGGCTCCTGGGACCCATAGGGTCCATTGTTAACCAATGCAGCATTGCGCCGCGCGCTACGACCGCCTACCACGACGGTGTGCAACGCCAGCGCTGTTACCCCACAATCCCATTGTCCCACTTTAGAGGTCAGGCAGCCGCCATTTCAGGGGCCCACATGGATTCATTTTCAACTGCGTCACACATACTGAGGCCTACACTCAACACACATACAGGAAGGGTTTATTGTCTGGTGTACTCTTGTGTGTGACTGTGGGTACATACCTGGAGGAATAGTGACTGTTTCTTTGCTGTTGTCCTTCGTAGGCACCGTCAGCTGGGACATATGAGAAGATGGCAGAATCCACCGGTGTACCGACCGCTGGTGGACCTGTTGACAATGGAGGAGTGACATTTAATCGTGATCTACAGGTTTGACCGTGCCACAATCCAGGAACTGTGTACCCAGTTGGAGCCAGACCTGTTGTCACCAATCCGCCATCCGATTTGAATCCCCCCTGACGTGCAGGTGCTGTCAGTGCTCCATTTCCTTGCAAGTGGGTCTTTTCAGACAACAGTGGCCATGGCACCAAGGATGTCCCAGCCTATGTTTTCCAACGTGTTGTCCAGAGTGTTGTCTTCCCTGATGAAACACGTTAGGAGATACATCATTTTCCCTGAGGTGGAGTATTTGCCTATAGTGAAAGGTGACTTCTATGCCCTTGGACATATCCCCAACGTCATAGGTGCCACTGATGGGACCCATGTAGCTCTGGTCCCCCCCGCAGGAGTGAACAGGTGTACAGGAACAGGAAGAGTTATCATTCCATGAATGTCCAGATGGTCTGTTTGGCAGACCAGTACATCTCGCAGGTAAATGCTATGTTCCCTGGCTCTGTGCATGACGCCTACATCCTGCGGAATACCAGCATCCCTGATATGATGGGTGAACTCCAGAGGCACCGTGTATGGCTATTGGGGTACTCTGGTTACCCCAACCTTTCCTGGCTATTGACCCAAGTGAGGAATCCCAGGACCAGGGCAGAGGAATGGTACAATGAGGCCCAAGGGCGGACTAGGAGGGTTATCGAGCGCACCTTCGGCCTTCTTAAGGCCAGGTTCAGGTGCCTCCATATGACAGGTGGATCCCTATTCTACTCACCGAAGAAGGTGTGCGACATCATCATCGCCTGCTCCATGCTCCATGACTTGGCATTGCGACGCCAGGTGCCTTTTCTGCAGGAGGATGATCCAGATGACGGTGTTGTATCAGCTGTGGAGCCTGTGGACAGTGATGAGGATGAAGCTGAGGAAGACGAAAACGACAACAGGAAGTCAGTCATACGGCAATATTTCCAGTGAGACACAGGTGAGAACATTTTCTTTTTTACCATTACATTAACTTTCACACATCTACCTCTATCCTGTACCTCCATTTCACTCACTATTTGTTAACTGAGTTGTCCTCTTCCATTTCAGTTTCACAAATGTGGTAACCTACGTGTCAACTGTTTGCATCCTTGAAGGGCTTGTGATGTGTGACATAGGTATGTTAGCCTTCCAATGGGTAACCCATTATGAAACTGTAATTGATAATACAGATTTACAAATCATAGACTGACTCCATTTTTTTTTGTGTTTCAAGGGTGTTTATCTAGGTGCAAAAAAATGAAGGGGGGTTGTAAAATGGTGATGGGTGATGGTGGAGGAATGTCCATGGCAGAGTCCAGTCTATTAGTCTCACAGGTACATTGCACATCTGGGCATTGGAAGCTGGGTCAGTTCCGATTTGGGCAGGGTAACAAAGTGGGACAGTGGGAGGACAATCAGGGTGGTCTTATTTCCTGGCGGGGGTCTTGCCATCTTGCTCTGTCCTGTTCCTGGATCTCAGGGCCCGCTTGCGTGGTGGTTGTCCATCTGCAGAGGATGGGGTGCTGGTGTGGTGGTCCTGTGGCGGGGCGTCCTGTCCACTGGCGCCGGCGGAGGTGGTGGGCAGTTTGTCGTCCTAGCTAGTGTCAGGTGCCCCTTTGAGTGCCACGGTGTCTCTCAAGGTCTTTTGAATGTCCGTCAGCACCCCTACGATGGTGCCCAGGGTGGAGCCGATGGTCCTGAGCTCCTCCCTGAACCCCAAATATTGTTCCTCCTGCAGACGCAGGGTCTCCTGCAACTTGTCCAGGACCATGGCCATCGTCTCCTGGGAGTGGTGGTATGCTCCCATGTTGGAGGAGAGGGCCTCGTTGAGAGTGGGTTCCCTTGGCCTGTCCTCCCTCTGTCGCACAGCAGCCCTCCCAGTTCTCCTATGTTCCTGTGCCTCCGTCCCCTGGACCGTGTGCCCACTACCACTGCCCCCAGGTCCCTGTTGTAGTTGGGGTGTTGGGTTAGCCTGGGTGCCCTGTAGTGGTGGACACACCGCTGATTGACCTGTCCTGGGTAGGGAGGTTTGGGCCCGCTGGGTGGGTGCTGTGCTGGTGTTACCAGAGGGTGTAAGCTCGGTGTTGGGCTGTGGCTGGGCAAGGGGAACCGACTGTCCTGAGGCCCACGATGGTCCGGGCTGGTCATGAAGATCCAGTGGGGCAGAGCTGCTGTCGTCACTGTGGGCCTCTTCTGGGGGTGGAGTGGTGTTGTCTGGACCCTTTGGTGTGGTGACGTTCCTTCGGGTTCCTGCGGGGGTATAAGTACATGATTATTGCATGTGTGTGTTTCATGGTGTGCAATGGTTGGGTGTTTGTGAACCCCATTGCAGGCATTCCTGTGTGGGGGCTTGTGTGCTGATGGTTGGGGGGTGTTCCGGGTCTGTGCAGTGGGCATGCTTTGGTGATGGGTGTCCATGCTTAGTTATGTCATGCAGGTCTTGGGGTTGGGATGGGTGGTTGGTGTCATGGGTAGATAGGTGAGGATTTGGGGTGATAGGGGAGGGTGTGATGGTGGGGGGGTGTGATATCATGCAGGTAGGGTGGGGGTTATGATAGTTAAGATTTGACCTACCAGTGTCCGTTCCTCCAACGACTCCTCCGAGGCCCTCAGGATGCAAGATGGACAAGACTTGCTCCTCCCATGTTGTTAGTTGAGGGGGAGGAAGTTGGGGTCCGCCGCCAGTCCGCTGTACCGCGATGTGGTGCCTGGATACCGTTGAACGCACCTTCCCCCGTAGGTCGTTCCACCTCTTCCTGATGTCCTCCCTATTTCTTGGGTGCTGTCCCACAGCGTTGACCCTGTCCACTATTCTTTGCCATAGCTCCATCTTCCTGGCTATTGATGTGTGCTGTACCTGTGAGCCAAATAGCTCTGGCTCTACCCGGATGATTTCCTCCACCATGACCCTGAGCTCCTCCTCGGAGAAGCGGGGGTGTCTTTGGCGTGACATGGGGTGGTGTGTGTGATGTGTGGGGTGGTGTATGTGTTGATGAGTGTGGTGAGTGTAGTGGTATGTGGTGTTTTGTGCTTGGATGTTGTGTGGGTGATGGTGTTGTGTGCCTCTGTGTGATGGGGTTGTCTCTTCTGTGCTATCTCTCTGGCCTTCATTCATGAATTGTGGTCGTAGGGGTTTGTGGGTGATGTGGGTGTGTGTTTTATATTGTGTTGGGTGTGTGGGAGTGGTGTGTGTATGTGTATCAAGTGTGTGTATTTGGAATTGTCCAATGTGGCGGTGTTTTGGAGATTTGTGTGTATTTTGAGCGCAGCGGTGTGTACCGCCAATGGAATACTGCGGTTGAAAGACCGCCGTGTGGATTCGTGGGTCGTAATGGCATGGGCGTGTTTCTGTTGGCTTGGAGGTGGAGGATTTGTTTCCGCATGTTTATCGCTGACCTTTGGTGTGGCGGTATTGTGTGGGTGTCTGAATTTCGGCGGTTCCGTGATGTGTGTCATAATAGATGTGGCGGACTACCGCGGCCGCAGCGGTGTATTGGCGGTCTTCTGCACGGCGGTAAGCACCTTATACCGCCAATGTTGTAATGACCCCCTTTGTGTTTAAAAATGCCACTTTTAGAAAGTGAGCATTTTCTTGCTTAAACCATTTCTGTGACTCTGCCTGTTAGTGGATTCCCTGTCTTGGTCAGTTTGACAGTTGGGCTGCACCTCTCACTAGACAGTGACACAAAGGGAGCTGGGGTGTAGTCTGTATTTCCTGATGAGCCATCTGTGCTAGGAGGGGGGGAGGAGTGGTCATTCACACCTGAAAGGGCTGTGCCTGCCCTCAAACAATGCAGTCTCCAACCCTCCGGTATATCTGGGGCCTTGCATGGACAAGGCAGGATTTCACAATCAAGAGAGACTCTGCTTTGAAGGAGGCCTACTTCAAAGGAGAAAATGGGTATGAGAAGGGCACCCGAAAACACAGACTTTAGAACACTTCTGGAAACCAAGAGGAACCTCTGCATGGAGAAGAGCTGATTAGCTGAGGAAGAAGAGCTGCCCTGCCTGTGACTGTGCTTTGTGGAGCTATCGTGCAGTTGCTGTTTCTGCCTGTGCTAGAGGACAAAGTCTGGACTTTGTGTTGCCTTCCTTCTTGTGAAGATCTCCAAGGGCTTGATTTAGGGCTTGCCTCCTGTTATTTGAAGTCTCAGGGACAGCAAAGTCTTCTCTCTGCCACCACCTGGAATCTCTGGAGAGACTCCTACTCTGTCAAGTGGTGCCCATCCAGTTCCTGGGATCAGGAAAGGAGAAGCTGGCAGCCTAGGAGGTAGAAATCCACGCACAGAATGCCATGCGGGTAAAAGATCGACGCAACTCCGATCTGCAGCTGAAAAATCAATGCACTGCCGGCTTCGCTGCTGAAAATCGACACTTGCCTGCAACGCGACCAGAAGATCAACGCCCTGGGCTGGAGAAATGATGCAAGGCATCGCTGACGGAGGCTGGTGACATCGCAACCCGCGCTGCGCGGTTTTCAGATCATCGTGTGGAGAGAAGAAACTATGCGCCCTGACCTGACGAAAGGAGAAACAACGGAAGGTCTCGCTTGTGAGTGAAATCGGCGCATCGCAAGCCCCTTTTTGACGCACACTCACCCGTGTGGGGTTATTTTTGATGCACCCAGGGTACATTTTCACACTAACAGTATGTGTTTAAAACTACATGAAGACTCCTTTTGCTTTTTAACTGATAACTTGACTTCTGTATTGTGGATTTTAGTCATTTTGGTCTTGTTTTCTTTAGATAAATATTTTCTATTTTTCTAAACTTGTGTTGTGTCATTTTGTAGTGTATTCATTAAGTTGCTGTGTGTGCTGGTACAAATACTTTACACCTAGCACTCTGCATTTAAGCATACTGCTCTTGCAAAGCTACCAAGGGCGTAAGCAGGGGTTAGCTGAGGGCGATTCTCTTTTACCCTGACTAGAGTGAGGGTCCTTGCTTGGACAGGGGGTAACCTGACTGCCAACCAAAGACTCAATTTCTAACACTTGTAAACAGAATTGCCACTACATACAATGAAGAGACATGCACCATGATTTGTGATTATTGGTTTTTATTTAGTGCTTAAAATCAGAGTCCACAGGAGTGGGGTAATGGTCTAGGTGAAGTTCAGAGAGGATGACACAGCTGTTTGTTTCACAGGTCCTGTATCCATTCGCCTCGGAATTATGGGAACCTGGTATTGGACAGCCAACAGGGTGAAACAGTGGCGCACATGGGTGACAGTTCAGAAGAGGGATCACTTCCTGGTGGGGGGATTGGTCTTTGCCTCAGGTCCTGCAGGATGTCTGGATGGCCAGTCTCTTTTACAGGGGGGTCCACCAGCTGCAGGGGTAGGGGTGCTGGTGGCCTTTGGGTCCTCCTGCTGGACCTCCATTCCAATAGCAGGTGCTGATGTTGAGGACAGTGGTGTTTACTGTCTACTGGATGGGGCCTGCCGTAGGGTGGAGGATGTCCACAGGATGTTATTTAGTTCCTTGATCCCCCCTATTATGGAGATCAAGGTGGCATGGAGTGCCTGCCACTGTTGCATGGCCTCCTTGTGATTTCCCCCTGCAGCCTTTGGGTGTCTTGCAAGGTGGAAAGTATCTGAGATAGCTTGTCCTGGGATTGCTGGTAATCTCCCAGGACTCTGGTGACAGCCTCCTGGGCATTGGTGTCCTGTACCTGCCTCGTCCTTTGGCTCACGATTTCACTCCCACTCACCCTTGCACCCTGTGCCTGTGCCACCTCCAACTGACCCGAGGACTGTCATTGTCTTCGGTTTGAACCGTTGACTCCTGCCCCTTCCCTGTGGGGCACACTGATGATTAACTTGCCCTTGGGACACAGGTTTTGGAAGCTGGGCTCTGGTGTGCAATGGATGCCACAGGGAAGGTTGTTTCAGTTGTGGGAAGGGTGAGACTGGTGTTGGTGGTGGACTGACCACTCATGCCTGATGGGCCAGGTTTTTTATCCATATCCAGACATCCAGAGGACTCCACCACTATTGGACCTGCTTCCAGGCCTGGGCTTTCTGTCACTGACCTCCGCTGCTGTGTGACAGTACCTGGGAGACCTGTGGAATGAGAGGTATTGTGTCAGATGATGGTATTGTAGAAGTGATACACATGGTTGTTTGCCATCATTGACTGGATTTGAAAGGCAGTAAGGGCATTGACAGTTACTAGACCACTGCTTGTGTTTCCATCAGTGGAATGTTGCCATGGTCTTATTTTGGGGAATAGTTAATATTTGTCTCGCTACTGTCATTGCCATGTACTGATGTGCATTCAAAATACTTTTGGAGATGGGGAGTGACATGGTTTAACGTGCAAGTGCTGAGATGTGAAGTGGATGTAGCAGTAATGCAAGGTTAGGGAATGTTGCATTGTAGTAGTTGTAGTACTTGGTGCAGTGTGGGGTATCCATGCACTAGGTGGCCTGTGAGGAAATGGTGTCAGTAGGGAGCTGTGGCATGCAAGGGTGGGCATTGGGTCCAAGGTGGGTTTATGCATGTTAGTGTGGTGTGATGGGGTGAGAGGCCGGTGGGGGTAGATGCTGTGCACGGGTACATGTTGGCCAGGGTGTGTAGTTGACTTACCAGTGTCCAGTCTACTAGGTATTCCAGTCAGCCCTTCTGGGTGTAGGATGTTGATAATTCTGGGGGAGGTGGTGGGGGCCCACCACCAGTCCTCATGACGGTGATTTGGTGCCTGGGAGCCATGGCCTTCCACTGTAGATCGTTCCGCCTCTTCCTAATGCCCTTCCTTGTGTGTGGATGGTTCCCCACAGCGTTCACCCTGAAAACTATCCTATGCCATAAGTAGTTTTTCCGGGCAATGAATGTCTACTGGACCTGTGCTCCAAACAGTTGCAGCTCCATTCTGGGTCGAACATGACCCTCAGCCCCTTGTCTGTGAATCTGTTTTTTTATGGTGCCATAGTGGTTGGGTTGTGGGTGGAGAGTGTGTGTTGTACAGGGATGCTGCGTAAGCTGTTTGTTGGTGAGAGTTAGGGCAATGGGATGTGTGTGGTTTGTGGTGTTTGTGTGCAGTGGTGTGTTGTGTGATGCATGTTCAGTGTGATGGTGCATGAGATATTTATGTGCAGTGCCTTCTTTCAGTGTGCTCTTGCCTCGCTCTGACAAGGTTTCGGGGTGCAAAGGGTTCTGGGTATGTGTGGGGTAGTGTTTTGTAGTACTGTGGTCAGGTGTGTGTATGTGTATCAGGTGTGGGGTAATGGTATTGTTCAATGTGGTGCAGTGTTCTGGTGGAGGTGCATTTTTTCCGCAGCAGTTCGGACCACGAATGGAATTGCGCTGTGTTGAGACTGCAGTGCAGATTTCTGATTCATTATTTGGCGGGCAGGATGTTCTCAGCGCGGTGGTGCTCGTGGTGCAGATGCCCCCTTCTTGCCGTCCTTTCGGCCGACAGTGACATTTTTTGGGTGAATTTTAGCCGCTGTTGTGATGGTGACTCGTAATGCGGCGGTCTTCAGGCTGTCATCACTAGCAGTCTTTCGGTGGCTGCTTACACAGTGGTCTTTGGTTGAGACCACCAAAGTCAGAATGACCACCTGAGTTTTTATATAACTCCATGGGTTCCGCAGAGTAAAACTCTGAAAGTTCTGCCCACCCCTGAATCTGGCCCAGAATTCGAGATTTACTCAAAAGAGTAAACTTAATCAAAAATGCAAGTTGCCTTTGTGAATGTGGCCCCAAAGGTGTTAGTGTGTGTTTTCCTAACAGCAGTACAAACCAAGCCCCAAATTGTACCCCACTTATGACCCACTGACATCATCAACATATGATGCAAGATCTATAAATTCAAAATAGCACTGAAACAATAGATCTTTAACTTTTACATTAGTGGAATTTTCCATGTGCTTTGCCCCAGTTCTCTCACAGACAGGTTTGTTATTTAATTTGGATTTTAATTTTATATTTTGGTATATTTACATTTTTATTAGTACTTTATATTTTAGTAGTAAGTTTTGTAGGTTAATAGGGTTGGAAGGCATTGAAGTTATACTTTTTAAATGAGTTGTTCATTATATTTAATTGATAAATTGACATGTTTTAATGGTTCACTTAATTAATGTGCAGGTTATTTGTTTTAATTTTTTAAAAATGTTAGTAGTTTTTATTTTTTTATTTTTTTTGTTTATTTTCAAATTATGTAATATGTATTTTTAAATATGACATGATTTAATAATTTTCTTCTATTGCCTAGAAGTTTTGTACAGAATGATTAGGATTTTGAGTTGATAGTAAATAGTATGCTTATGAGGGTGTGGAAAGCCTTGAGGGTTATGTGCAGGGTCGGGCCTGACCACCAGTCCTTGCAGCTAACCATCTGCAGAGCACCACTGAAGGTCATGAGCAGGCATAGGGATGGCCCCCTCGTGTGGGGTTCAGCGACTTCAGCCATGTGCACTGATGATAAATTAGGTGTAGGACCAGGTGCATGTGGCCAAAGGCCTGCTGATGGTTGAATGCAGGGGCTGGCCAACCTGTACCCTGCCAGCTAGGAGTTGGCGGCAAACTAATAATAATAACATATTACTTACATTAAAAACAAAATGACAGAAAAAACAAAGGTTAAAATGGAGTTATATGTGATGAATGTACCCAGATTTTAACTCAAGTTAAAAAAAAACAACGTATTAACTGAAAGACGCAAAGATTAATTTGGAGTTGTACATTAAGTAGGTTGAAAGATTTGAGCTTGCATTAAAAAACCTTACAAATGCACTAAAAAAGCAGCACCATTCAAAAAACAAAAACAAAACACTGAAAGGTTCATTCAACTTTTCCTGGGTCTGCTCTTGACCAGCATTTTATACTTTGCATGGGTGCCAATGGTTTTAGGGAGATTAGCATCACTCATGTTTGGGCCAGATTGACAGGTAACCGCAAACTTGGCACCCTAATTAGACCTACTGCACGGTCCACGAATCCTTAACAATTTTAAAAACAGGGAATATGAGATAGATAGATACACACACACATATATATATATATATATATATATATATATGTATTTCCCTTTGACTACCACTGCTCTCTGAGAAAGTAAATATATATATATATATATATATATATATATACATGGTCAAGGAGTATTATGTCGTCTTAAGTAGAAAACCCATTTATCAACTCAGTTCTGTACTCCTTTTATCCTGAAACGCGCACATCCTGTAAAAGAACCCTGTGCTATTAGTGTGCAGGCAGCACCTGCGAAATGAAATTTTTAAACTATCTCAGCGAAAGAACCATTTGATAGTCGCAAGAACCATTTGATAGCACTTGGAAAGGAAGGTGCATCAAAAAGATTTGAAATACCAATCATCAGAATAAAACATTTCACGTTCATTTTACTTATATATCCAAGCTAGGAAAAACATTCTAGATAATAAGCAAGCCTTTTCGTCGAACCGCTGTCTTTCCCGGAATACCATTTTTTGCAAGCAAATTGAATTACAATAGAAAAAACAGATACGGAACATGAGTCCATTCTGTCACATCGACCTCATCTGAAAAAAGAAAATAATCTCAGACACCTCTTCAGAAAATCTGTCTCAAAGCTAATGTGTCTTTGTCTGTCCTTAACTCCAAGCAGACAGTGAAGTAGCAAGTGTACAGCATTGCCTCAAATTAAGCAGAAACTGAAAAAGATCATATAGAACGGCAAGTTATTTGACAGAAGCATTTCAGAATATGTAGCAAACTATCGTGTAACACACTCCATTGAAATTGAAGTAAATTGCATTCTGAGCAAGAATGTATCTGTGCAAAGCTGTTTTAATATAGCGGTACAGAAATCGGAATAGAGTGCTCCATTTACAGTTTGACGGATGGGCCGCTATTCCTCGACCCTGGTGAAAGATTTTAGTCCAGCAATTGGTAGAAGATTATTCTCTGTCATATCTGCCACCCACCAAAGCAGAGTTAGGTCTGCTGGTGGTCCTCCCTCCTCTGTCGATGGTTCACCCTCCCTCAGCTGGCAGTCACGTAGCCATTAACGTTGGTGTGGTGGAAAACCAATTGTCTCTGCAGCCATCATGTGCTGGGCGAGCAGTTATAACAGAGGCAGAAAGACAAATGTGTGAAAACATCTGCCAGCATTGAGTAGACAATCCATAAAAGCACATCAGATGTGCATCTACCAGTGCCAACATCTGCTGCATCCCCAGCAAACCAGGCATCACAAACAAACCACACCAGTTACCAGTCACAGCTCCATAATAGAAGTCTTTACCATGGCAGGCAGAAGAGCCCCTGAGAATGAATTTATTGTAATTGTGAATGAAATTGTGAAGGTAGAAAAGCAGTGTTTTGGAGCTCAGATGACGACCACAACTGTGTTTCACAATAAGGGAATTGGAATAGTGTAATAGTTCTAATTCACTATGATCAAAGGATGACGTGTGCAAAAGGTGGAATGACTTGCAGCAGGTAATCCATTCTCCCTATGCCCGACCCAATAACATGCTATGGGGACTGCCAGTGAGTCTCACAGGCCACTCAACCTCTATACATGGGGGTGAGAAGGTGTTGGCAATACCCTAGAGTGAAGGCATCATGGTGATTGAAGACAGAGTAGAAAGTTGCAAGCACCCAGTAAACGTTTTTTTTTATTTAGTGGACTACAACTTATTTTGTGGGATATTTTACAAAACATTACTTATCAACATTAAAGCAACAGACTGGAGCAATAATCATAGCACCTCTAGGTATCTTTTTCCTAGTCCCCTACCCTGATCCCACATTAAAAAATACATATTTCAAATGAATCCATATCATTATTGACACAGGCTGGTATTTATAAATTAGAGCAGTGGGTACTATATCTCTCTTGTTCATAAATTAGCACAATGGGTACTATACCTAAAGTGTATAATTATACCCTGCCCTGTAATAAATTGAACACAAACACAGTTATGAAACTTACAAACTGACATGTTTTTCCCAATGAGTCTTACTCTTGCTCTGCTGGTGTAAACCACTGATGGTTTGAGGTATCTTGTGGCTTTGATGAACGTAGATAACACAGCTCTACAATGTGACTGTGAATGAATAAAAAAATAAATATTACTTAATGGGAGTGGCATGGAACAAATGTTCGAATATGGTCATCACTCTGAAATAACCAATATATGACATTATTAGAACAAAGAGGTGTCTGTGTTGTGTAGGTTCTCATTATCCTAATGAGACTACTGGTTTTGGTGGCAGAATCGCCTGAATTGTGGGGTACTGAGTACAATGCCTCACCATGCGACACCTGTCGTCCCAATCCGGGCTTTCCGGCCAACTAGCAGTACCTCATCTCCAACCAATAGCAGGAATGATTGTGCAACCAGGTGCATGAGAGAGGACTCCTCAAGGGAATCGTGGTGGATCAGATCTCATTCCTTTCTCTCAGTTACATTAGTCTCACACAGGCAAAGGCAAACAGAAGCAAAGTAAAATTCAATAAGGTTTATTGAAGTAACTCTATCGTAGATAAAAGGGCATGTATTGCAATAACTAGGGTGATAAAACACACTAGAAGCAAAATGGTGACAAGGAGGGTGAAACACAAAAATAGTCCCACCATACTGTCACTAGGAATAATATACATATTTCCTACCTAAGGTATGTTAGAGCACAGTGTCATAAGCCCTAATCCGCCATTCAGGTTTCTCCCCTGGGAAAACATCACCCCCATACCTGAGCAAGGAAGCCTGTTGTCTAGAAAGACACCATCCCCATAAAGGCCAGGGATTCGGCCATCTGAGCAACCAGTTGTAGCGAAGACATTCAGCAATGAGCATGCAGTTATGATCATCTTGCTGGAATCGCCCAATAACGTGTATGGGACAGAGAAGTGTTTTATAATAAAACATCTGATGTTCTAAGAAAAGGTTCCCACATAGGTATATGAATGTTTCTGTGAATGTCAGAGACACAGCGTACCAGTTTTGCCAGCAACCCTATCTGACTGCAGCTTTGAGGAAAGCACAACATGCAATGCTGAGAACATGATACTTTCCTAGGCAAAAGAACAAGTATTCAGAAATTCAGAACCTAGCTATAACAACCCTGTGATCTTTGTTTTTTTAAGTGAAGATATATATATATAGATAGATAGATAGATAGATAGATAGATAGATAGATAGATAGATAGATAGATAGATAGATTGATAGATAGATAGATATAGATATAGATATAGATATAGATATAGATATAGATATAGAGATATAGATATAGATAAGGAAATAGATAGCCTCACTTCGGTAGATTCTCTTCCACTGCCAACAGCCGCACCATAAAGTCAAATTTCCATGTTGTCATCTTTTTTCACCAAAAGCATACGAGTGAAGCACACGATCATTTCATGTGTTTATTTGAAGGAAGGTGTTTCCCCAGACAAAAAAGTAACCCATTTCGGTAAAAGCCTTCCACTATACCAATTTCCTCACAATACACTGGTACCCATATAGATTGCTTGTCCCTCTTTACTTTTCACACCTCTCAGACCTTGTAACATTTTGTTGTATTTCACTATGGTATTGTGGGCACCATCTTGGAAGGGAGAATCGTTATCATTGTATACAGTCTCTAATTCCCTCATTTGTGGGCATTAACTCAAAATACCACTTCATATGTAAAGCCATGTCAATCACATTCTAATTAGTTTCTTCTTAATGCTTCCTTTTTCTGTTACCTAAAAATCAAAGACACCATCAATCATTAATTAAATATAAATACATAAGTGCAATAGATAAAGTGCCTAGTGCTGCGCAGACTTCCTTTAAATAACTATGTACTGGATAACTTGAATATCTGGATTGTGACAATACACATCATGATAATACAAATTGCGCGTTTGCCCAAAAGGAGCATTTAAAGTGATTAGTGCTGTTTGGACTCCACTTAAATAACTGGTATGGAATGACTTAAATGTATGAATAGTGAAAATACACATTCTAGTCATACTTTCCGCACATTTATCCAAAAGGGGCATGTGACAGGCGGAATGGTATAAACCAGACGGAGATTGAATTATAATGTAAATAAGGGTTTATTTATTTTTAACTTCTTCCTTTGTCCAGGTGTTTTTCTTAAATAAAGTTCAGTTTGTTATGGCGTAATCTGGTCACTCACTTTTCTTTAATTCTGTTGCTCTTCTTCCTCTTTTCCTAGGTCATGGTTTTCCGGGGACTTGGAGTGGCTCCAGGGAGGTACCGGCAAGAAAACAGAAGAACGCCACGGTAAGTATAAAGGTGTTTCTGGGGTTTTCTCTTTTAAATAGGAAATAGGGAGTGAGTAAGTAGGGAGAGAGGAAAACGTGCAGTCACCCGTATATAGTTTCCTAAACACCACTTCTGTGCTTCAGGTAAGTAACTCACGGTGCCCCAAATAGGTTAGGATAGACAGTCTCTCTTCTCCTGTAAGAGACTGTGACCGTTCCCTATCCCCCCTTTCCCTCTCACCCCTCCCCAGTTCCCTTCCCCAGTGAGGGTTTTGTATTTCCTCCCCTTTTCCCTAGGAGGGACCGTACCTTTGTGAGCCACAACCCTCCAGGGTTGTGGCTGGGCTCTTGGGTCCTTCTCTCCGGTATTCCTTTGCTGGTGGCCTCGTTCTTCCCCTCTGCGCGGCCCTTTGTTCCGGTTTCCGTTGCCTCCTGCTATCCTGGGGTGTCTCCGTCTGCTATCCTCCTTCCGCCGTCCACACACACTTCCAAGACGCAGTCGGTGTCTTTATTACGTCCTGCGGCGCCAACCAGTTCGAGCGTTTTCCCCTGTTTCCAGGGAAACGGGGTCGTGACGGGTTGAGCATTCCCATGGAGACATGGGGACGCGGAAATGACGTGTCGGGAGAACCCGACACAGAAACTCCTCCCGCTGTTGGTGCCGTGATCGGGGTTGCCCGATCACAGGGCATTTGTTGTTTCTCATACATTATACATATTCCCAACTGACGTCCCCTATGGTACTGGGTGGCATTTAGATCTCCTCTTTACTCCCTGAGGTGCCCTGCTAGTAACATCTATTGTGCAATATATTGTCTCAATGGTATTGTCAAATATATGTAAGCTTTTTCTTTATCAATCAAGTGAGATGTCAATGTCTTTGTAAGATACAATGGCTCATAAAGTGCTTGAAGTTAAGGGACAAGTGCTGTTTCTTTTATTGTCTTATGTATCTAGATAGTCCTAAAATATCACAACCATATTCTTCACATGTAGAGTTTCATGTGCAAATACACACAGAACTCTTATACTACCTACAATATTTAAAACACTAAAAACTGAATTGACAGGTATTGTGTCTTACAGTGTCTCAGCTATCCAGTTGTTTCTAAGCGGTCCCCAACCGAGATCTGCACTTTTGGATTATTTATATATGGTGCTGACTTACAGCTCAAAATACAAGGTAAAAATAGATAAGTTGGAGTAAACATCATTCCTTAAGGTTACCATCTATAAAAGCGTCAAATGCCTTGTATCATAACGCCAAAATAATAACACTGTTTCAAACTTACACCTGACAGTGTCACCCTAATTCCTATTTGAGATATCAAACATTACCATTGAGACTTAAATGTGTATATACCAAGTTACTCACTTAAGGTCTTCTTAGTCTTCTAAATGGAATTTGAATTGACACTCACAGCCTACAGATAGTCCTTCTGTATAATATTTTGACATGGAGCAGGACCAGCACCATTGGTAATTATACCTTGTCCCAAATGCTTATACATTCTCAAAATGAAGAGGGCAGCATTTCTAATATCCATTTCCATCTATAAATCTCCTATGAGGTACCCAAATGTTCAACCCATTCCAGCAATTGGTGAATACACACATAAAAATATAAAGATATTGGATGCACACATAAAAATTACTATCTACCATCTCTGCTATTCCATTCTGTGAATCTAATTCATATTTAATTTCATATTTGGTTCTCTATAGAGTAGGATGTTGTTCATGTTTCTAGACCTTGTAAGAGGGGAAGAAAGTCAGAACACCAAGTAAGAAGAAAAGCTCTTCATCTTCATATTTGATCTGGTTGGATCGTACCCCCTCTACAGATGAACATGTAATTCTGCTTCTAAGTTGTGTACCCATGGCTGTTCCGTTCCCACAATTAAAATCATTTTGGACTCCAACCTTCTCAGTTCTAGAACCCTATCTCCTTTTCTGTGCTTCATTTTAATGTGTTTAATGCCCCAGAAAGTTAGACTTGTATAGTCTCCTCCATGTATGTCCCAAAAATGTTTCGCCAATGGATATGCTCTTACTTGGTTCTTTATGGCTCTAAGATGTTGCAGAAATCGAAACCTTGAGCTTGTAAATCCTATTCCCAACATATTTCTTTGAAAAGGCACATTGAATGACATATATAACGAACTATGTGTCACATGTGATTCTCTATGAAATAGAGCATACTCTGCCTTCAAGTGTCTCGAAGGACTGTGTATTGGCAGCAAATTGGCTGGCTTCACAATGGCCGTATTTCCAAAAGCCCAAACTCTTTTTTGACAGCCACATTGTGTTCTGTTTACTCATAAATAAACTGTTTGTTAATATGTCCCCCAATGATGGAGCTTTTTAATATGTGATCTGTGGATGGGGACCAATCTTCATCTTTAGATGCTCATCTTGTTGCAGAGCACACCAGTTGCCTATCAGAATGTTTTTCAATGTCTTATGTTCTCTATTGAACTCCAAAAAGAGTCTGGGTTAAGTCAACTCCATTTTTTCTTCCAATGCTGTAGGTTGTCTCTTTTCTTGTTCTTGACTCTCTCATAGGCATCCATAAGAATTTTATGAGGGTACCTCTCTCATTAAATCTTTGAATCATCATAGACATTTCTCTCTCAAACATGGCATCAGAGGAGCATATTCTGCGAGCTCGCAAAAATTGACTATAAAGAATACTCCTTTTTAGACCTTTTGGATGTCCACTTTTGCCATGCAGAATGGAATTGCATGCTGCTGGTTTTCTCTAAATACAGGTTTCTATTAGTCCATTTGCACCTCTTGTTAGATGTCCAAAAATTCAATTTTAGTTTTACTCCAGGTATCCACAAGTTGTATATTTAAATTGTTGTTATTCAAAACTTCAATGTATTCATATAACATGTTCTCTGGGCCATCCCAGATGATGAATAGGTCATCTATGAAACACATCCATAGTACCTTTTCTCCATGTATATGCTTAATTCCTCTGACCATGCTATCTCCTTTTCCCACCATCCCATGTATCAGTGAACGTAGGTCGGAGCAAATGCAGCTGCCATCGCCGTACCTTGTACCCGTAGATAGTGCTCATTATTGAATAGGAAAACATTGTGTATTAAGCAGAATGATAGCATGTTCATCAACATCTCAGTGTGCTGTCCACGCTCTATGGGCCATGTTTTAAAAACAAATCTACATTCTTCCATGCCAAATTGGTGCTTGACTGATTTGTATAAAGATGTAACATCCATGGTCTTCAAAAGGAATGTGTCTTGCCAGGGAATATTGTGAATTTTAGATAGGAAGTCTGTTGTCATGTAGATATGAAGGGAGCTCAGTAACATAAGGATACAAAAAAGATCTAAATGTCTAGCTGTGTTCTCTAAAAGAGAACCTCTTATGCTTAAAATAGTCAGGAGGATGACATAAGTTCTTATGGATCTTTGACAAAAAATAGATACCTGGAGTTTCAGGATGGTCCACCTTCATGTAGATATAATCCTCATATACATTAAACCCACAACTGAGCTATTCCTTTAGCATGTCACAATAAGTTTGCTGATACATATTGGTTGAGTCACATTTAAGCCTTTCATAATGGGCGTTAATTTCCAGTTGTTTGCGAGCTTCCCTAATGTATTTAATCGTATCCATAATCACAATATTACCATCCTTATCTGAGGGTTTTAAAATGATAGAGTCATTATTTCTTAGTTCACAGATCTCTTTCCAATCCTTTTGAGTAGCATTGTTGTGTCCTTTAGTTCTTGTCTTGGTACGTAGTCTATTGATGTCTCCCACTACTAATTCATGGAAAATGTTGACTAGATTACCACTCTATAATTGCAGATTGAACTTGTTAGAAGGCTTCAAGTCACTCGTTGTGGAAAAATCACTATCAAAGCCCATAGGTTTTAATCTTCTCATATTACTGTCTTCTCTTTCAATACTTGAGGGACTGTCCAAAGTGGTTTGGTTTGCTAAGTCATCAATAGTCAGAAGCTCAGGAACATCCCTTATATTGAACCCAGAGTACTTGGTATCCTTAATTTCCGGAGTGTTGTTGGCCAAGGGTGGTTTTATAGCAAAATGTTTTTTTTTGGCCCTGAGGCTAACCCCTGTGACACAGCGCTCTACTGCGGCATCCCTTGTTAGAGCTATATATATATGTGTGTGTTCATACATATATATTTTCTATAATACATATATATATATATATATATTCGTAACCAAGTCCCGGAATGCAGGTGCTCCACACAGCGGTCCTGGATGGGTTCCGAGAAACCCTAATATAACCTAAAACACTCCTTCCAATATCAGGAGAACCAGGACACCTCCAATATGAAAATTCTGTTTATTTCAGCACAAAATCCAACGCGTTTCGGCAACAGCCTTACTCATGGACATCACATAAATGAAGTGCTTCACATATATACAGCCCAAGTTGGTCATAGAAATAAAGATAAGAGTGAAAATAAAAATAAAAATAAAAATAAACAACAGACAAATCCTAATACACCCACAGAAGAACACGTATTTGTGGTGGCCATCTTTAAAGTGCACATTCAATCTTAATACCATGTAATAAATGTTAAATAATTTTTAAATAGTTTTTAAATCACACTGATATCCCTCATAAGATTTACATTATCAAAAGACTTATTAAAAGTTACTTCTCATGATGTTACTCTTCAAGCAATTGGTAGAAAATATAATAAATAAATAAATATTTGATACACCATTGCAAATTTATAAAATAATTCAATTTTTAAATATCTCAATTAAATATTACAATTAGATACCAAATACTAAATATTAAATATTAAATATTTCATTTCCATGACGTTTGAGTAGAAATATCCATATATATTTTATCAAGTTAAAATCCAATATATTTTATAAAATATTTCATATAAATATTTAATACTCAAACCTATGTCTCAATTACTACCATTGTATCATGTACTGCCCAAGTGGGCATATACATTCACAAGTAACTATCCTGGAGGATAACATATCATTTCTAATGTTATACATAAACGACCTCGTTCTACTAGTGCATCATGACTTCTTAACCCAAGTGGGTGGACATACAAATTTCATTCATAATAAAAAACTAACACCTCTCCATATCTTAATATACATTGAAATAACACCAACACTACAAAATACTATTGTAATAAAAAATGCTCATTGTACTACAAATCTACCACATATCTTCAAAATATATTAATTACTCTAGATGGATACTCAGTTCCTCACTCGAATTCAGCCCTACAGGTTCCAATGTCTCAAACTCAATTATGTATTTAGACTCCAAAGTGCGTAACATCCTTACTCTATTACCGCCCCTTTTGTTGATCTTGACTTGATCAATGACCACAAATTTCAATAAATTCTCATTACCAGAGTGTTGCTTGAAGAAGTGCCTCGCTACCGGATAGTTTTTATCATAATTCTTAATAGCTCGTCTATGTTCCAGAACTCTTTTCTTTGCGCTATGTATCGTGCTCCCCACGTACAATTTGTCACATGGACATATCAGACAATAAACACAATAAGTTGTGTTACAATTAAAGTTCCCCCTAATTGTAAAACTGTCTGACATCCCTGGAACATTTAATGTTCTGCAGTTGTTACTAGTTCTGCAAGCTTTGCATTTCATACAACAAGCAAAACCTGCCAATTTAATATTCTCCATATGTCCCTTCAGTGTTACATCATTACGACATAAATTGTCTTTCAAAGATCTATTTCTCCTAAAGGTTATTTGAGGATTGTCACCAATCCAATTGTTTATGGTGGAGTCAGTCTGTAGAATGTGCCAGCTTTTGCTAAGAATAGACCGTATTTTATAAGACTGATTGTTGTATGTCGTAATGAATCTGATTGGGTCATTGTCCTTCACCTGACTCCCATTCGTCCTATACAAAACATTCGTCCTATACAAAACATCATCTCTCTTCAAAGACTCTACTTTCCGTCTAGCTTGATTAATAACTTTAACCCCATAGCCTCTACTTCTAAATCTTTCACACATTACCTCACATTCCTTTTGGAAATCTGCTGTCTCACTACAGTTCCTCCGGGCTCTCAGCAATTCCCCATATGGGATGCTGCGTATCAGGGTCCCTGGGTGTGCACTATGGGCACAGAGCAAGCTGTTACCAGCTGTCGCTTTCCTAAACAATTTGGTCACCAATCTGTTATCTCTTACATAGACTTCCACATCAAGGAACTCAATACAATTTGGATTCACATGTTCAGTAAATCTCAAATTGTAATCATTATTGTTCAAGTCTTGTACAAATTGTCTAGCTCCTTTCTCATCACCCTTCCAGATTACAAAAATGTCGTCAATAAAACGGCACCATAGGACCACATTGACATCAAATTGAGTGATCACTTCAGACACCTGTTCCTCCCACCAGCCCATGAATAGATTGGCATAGCTGGGGGCGAAGCAGGTGCCCATAGCTGTCCCTTGCAGCTGTTTGTACAGATGATCATCAAAAATAAATAAATTGTTCTTGAGACAGAACTCAATCATAGTACATAACATTTCTGAGTGAAAAAGGAAAGACAGAGATCTCGCTCTAAGAAAATGTCTAATAGCTTTTACCCCTAAGTCATGATCTATACTTGTATACAAGCTGGTCACATCTAGGGTCAATAATAAAAAGTCATCATCCCATTGAATGTCCTCGATGATTTTTAAAAAGTGTGTAGTATCTCTCACATAGGAGGGTATTGACTCAACAAAGGGGCGTAGAAAATAATCGATATATTTCGAAGTATTTTCCAAAAGAGAATCCATAGCCGAAACTATAGGTCTTCCCGGTGGACTAACCATATCTTTGTGAATCTTCGTAAGGAGATATAGCACTGGGATCTTTGGATGATCACACTTAAGAAATAGGAACTCGTCCCATTCTATCATACCCTGATCTTTCCAATCTATAAGCATGGCATGATATTTCTCATTCATTAATCTCACATCACCCCAGCTCACTTCCTCATAACATTGGACATTACTGAGCTGTCTCACTCCCTCTGCCACATATTTGCTGGTATCCTGAATAACCACATTGCCCCCCTTGTCAGACTGTCTAATGACAATAGTGAGATCTTTTTTCAATTCTTGGAGAGCTTGCCACTGCTCACCCGATAGATTACTATTTTTCACATTCAATACACCATATTTCAACTTTTTCAGTTGTTTGGTCATTTCTCTTTCAAAAACATCAAGAGCATCACACTGGATGGCAGGAAGAAAGGTCGATTTCGGTTTAAACTTGCTGGGACATGTACTGTCTAAGGCGATATCTAATCCCATCAAATTTAGAATAGGATCCTCATGAGCATCCACCCCCTCACACAAATCCATTGCTGTGTGAAGTACATCAATATCCGAAATGCATAGTTTACTCTCATTATCTCTTACCACCACTTTCTCATCACTTTTAACTTTAGTATGGTACCACTTTTTTAATTTCAATTTTCTGATGAATTTGAAGGTGTCAATCCTAGTTTGAGTATAGTTAAAACCACCAGTTGGGCAAAAGGATAAGCCAAGAGAAAGGAGATCCTCTTCAACAGCAGACATGTACATGCATATATATATACGCACATATTTACACATTTATATATACATATATACATATATATACATTTACACACAGATATATATATATATATCTATATATCTATATATATTTATATATATATTAGAAAAAAAAGGCTGCAAGGTTACAGGGATGTGACAGTTAGGATCAGATTTTTTACACAAAAAAAGCATAACAATTCAGCAGTTATAATTAGAATTATTTTATCTCATGCCCTAGGGTAACTATAACTCCCACCCCGCCATGCACAATTTTCAGATCAATAATTTTACTGCAAATGTTGCAATGATATTATCAATGATGTCATGGAAGATGCGGGGAATTAGCAATACATGGCGATGGCACGAGTTATAGTTACTGTAGGGCACAGGTTATAGTTACTTGAATTAACTTAAACTGTAGCAGCTGATTTTCTATGGTTTTGTATGTGTGTAAATTCTGATCCTAACGATAACATCCATGTAACATTTGTTTTTGTTTTTTTACAAATCCTTTGGTTTTTAAATAGCAATTCCTAACTAATTTCCCTGTAACCTTTGTTTTTTTAGCAACATTCTGTGTTTTATGTTTTTTAACACAGCAGGGTTTTGGCCATAGGGCTTGACCTGCTTCCAGGCTCTGCAGTCAAGGCCCCATGTGCATCAAAAAACATGGGAAAAAAGAAGAAGAAAACAATGAAAACTAGGGAAAGCAAGGAGAATGTACACAACAAAATTAGTGAAAAAGCAAGGAGGAAACAGTGAAAATAAGAGACATGCAAGGAGAAGGTATACAGAAAATGGGGGGAAAGCAAGGAGAAAGCACTAAAAACTAGGGAAAAGCAAGGTGAAGGCACACAAAAATGTGGGAAAAGGCAAGGAGAACACAATGAAAATGAGGGTAAAGCCAGGAGAAAGCACACATAAAAACGGGGGAAAAAGCAACTTGAAAACAGTGAAAACGAGGGGAAAACAAAGGTGAAGGCACTCAAAAAACAGGAGAAAAAGCGAGGAGAAAGAAAAGGAAATGAGGGGAAAGCAAAGAGAAGGCATACAAACAATGGTTGAAAAAGCAAGGAGAAAGCAGTGAAAACAAGGCAAAAACAAAGAGATGGCACACAGAAAAAAGATTGAAAAAGCAAGGAGGAAGCAGGGAAAACAAGGGAAAACCAAAAAGAAGGCAAACAAAAACAGAGGAAAAAGAAAGGAGAAAGCAGTGAGAATGAGGGAAAAGAAAGGAGAAGGCACTCATAAAAAGGGGGCAACAGCAAGGAGAAGACAGGAGCAAGAGTGATGCAGCGGCTGGGGGAAAGCTGGGCCTTTTTTTCATTCATCCAGCTGATTTGCCAATGCACTATGATTTTAAGGCAACACAAATAAAAATAAAAAAAATTGGCCTATCCTGGCACTGGTGGGGTCCCAGGCCAAGAGGGTCAGGGTATTCCTACCCTGTCCACCTCTGTTTTTTGTTTTACTTCTTTCTTGGGACTTGGCTGTGTCTGAGACCCAAGACGGTTGCCAGCACTTCCTGGTTGAAGCACTGGCAGCCAATCTGATCTCAGCATGAGATCTGTCAGATCCATGGAGGATCCACATCCCTAGATATACAAACTCCAAAACAACTGAATGGATATACATCAATTTACAACAAAAAGGGCTCTTTCTGGACCAAGAGCTAGCTTTCTGCCGAATTTGGTATAATGCTTTCGAGAGGTTCAAGCTGTAGTCGTGTCTAAAATCCTTAAGGAAAATTGCATGGGGAAAATGCATTTTGGGGCATTCCAGTCATGACCGTCCTGAGAAGTACACCATTCCATTGACAGCTTCACTGATCCTGGCACTGAATCTTCGGCCAACCTAGTGTATTGCCATCCAGACAACAGGCAGCACATATTGTCATGATCTGAAAATTGTTTCTTATTTGGCAATATGGTAATGTGTTTCAGCCAAATGCCTTGATCACACCTTTCTTATAATATTGTACCTACTCAAATCCACCCAAAAATGCTATCTTAGCTCTGAGCATCCATCAAAAAGTAGCAGTAGAGATACTTTATGTTAATTTATCTCACTGATTGGCAAAGATTATCAGTTATTAATGTACAATTTACCACACATAAAACTTCATCTTCTATTAAGGACAGGGCCATGATTCATAATGTCTTTTCTCTGAGATCATGCTTCAATAACTGATATTAGTTTCCCTGGCTCTTCTGTATTTTGATTGGAACCAAACAATGACTTATTGGAAAATCATGAACTAATTTTTTAATCATATCAAACTTTACATTTTGCTTTTTGTTCAATTCTTAAACTCTTGTAGAAATATTGTAGAGGTGCAAATCCCACATCTACTTTAAGGACTATGGCCCTGATTCTGACCTTGGTGGACGGCGGAGGCCGTCCGCCAAGGTACCGCCGCCAAATGACCGCACCGCGGTCAGAAGACCGCGGCGGCCATTCAGACATTTCCTCTGGGCCGTCGGGCGCTCTCCAAAAGAGCACCCGCCGGCCCAGAGGAAATGCCCCTGCAACGAGGACGCCGGCTCAGAATTGAGCCGGCGTAGTTGCAGGGGTGCGACGGGTGCAGTTGCACCCGTCGCGTATTTCAGTGTCTGCAAGGCAGACACTGAAATACTTTGCGGGGCTCTCTTACGGGGGCCCCTGCAGTGCCCATGCCATTGGCATGGGCACTGCAGGGGCCCCCAGGGGCCCCGCGGCACCCCCTACCACCATCCTGTTCATGGCGGGTTTCCCGCCATGAACAGGATGGCGGTAGGGGGTGTCTGAATCCCCATGGCGGCGGAGCGCGCTCCGCCGCCATGGAGGATTCCCCCGAGCAGCGGAAAGTCGGCGGGAGACCGCCGACTTTCCGCTTCTGACCGCGGCTGAACCGCCGCGGTCATGAATGCTCGTGGGAGCACCGCCAGCCTGTTGGCGGTGCTCCCGTGGTCGGTGGCCCTGGCGGCCACCGGCCGCCAGGGTCAGAATGACCCCCTATGTGTCAGGATACTTCAATTCGATTTCCTCAGAAGCAGAAGATAACTCCTCAGTCCCGACCCGAGCTACTCACAATTAATTTTAATCCAAATTTTAATCCTTTGTGCTGAGTACCCCGAGGGGGAAAGTGGAATGGGACTGTAGAGAGACTGCCACAGAGATGATGAGCGTCAGTACTCAGTCTGCCTCTTCACGTCTAAGATTGGATGCAGCACCAGCAAGAGTCACAGTCTCAATTACTAGGGACATACAACATCAGTTTTGCACTTTCTACTCTTAACACTTAATTCTCTTTAATTCTATTATTTCTTCACTCACCCTGAGTTCTCTGTAGTCTTGCTTCTCTCTATGAATGATAAGCTCTTCTTAAAAATGCTTATTACTGATTCTGGAAGAACTTCTCAACCTTTGTTAGAGATTGGTTTTATGTTGCTATATATATATATATATATATATATATATATATATATATATATAGTTGGTGATAATGCGTTCTCCAAATCAGCTGATGTTAGTTGGTTTTTACTTTACATTAGAGAGTTCAATTACGTTTATTGCATTGGTAGTTCTTGCTCGTGAAAGTTTGTTTCTCCTGTCTTATTTTGACTTCTGTCAATACTTGTATTTGTAAATGCTTGTTTATTAAAGTTTGTTTCTTCTTTCTTACTTCGACATCTGTTGATAACTTGTATTTGTAAATGCTTGTTTATTAAAGTTAGTTTCTCCTTTCTTACTTCGACATCTGTCGATAACTTGTATTTGTAAATGCTTCTTTATTAAAGTTCGTTTCTCTTTTAAACTCTACTTTGGTTTGTTACCGTTGCATTTGTAAATGCTTACTTGTTAACATTAATTTCTCTGTTAAACTCGGCCTTCGTGTATAACCTTGGTATTTGTAAATACTTGCTTGTTAAAGTTCGTTTTTCTTTTGACTTTGGTATCTTAAACAGGAACCTTGTAAACATAAGGTTTATTCATACATTAAACTCTGTAGCCTTGCCGAACCTCCACTGGAACGGTCTACTATCAAACTCCTCGAATAAACCTTGACAATATTTATCACGTTTTCTGTAAAATAGTCTTCAAGGGTAATTTTACCTCACAGGAGTTTCTGCTCTGAAGCGCGCTCTCTCTCCACACAGCTGATTCCTGTCAGACCTCAGTTGAAGTGCGAAGCTTCCAGCTGGTGAGCTCGTAACCCAGCAACCAACCGATTGCAAGACTAGAACTGTGACTAACCTTCAGGACTCACGACGGCCATCTTGAATCTTCTCTTCTTGATTCTTCCTTTGAAAAAAGCACAAGATTACTCTGCAAACCTTCTTCCAGTTTGGGCTTTGCTGTCTCCACTGAGGATATCTCCTTGCTTTTCTCAAGCATTTCTTTGATTTGATTTGGCAAGTTTGTGTGGTCATGACACTATGATATTGAAAAATCTGGTGGATATTAAAACACTGAAATGCCCACTTTTTATACTAATGGTGGGAACAATTACAGCAGTAGAATCATATCGTATCATATTCAGTTTAACAACAGGAATTAAAAACGGTAGCCACAATCTTGTCAGTATGGTGGTTATGGAAACAAATGATTTGCCATCTATGTTGTTTGAGACCCAAGAGGAGTTTAACAGTTCAGAGGAGAAATAGTTTGCAGACCTGATTTTGATTGGATAGGAGGAGTAGGTACTATTTATTGCGGCTGATAAAATCCAGCTCAAGTGTTTGGGAATTTATTGGGCTTGATAAATCTTCCACTGAGCTGTCAGTGTAAAGTTTCCTTTAGAAGTGGCACTGCCTACGAAAATAAGACAGTCCATCCACCTTAAAAAGAATGGGCATACTGTCCATTGGGCAGCCATGGTACATCAACAAATTTGTGGTGGAGTGCCCTGTATGCCAAACACTAAATGAGACCCCTACTAAGGGGCATATTTAAGAACCCCTAGCACCACCGGAGCGTCACTTTTTGTGATCCTCCGGTAGTGCAATGCCCTATGCCGTATTTCCAAGGTGGCGTTAAGCCACTTTTTGTGGCCTAACGCCAGCTTGTAAATATGGCCCCTTCACATGCAGCCCTTTGCGTGGAAGAGGCGTGCAATGGGTGCTGCTGTGGGCATGCCACAGCAACACCCGTTGCATTTTGACGCTGCCTCAGATTTCTGTGTTTTTGTAAACCTGGAGTTTAAGAATACTTTTATTCCTTCCACAGAAGTGCCAAATTGCCATTAGTGATTGTTTATGTGCAGAAAGGGACACTTTCCAACACATAAACAATCAAACCCCTCAACGCAGACATCCTTGCACATTCAATTAAATAAGGCGTATCCCTGCATTGTGAAAATGACGGAGCGCAGCACTGCCAATTTTAGCGCAGCTCCGTCATTTTCTGTTAAATATGGGCCTAGGTCTTCTAGATGTTTTGCTGTTAGTGATGATGAGCTAGTGCTTACTTCATTCAAGTCTTTGGCTATATCATGAATTTGTACTTCAGCTATATTTGATGGAAGATTGTGTTCATTCACAATCTCAACAATGTTGTTAAGGTTGTTTGAACATAACAGCAATTTGAGTAAAAATTACTGCATGTTAGAAATGGGGTCTTTGGTTGGCAGTCAGGTTACGCCCTGTCCAAGCAAGGACCCTCATTCTATTCAGGATAAGTCACACACAATCCAAATTATCCTGTGCCCACCCTCTGGTAGCTTGGCACTGAGAAGTCAGGCTTAACTTAGAAGGCAATGTGTATAGTATTTGTGCAATAACTCATACAATAACACAATATAGCACCACAAAAATACACCACACAGTGTTTAGAAAAATATATAATATTTATCTGGTAAGATGCAGGTCAAAATGATTAAAATGCAATAAATATACGTTGAGATATCAGTGAAAAGTGTCTTAAGTCTTTTAAAAGCCAAACAAAGTCTCTTTCAAGCACAAAGTACCTGGTTCGCATGAACAATCTTCGCAAAGGACCGCAGAGGAGGAGATGCATGGCAACAAAGGGGTGTGCGTCGATTTCTCGGGCCGTACACGGCAATGCATCATTTAGTTTTCACACAGGGACAGCTGTGCGTCGATTTCCGACGCTCTGTCGTGGATCCTCTTCGGTTTGCAGGGTTTTCAGATGCCCCGGGGCGATGCGTGGATTTCTGGCGCTGACAGGACAAAGTCACAGGGGCTGTGTCGAATTTTCTACCGCACGGCAGGCACTGCGTCGATTCCTCTCTGGAAGTCGAGCTGCGTCGTTCCGGCTCGGCTGTGCAGTGTAATTTTCACCGCAGTGCAGGCTGTGCGTCGTTTCTGGCTGGCTATGCGTCAAATTTTGCCGCACAAGGAGTCCTTCTTGTACAGATGAAGTCTTTTTGGTCCTGAGACTTCAGGGAACAGGAGGCAAGCTCTATCCACACCACAGCCAGAGAGCAGCAAAGCAGCAGGGCAACAGCAAGGCAGCAGTCCTTCACAGAAAGCAGACAGGTGAGTCCTTTGAGCAGCCAGGCAGGTCTTCTTGGCAGGATGCAGGTTCTGGTTCAAGTTCTCTTCTCCAGGAAGTGTCTGATTTGGTAGGGGCAGAGGCCCTGTTTATATACCCAAATTCGCCTTTGAAGTAGGGGGGGGCTTCAAAGAGTGGCTTAGAAGTGCACCAGGTCCCCTTTCAGTTCAATCCTGTCTGCCAGGGTCCCAGTAGGGGGTGTGGCAGTCCTTTGTGTGAGGGCAGGCTCTCTACCCTCTCAGCCCAGGAAGACCCATTCAAAATGCAGATGTATGCAAGTGAGGCTGAGTATCCTGTGTTTGGGGTGTGTCTGAGTGAATGCACAAGGAGCTGTCAACTAAGCCCAGCCAGACGTGGATTGTAAGGCACTGAAAGATTACAGTGCAGAGAAATGCTCACTTTCTAAAAGTGCCATTTCTAAAATAGTAATATTACCTCCAACTTCACCAGTCAGCAGGATTTTGTATTACCATTCTGGCCATACTAAATATGACCTTCCTACTCCTTTCAGATCAGCAGCTACCACTCAAACAATGTATAAGATCAGCCCCAATGTTAGTCTATGAAGGGAGCAGGCCTCACAGCAGTGTAAAAACGAATTTAGGGGTTTTACACTACCAGGACATGTAAACTGCATAGGTACATGTCCTGCCTTTTGCCTACACAGCACCCTGCCCTAGGGGTTACCCAGGGCACACCTTGGGGGTGACTCACATGTAGAAAAGGGGGAATTTTAGGCTTGGCAAGTATTTTTAAATGCCAAGTAGAATTAGCAGTAACACTGCACACACAGGCCTTGCAGTGGCAGGCCTGAGACAAGGTTAAGGGGCTACTGAAGTGGGTGGCACAATCAGTGCTGCAGGCCTATAAGTAGCATTTAATCTACAGGACCTGGGCACATATAGTGCACTCTACTAGGGACTTATAAGTAAATGAAATAGCCCAATTGGGTATGATCCAATGTTACCATGTTTAAAGGGAGAGAGCATATGTACTTTAGCACTGGTTAGCAGTGGTTAAGTGTGCAGAGTCTGTCTAAAAACCAGCAAAAACAGTATCTCAAAAGTGGAGGGAGGCAGGAAAAACGTTAGGGGTGACCAACCTAAGGCTGTGAGGTCTAACAATGCACTTTCAAGACGTTCATTCATTGGCAGTGCTCTCTTTAGTGTTCGTTCAACCGATAAGTGTAAGTAGAGGTTTCCTCTTCTGTGAATTCATGTAGGTAGCTATGGTGAACGTTTTGGAATCTGTGAATGAAACATAAATGTAATTTAATTAAAGTAAAATTGCTTGCTGGATTATTAGGTTTAGAATGAACTTTCTTTATTCTTTTTCTGGTGTGGCTTTGTTATGTGTGGTAAGTACTTTCTGTATTTTTATTCAGTCTCTTCAGTATTGGAAATATAGTAAAAACAATAAAATGAATTGAATTATTTTATTACTGCTTGCTTTTTTAAATTTTAGTATATGGTGGTTTATAGGATTTGTTTTTAGTTTAAAAGATTAATAAATTACTTGCTTTCTAGAACCAGTATCTTAGAGAGGTTCAAAGGAACTGGAGCCCGTGCGCTCAGGGAGATTTAGCTCTAAAGCAGTTTATTTGATTGTTGTGCTTTGACACATTGTCCCTAGGACATGCAAGAGTAAGATATAATAGTTGTACTAAATAAAACAAAGTTTGTGTCCATGACTTCATTAGGATTGTTTCACAATAGATTTCTGAAAGGAATCACACTTTCACTTAGCAACTTGAGAACATATTCAAACACATGAAGGTAAGGCTTGATTCTTGCATGTACCTACTACAAATATATGCAATGGTAACTCAACTGCTCCTAACATGAAGGTTTGATTGTGGATAGAGCCCATGATGCCAGCTCTTAAGTCAGTGTCCTTGAAGACAAGAGTGGCAAAGTGTCCTCTGATCTAGCAATGGAAGAGAATAATAATGTGAAATCTGAGTTAAAGAGTTATGAATCAAAAGATAACAGTGGTAAATGGCACAAATAATATCTATGCAGAGAGATATACACGAAAGATAAACAAATATTCATACCAAACAAAAAATGAAAAAGGAGACATTTGAACCAATACACAATAAATGTGAGAAAGTTCAAATAAAAATCATAAGAAAATAAAAACAAAAAGGAGGCATTTAAAGCAATATACAAAGAATGTGAGAATGTACAAATGATGAGATATACTAGTGGATGCTAGACATTCACAGACATACCTGATTGAACGATGGTATTTTCCCTGATGCCTTCTGATCTGTTGGTCACAATGTCCACATGAGGGGCTGTTATCTAATTGTAGTTGACAAGAGAGACATACAGTATAATACAACATCCAATGATATTCATGACAATGGTATGTTGATGTTGAATTCACAGTATCATAAAGAAAACAAATCACAGTCAACAACTGAATAAATTAGGAACATGGTTGGATATAGCTATGTGGGAGAGTAGGCATACGCCTATCCTATCACTTAAGAAGACAGTCTCTATCATCTAGCAGTTATACGTTGTCCATCCTGGTTTTGGTGAAGCAAAATGAGCTGGAGTAGAGGTGGTGAGTAGTGGTGGATTGGACACTAAAACAGGCTATTAAAATTGGAATACAAAAAGAAGCATACGAACATATTATTGTTAAAAAATTGATAGTATAAGTTATGGTAGAATAATGTACTTCATCAAAACAATACACAAAGGTATAATACTTCCCCACAGAATGTTAGTGACATTGATAGCATAGTCACATATTTGTGTGTTGTAGGGTTGCATTGTGTTGTAGGTTTGCATTTGTAGACAGGCCTTTTGACTTGTGATGATGTTTTATGAAGTGCCCCTGTGCCAGCTGCAGCAACCACATTACTCGTAGTGGTAACTGCATTAGAGAGGAAACGTGTCTAAAAATATTTAAATATAAATATTAACATATGTAAAGGGTGTGTGTGTTAGAGGCTGTGTATAATGGATATGTGTTTTATGTCTGCATGACATTGTAATATGATGGAAGGACAAATTATGCAAGTGATTGTAGAACAACCTTTAGGAACAGTGAGGGGGTTAAGTTCTTACCTGACCTCATATTAGAGTTTATTGCAAGACCCAGGCAAGACCCAGGTCATACACCTCATGAGCCTTGTATAGAGGACAGACTCCTCAATGAGGTGAGATGGAGACATAATCCAGGTGCATATCCAGGATTAGTTGTTGTTACCTTAATTCTGGGGAACTTCTGCTTCACCCACATCCTCTCATCCTGCCATTTCTCTTCAAGGTCCTCTGTAGTGGGTGCCTCTTCCCTCATTGCAGTTCCAGGGTCTTTGTACTTATGCTGTTAGGGTAACTTCTGTACTCCTAGATGTTGTACAGAGGAAGACCATGTAGTTATTTGTAGTGTTTGACCACAAATCCAACTAAATGGGTTGTCTCCTCCACTGTGAACCTCTTCTTTTTCTTCGGTGTTGTGATATGCATTCTGGAGGTTGAATGTGGTGCCAGTCGGCTGCAGAGTCACACAGGCAGAGCATAGGGTATGGGCTGTATTTAAGTGTAAATAAGTGAATGGGTGTCAACTATGTGATCCGAGTCATGTGTATGCCATGTGCCTACTCCCTTCCATGTCGGCTAACCAGGTGGAATGTAAAATATGTAAACTCACTTTTAGTACATTTACGATCATAAATTAATTTGTGAGAGGCTCCGCCTGAGACATGCAAGTCTACACCGAGTTGTGCCTCTCCACTTGGAAATGGTGAATTGCAAAAAAAGTGGAGAGTTAAATTCAGGGGTAGGAGTAGATCCACCCAAGTAATTTAACCTTCATGAATATGACCCTGAATATTGTTGCACATTATAAAGACCTTAATAATTAATCAAGAGTGTAAATGGAACACTATGACAAAATCTTATATTTGTTGATAAGAGACCTACTAAGTAAATATGTTTTTTGTACAAATAGGTAATAACATAACATAGTATTATAACACTTGAAACAATGTGCTGCACTGACTGTTAAGCCTCAGAAATTATCAATAAAATCAATAGTATGTATATATGTGGCATCTTAACGTACGTGTTTTCACCTGTGGCTGCAGTAGTAGATGGAAAAAAGACTGACAAGTTGTCGCTATTACTTACAATTATTAAAAGTGTTTATCTTCTGATCTGAGCTTTCAACTGTTGATAAAGAAAATGAGATTGTATTACCAGCAAGATAAGTTTCTCAAAAATACTTTAAAAAGCAGCAGTTGTATTCATCAAAAAACTTGCTTCCCTGGGGCAGTGATAGATGCTTCCTTCAAGAAATGTGAGAGTAACCATTTCAGAAAATACTTATTTGCAACAATTTCCAATATTTTCGAAGTAAAATGTATAGTTACCATCTGAAATAACAGGTCTGCCTTATCAAAGCTTCCAACAAATTGAGATGCGGCATGAATTGTAGTTAATGTGCTACTTTCACCTTAAGAGCAGCAGAACATGCCTTGCCCGTTGTAATAGCAATATATCCGGTTAAATCTTACATTTTACGGTGTGTTACAGAGAAATTGTTTCGGTTCTTAGTACACAAAGCGTGCCTTGGGTCCAATATTGGAGATTTTATCAAGTCTGACTTTTGATCCCAAGATGCCCTTTATCTATTATGCCGACTAAGCTCTGCCTTCGTTTAAGTATTCTGAGCCCGGAACTTAATGTGATTCCTGTCTGTTCTCTCAAGTTGAGATGTGCAAATAGCTGTGATCCTTTCAGAGGTAGCTTCTTTTCATATTCCCAAATTCATACATAAGCAGTTCATAAGCTGATGTATGTTAAGAGATATGTATCCTCGCTCATAGAGCTTCTGTCTGTGGAACCTGGGGACTCAGGTTTAATTCACAGCCTCAACATGTTGACTCAACATCGTGTGACTCTGGGTAAATCACTGAATCTCCCTCTGCCTAACTGGCTATAACCATGAGACCTGATGTGTGTTAAGCGTGTTTGTCCAATCCCCGAGATCGTCTCCTAACCGCTCATGTAACAGCGCGAGGCTTGAGCTACACACACACCAATACACACTTCGTATTGTATGTTAGTATGTTTTATTCAAGCCAGTGATTTCGAATGATATATGACATATGTCGAAAATGTTTGTTTTTAACTAAATTAAATGAACATAAACTTAAAAAAAATCAATCAGATGTTTGACTTTCTTGAAATTACTACCAAAGTGGATAAAAGAATATTGATTATTGATTTTAGCTGAACAATTGTTGAATTAATAATGAACATTCAGGGGCATATTTATACTCCGTTTGCGCCGGATTTGCGTCGTTTTTTTTTACGCAATTCCGACGCAAAACTAACTCCATATTTATACTTTGGCGTTAGACGCGTCTAGCGCCAAAGTCCATGGAGTTAGCGTAATTTTTTAGCGTGGACACCTACTTTGCGTTAATTATATGCAAGGTAGGCGTTCCCGTCTAAAAAATCAACTCCAAGGCATGTGCGTCGGATTTATACTCCCGGGCAAAATTCACACCCGGGAGTGGGCGGGTCAAAAAAAATGACGTACGGCCGCTTTTGCGCCGTTTTTTAGCGCCTGCAAAAGGCAGGCGTTAAGGGACCTGTGGGCTCTGAAGGAGCCCAGAGGTGCCCTCCCATGCCCCCAGGGACACCCCCTGTCACCCTTGCCCACCCCAGGAGGACACCCAAGGCTGGAGGGACCCATCCCAGGGACATTAAGGTAAGTTCAGGTAAGTTTTTTTTTTTTTTAAATGTGTGGCATAGGGGGGCCTGATTTGTGCCCCCCTACATGCCACTATGCCCAATGACCATGCCCAGGGGACAGAAGTCCCCTGGGCATGGCCATTGGGCAAGGGGGCATGACTCCTGTCTTTGCTAAGACAGGAGTCATTTCTATGGGGGTTGGGAGTGAAAAAAAAATGGCGCAAATCGGGTTGAGGCGAAAAAATTGCCTCAACCTGACTTGCCACATTTCTTGACGCCCAAGCCCCATATCCCCCTACGCCGGCGCTGCCTGGTGTACGTTGTTTTTTTTAACGCACACCAGACGTCGCCGGCGGCTAACGCCGGCTAACGTCATTCAATAAATACGGCGCCCGCATGGCGCTTCAGAATGGCGTTAGCCTGCGCTAATTTTTTTGACGCAAAACTGCGTTAGCGCAGTTTTGCGTCAAAAAGTATAAATATGGGCCTGTGTTCTCTTGTACCTTGTGGTCCCACTTAGCTCTTGCCCTCTCGCGGAGTACATTGCTCTCACTCACCAAAGCATCTAAGGTTTCCCACCTTTAAACCGCATCCATTATTACGCCTCACAATCTGCACTCAAACATTCGGCACTCTCCTAATTTGCACCCTAATTCCCCTCAGGACCCTGTGCAGTACCGCCTCAATAGTGCAAACATTTTGGTTTTGGAGAGAAAATGGGTGCAATAATCTTCACTAACGACAACACAGGTACAACTTTGGCAGCAGGAATGCCCCTTCCTTCCACAAAGTGCAATTACAGGACTAGTGACAATAGTACAAGCTTTTTTGTACTCCACACAGATAGAACATGTTGAGCAGCAGGGCAACATTCCTGCGTCTGGGAAATAGCCATTCGCTACTGCCGCCCTTAGATAGTCTATTCTTTGCATTAACTCACATTAGGCACATCTGCCCACTTCACAAAAGCAGGAATGACTGGCACTGCTGGGTTTTCTCTCTTACTGACCACATAGGCCTACATGAATTTTACATGCACTCTGCTGTTTTGTGAAGATGGCTTTCAGTGAGTCATTTGAGTATGATAGTATTGGACCAGGCCCTTTCACAGGGTCATTCCCCAGACTTTTTGCCTTTTGCCTCCTTATTTTTCTGGAGCCTCGCCGGGGCCCTACTTGGTCGTCTTTGGGGCCCTTGTTGTTGTTTGGGCTTGTCTGGCCCCCACAGAGATCGCAGGCCCAGGAGGGGCCCGTTTTCCGCAGTAGAGAGGGTGCAGACCGTCCCTCTCCCCCAGGAGCACCGCATGGCCCCCATTTCGCCCATAGGAGTGCCATGGGCCCCCATGCTCATCTTCTAGGCACTAGGATTGCCTTTTCTTCATAAAACCAGGTACTTTAAAGAATTTATTTGCTCTGTGAGCTTACTATGTACCTTGGGGAGGGGGGTTTATATGTTTTCTACCTGCTTTTATGACTCTATATATGTGTGCTGATGTTCCTTTTATGGGCATGACATGCTCATATATATTTTATGACGTGATATTTTCTCTAATGTTCCTTTTATGGATATTTACGCCGTATTCATGACAAATACATAGATTTCTTTTCTGTAATTCCTGACTACTGCTTATGTTGCAGAATCCTGAGTAATTACGTGTTCTAATGTGAAAACTGCTTATTCTTGCAGAGTATTAGTAACTTGTGTAATGTTCTGACAACTGCTAAAGTAGCAGGGTATTACTGACGTGTAATGTTGGTCTAATTATGTTTTGTGCAATACAGTTTATTTTTACATAGCTCAGTGTTGTGTTTCCTTTGTGGTGCACATTTTGCATCATGTGTGTTGTGTGTGTTGTGCAGACGCTTTACACATTGCCTCCAGGTTAGGCCTGACTTCTCATGTCAAGATACCAAGGGGGTGAGCTGGGGTTATCTTGGACGTGTAACTCCTTTGCCCTGACTAGAGTGGGTGGGTTCTGCCTGGTTTAGGTGCACATCCTAGCCAACCAGAAACCCCATTTCTTTCTAACAGGTACGATAACATACCACGCTGCAGGTGCATTTGTCAAGTCGTTGTCAGAGTGTAAGTAGGGAGATACCGCTTTAGAACTTTCAGCATGTCTGCAAAGACACATCGAATCACTCTTGTAATGGATTTGGTGTAGAATATCTGCACCAGAAAGGGCAAAGGAAGCAACGCCCTAATTAATAGAGGTCACTGTCTCCCACTTAAAAATGAGTCAATGAGTGCAAGACAAATCAGATGATGTGATTTTCTCCGGCAGTTATATTGGTTATGGGGTTAGTGGTTTGTTTTGGACTTTTCATTATGTACCTCTGCTGCTAATCCCCTCTTTCAATTGAAGCATCATCTGTTAGTTTTGTCGGACTGTGTGTTTACAGAGATGTAGTTAATCACTTTGAGCGTACTTTGCTTAGCAGCCTGACAAAGAAAAGGCGTCATGCACAGATGTTTTTTTCTGTCCTAGCCTTTCAGTTGATAATTTAGATCATTGTGGAATACTGCTGGAAGATGTAGAAGCAAACAAATGAGACTCTACAAGAGCCATCTCCATTGTTGTTTCAAAAGCAGCATCCTCCTAGGCCCTGCTTATAGTACAATTTTCATCGGGACGCAGTACATACCCATTATTATAACACTCTCTACCCCATTCAAGCATAGTACACTTTCTCTGCATTGTCTATTAAGGCAAAATGCACTCAGCATTAGTTTTAGTGTCCGGACCTTTATTTTTGACATACATAACGCAATAAGCTGTAAATAACCTCAACGTTAAAACTGTCTGCCTCAAATAAACGAAACATTTTTGGGAGGTGGTGGCAACACCGACAAGTTTACTCTGTTAGTGTCCACTTTGTTGAACTTCTGCATTACTGAACTAGCTGCAGATGTTTCCCCCTATTCTGTAATATCTATTGAGCAAACACTCATTTGTCATCAAATTATTGTGACCTAAAATGAGAAAATCACAGCGTCTCAGAGAAAAGAACTGGGTTAGTATAGAGCAAAATTAGAACTACTAAATATGGGCTATGTTGCAGTTCTAGTCGAAACAACAGAATTAGGGAAAGTCACCTTTCACCACAGTGTCTATTTTTCACCCTGAAATGTCATTCTGTATTAATAATGAAAATGGAAGTTGCCTGGGAGGAAACTCTAGAAGGCCAAGCAGTTGCCTTCTTATGTAAACTCGAAAGAGCAAGATTCTCTGGGATATAAGAACAGTATGGAGGGCTGGGGATAGAAGGGTGATATGAGGCAGGCCAATCTTCTCTTGCGCTTTCAGGGCAGTAATCCACCAAGTGCTTTGTGTCTCATGTTTACATGTGCAGTCTTCCAGTCTAACTAGGATCTGAGTCATAACTGACTTGTGCTCCTCCACTGGTGCTTGCCCTCCTTTGGGAAGCTTTGTGAACTTGAGAGCAGTAAGGACTGAAGGGTAACATGAGGCAGACCAATCTTCTTGTCAATCAATCAATCAATCAATCAAAAAAATGTATAGAGCGTGCTACTCACTCGTGAGGGTCTCAAGGCCCTTGTGGGGGGGTGTGGGAAAGAGGGGTTACTGTTCGAACAGCCATGTCTTGAGGTTTTTTCTGAAGAGTAGGAGGTCTTTGGTTTTGCGGAGGTTGGTGGGGAGGGAGTTCCAGGTTGTGGGGGCGAGGTAAGAGAAGGCCCTGCCTCTTGTAGTGATTTGTTGGATGCGGGGGACTGTAGCTAGTACGAGGTCGGCTGATCGGAGGTTGCGGGTGGGAGTGTGGAAGTTCACTCTTTCGTTGAGGTAGGTCGGGCCGGTGTTGTGGAGGGATTTGTGTGCGTGGATGAGGATCTTGAAAGTGATTCTCTTGTCTATGGGGAGCCAATGAAGGGATTTAAGGTGTGGTGAGATTCGTTTGTGGCGGGGGAGGCCAAGGACGAGCCGTGCGGCTGTGTTCTGGATTCTCTGGAGTTTGCATTTGAGTTTGAGTGTGGTGCCGGCGTAGAAGGCGTTACCGTAGTCTAGTCTGCTGCTGATGAGTGCATGGGTGACTGTCTACCTGGTCTCTGTGGGAATCCATTTGAAGGATTTTTTTAGAGTGTGGAGTGTGTCGAAGCAGGAGGAGGTTAGTGCATTGATTTGCTGTGTCATGGAGAGGGAGGGGTCCAGGATGATGCCGAGGTTGTGTGCGTGGTTTGCAGGGGTAGGTGAGGGGCTTAGGGCGGTGGGCCACCAGGAGTCGTCCCATATGGTTTTGTTGGGGCCAAAGATGATGATCTCGGTTTTGTTGGAGTTAAGCTTGAGGTGGTTAGTTGTCATCCAGTTGCCGGTGTCGAGGAGAGCAGCATGTAGGTTGGTTTTGCCAGTGGTGGGGTTGCAGGTGAGGGAGAGGATGAGTTGGGTGTCATCTGCGCAGGAGAGGATAGTGATTCCTTGTGGTCGGAGGATGTTGGCTAGGGGGATCATGTAAATGTTGAAAAGTGTGGGGCTGAGGGAGGACCCTTGGGGGACTCCACAGATGATCTTGGTAGCGGTGGAGTGGAAAGGTGGAAGGCGGACTCTTTGGGTCCGGTCGGTGAGGAAGGAGGTGAGCCAGTCTAAGGCTTTGTGGCGAATTCCTGTGTTGTGGAGGCGTGTGCGAAGTGTGTGGTGGCAGACAGTGTCAAAGGCTGCGGAGAGGTGTAGGAGGATGAGTGCGACGGTCTCGCCTTTGTCGACTTTGGTCCTGATGTCATCAGTGCATGCGATGAGGGCGGTTTCCGTGCTGTGGTTCTTGCGGAACCCAGATTGTGAGGGGTCAAGAGTGTTGTTTTCTTCGAGAAAGTGGGATAGGTGGGCGTTGACTAGTTTCTCAGCAACCTTGGCGGGGAAAGGGAGGAGGGAGATGGGGCGATAGTTGGAGAGGACCTCCGGGTCAGCTTTGGTTTTTTTTAGGAGAGCTGTGATTTCTGCGTGTTTCCAGGGGTCTGGGTAGGTGGCGGAATCGAAAGAGGAGTTGATTATGTCACGGAGTATGGGGGCGATGGTTCGGCTGGCTTTGTTGTAGATGCAATGAGGACAGGGGTCGGAGGGGGATCCGGAGTGGATGGAGTTCATGGTTTTTTCGGTTTCTTCGTGTGTGGTGGGGGCCCAGGTGGTGAGTGTGGTGGGGGGGTCATGAGTTGGGGTTGAGTTGGGTGAGTGAGGGGTGTGTGTGGTGGGTGTGTGTGGTACGAAGCTGTTGTCGATTTCCAGGATTTTGTGGTGGAAGTGGTTGGAGAGGGCGTCACATAGGGGGTGTGTGTGTGTGGGGTCTATGTTGCTGGATTTGGGTTTGGCTAGCTCTTTAATGATGGTGAAGAGTTCTTTGCTGTTTTGGGAGTTGCTGTCAAGGCGTGTCTTGTAGGGATCTCTTTTGGTGGTGCGTATGAGTTGGTGATGGGTGCGAATGGTAGTTTTGAGGGTGGAGAAGTTGGTTGTAGAGGGTTCTTGTCGCCATATTTTCTCCGCTTGGCAGCATTTGCGCTTGGAGTCTTGGAGTTCGGGGTGAACCATGGGGCATTCTTGATGTTGTGGGTGGCGATGTGTTTTCTGAGGGGGGCTAGTGTGTCTGCGCAGGTAGTGATCCATTTAGAGAGGTTGTGTGCTCCTGTGTTGGGGTCGTTGGTGTGGGGGGTAGGTTGTGAGCCAGTTGGGAGTTCAGGCATTCTGTGGGGATCTTGTCCCACATGCGGTAGGGTGTGGTGTGTTGATGGTGGTGTGTGGGGGGTTTGGTGAAGGAGAAGTGGATGCAGTGGTGGTCAGTCCAGTGGAGGTCGGTGGTGTGGGTGTAGGCTATGTGTTGGTTTGAGGTGAAAATTGCGTCGAGCGTGTGTCCTGCTGAGTGGGTGGGTGCAGTGACCAGTTGTTTGAGTCCGAGGTTGGTGAGGTTGTCTATGAAGGAGGCTGAGTTGTGGGCTTGAAGGTTCTCCAAGTGAAAGTTGAAATCACTGAGGAGGATGTACTCTGTGGAGGTGAGGGCGTGCGAGCTGATGGTGTCGGCGATGGTGTCGCAGAAGGCAGGGCGTGGTCCTGGTGGTCTGTAGATTAGTGTACCTCTGAGGGTGGAGTTGTTGTTAATGTGGATTAGGAAGTGCATGTGTTCTGTGCTGTTGAAAGGGTCTTGGGAGCTGACTTTGATGGTGTCCCTGGGTAGGATGGCGATGCCACACCTGGCCTGTTGAGGCGGTCTTTGCGTTGGGGTTTGTATCCCTTGGGGGTTGTGATGGCTATGTCGGGTTCCGAAGAGGGGTTGGTCAAGGTTTCTAGGGGAAGGCAATGTCAGATGAGTGTGATGTGATGAGGTCCCAGAGTTCTAAGGCATGTTTGTGAAGGGACCGGGTGTTGAGGAGCAGGCAGTTCAGGTGGTTGTGGTGGGTGGTGTTGGTGTGGTGCATCAGGTTGTTGTTGCGGGGTGTGTTCTGGTTGTGGGGTGGTGTGCAGCGGGCTGGTTGGTGGGGGTTGGGGCAGAGCAGGTGTTTATTGCGTTGGGGGTGTTGTGTTTGTTGTTGGGGGGTCGCTATGGTTGGTGTGTAGCGTGAGGGATGAGGAGCAGGAGAAATGACAGGTATAGCAGGTGAAGGGGCCATGAGTGTGTGTGGGGCTGGAAAGGGCGCAGGTGGGGCGAGGGCCTGGGTTGAGTGAGTGGAGGGTGGGGGGGAGTAGAATTGTCTGAGGGGGCCAGGGGGACTGGAGCTGGGCCAGGTCTTGGCACGGACGGGCGCAGACGGGCTTGCCTTTGGCGCGCAAGCGGCGCGTCCGCGCCACGGCTGCCATAAATGGGGAGGAGGGAGGGAGTGGCAGCTGGGAGGAGGGAGGGCTAGGTGAATGGGAAGGCTGGAGAGGCGGGGCTGCAGGGATTAGCAGCGGCAGGAAAAACGGATGGAGAGGAGGTGGGGGAGGGTCCGCGGGGACGCAGCGGCAGGGGTTTAGGAAAGAAAAACGGACCTGCCTGCTGGAAGCAGGGTCAAGGGTTGCTCCTGTTACCGCGCCGCGGCTGCCATAAATGGGGAGGAGGAGGAGGAGGGCTGGGCGAATGGGAAGGCTGGGGGGGTGGGGCCGCAGGGATTAGCAGTGGCGAGAAAAACGGACGGAGAGGAGATGGGTGGAGGGGGAGGGGCCGCGGGGATGCAGTGGAAGGGATTTAGGAAAGAAAACGGATGGAGAGGAGGTGGGCAGAGGGGCCGCTGTCAGGACACTAACCAACCAAGCACTTTGTCCCTCCCCTTCTCATGTGCAGAGTGCCTGTCCGTTTAGGGTCTATGCTTTGACCTGACTAGGACTCACCCAACTGGTTCTTGTTCACCTTGGGCAGCCAGTGTGAGCTTGAAAGTGTCTTGGGTGTGCATACCACTACTTAAAACTTCTGTTTCCCTTTGATTAAAAGGAGTAGGTTGAATCTGAACTTCTTAAAGATTGTGTAGTGTACTTTCTGGTTGCCAGCCTTCGCTGCTCTTCCTTCTTCAGTCATGGGAATTCAACACCATCTGAGTCTGGCCCATGGTGCCATATGGATTACTGCACCTTTTGTGGCAAACCCTTTTTTGGAGTAAACACACTGAGCATACGCTGCACTTGTGGCCAGGCTGGTGCTGTTTCACTGCATACATGTTTTAGCCCTTTTTGCAATTATAATTTACATGTCTATCACATACGGTTGGGCCAGGCCCTTTTGGCAGGTTCATCCCCTGACTTTTTGCCTCCTTTCTCCTATTATTTGTGACCTCTCGCTGTTGGCTCTAGGCCCCCAATCATCTGGTCAGACTGCGGGCAGGGCGGAAGCCTCACCAGAGGCCTCCCGCACCACCAGGTCTCCCTGGTCAAGCCCCCGCGAGAGTTGGGTGAGGCCTGGCCCAATTTGGTGCAATTATTGGTTGCTGGCTTTGCCACCCCCCCCCCTCTGGAGGTCCAGTTGAAGCCCAGGGGGGCAGCCCAGAGATCACAGGTCCCAGGAGGGGCCCGATATAAAGCCCATAGGAAATTTGTGCTGCCCCCTTTGCCCTAACATCAGCCCAAGCCCCCAGTTTCACGCAATGGAGCACCGGGGGCCCCCTTTGTTCTTCTTGGCATGCTAAGTTCATTTTTCGTCATAAACCAGGCACTTTTAAAGGACATACATAGTTCTATGTTCCTGATGTGGACATGGTATATTATTATGTTAACCTGTTTGCTTTATGAGGCGCTACATATATGTGCTGATGTTCTTTTTATGGGCATGACATGGTGATATGCTTTATGACTTGCCATATGTTTTATAATGCTCTCTTGGTATAGGCATTTATGATACTTTATTGACAAGTGCATTTATTTTGCAATGCGATTCCTGACTACTGCTTATGTTGCAGAATAATAAGTAACCTGTGTGTTATGTGTGACTACTGCTGGTTTCTGCAGAGCAACTATTGTGTAACGTTCTGACAACTGCTTGGGTAGCAGAATATCACTGACATATTGTGTTTGGTCTAAAAATTGCATTGTGTTCAATTTAGTTTATTTTCATATAACTTGGTGTTATGTTTTCTTTATGATGGGGATAGTGTGTCACGTGTGTTGTGTGTGTTGCTCAAATGCTTTACACATTGCCTCTGGGATAGGCCTGACTACTCGTGCCAAGCTACCAAGGGGGTGTGCAGGGTTTATCTTGGACGTGTCTTGCCCTGACTAGAGTGGGGGGGTTCTGTTTGGCGTAGGTGCAGAAACCCCATTTTTAACACATACTCTCACCCATCACACTGGATACCATATTATGTTAACTGAATATAAGTGGTGACCAGGTGTGACATGAAAACATTGTCCACATATGTTCCAATTAAAAGCAACATCTTTACCAACACAGACCCTACACAATGTTTCTTGCTGTCCATGTGGGTAAGTGATTCAGCACCTCACATAAGGGTCACTAGCTCTATACAATTTCTGTTTTGCAATGCAATCTGACATGTTTTGATTCAAATGGAAGTTGGAAACAATCAAGTTCAATAATATAACAAAAACTTTTCTTGATCTTTATGAGACAAAGATACTATACCAAACTCAGTTGAGGTCACATATCTGCCCATACCTATTCCTATACCAGACCTGCAAGAGTAGACTACTGTACAGAACTTCCACGGAACGTCTGCTTGTCAACAACAGAACTGCAGTGTTGAGCAACAAGTCCACAATTAGTCCCCTTGACATAGAAAGTGAATAGCATAAGGCTATGTGACACATTACTCATATTACTCACCAAACTGAAATCCCTCCTCACCCAGGTGCCAAAGGTAGCAAAAACTGAGGATGGCGCATGTATCTAAGATTCCACCATGATTCTGACCTCACCATTATTCAAAGCCTTGGCTGCACTTATATAACCCTGCACGCTCATTAAGCATTCAACTGATAAAAAGCACTGGCATGAAAAACACCTGGTAGATGTTTAAGCTACACAACAACTGTGCAGATCTAAACTCAATCTACTATGCAAGAGTCAATCTCATCAAACAAAACCCACACTTGCTGCACATCAACATCACATCCCGCAGGACAAAAACACCATCTCACACAAGAGCCATGCTCTTACAGACACTCTCACCAGTGACTACAAGTGCTCTGGAGTAGAAACCACACTTCAATAAGGAGATGTCACTGAAACCAAACAACAAATAACTGTGGAACATACCTCGGTCAATCAAGAAGAATACATTTGCCTATTTTACTGTAACAGTAAATGCCTGCCCTAGAGAGAGTTAAATTGTGTAGTTAGACACAGATTTCCAGTCTGTTGTGGACACACCAAATGAGGAGACCTTTGGTGGGCATACCCAATGCTTGGGAGCTTCTGGGACCATATAGACAATCTATGATCAGGTGTGTTGTTATCCTAAACCTTCGATTCCAAGTAAGGTACTTCCTGAATGACCAACTGAAGAGTAAATTCAAAAATGAACATTGCTAATATTGTGAAAAATCACCTCTCTGAACCCACATCTTGATTAAAGTCTGGAAAAGCCACCCAGATTCCTTTTCAATATTGCCAAGAAGAACATTTAAATTCTAGACTAGATAGAGATATTAACAAATAAGTCCCTCCAACTTCGAGGTGCAGAATTCCTCATCTTTTCTGGCAATAGTCTGGGAAGGCTATGTGCACCAGGCAAAAGCCCTGCAAGGCTATATAAATTATCTAATCCCCTTACTGGAATTAATGGAAACTGTACCCCCCAATAATCTAGCACTAGTGAGTCAATCCAATTTTCTTCCCAGTTCTCACCATCTTGCTAAAAGCTGGACACATGGTCAGCAGGGATTGTATGAAAAAACAATAAACCCGTTTGCCTCTGCTAAACTCAAGCTTCCCGCCTAAGAACAGAATAACCAGACCATCCTTGGCACTCAAGAGGTTCATCTTCTCTAACCGACACATGGAAGAGGAATGTTTAGGTGGCATGATTCTAGGTATAGACCAGCTAAAAACGAGTGCGAAATAGAAGGGAGACAAGCTTGTAAATCTTTGGTATAGTATTTTCGTCATGCACAGTTTATTAACAGCTGGGGAGTATATTATTCCCATATGCCAGTGTTGTTTTTAAGTCCCGAACTTGATTATAAACCCAATGTATAGATACAGTCACAAATAGTCTCCAGTCTATTTCATTTTCAATAATTTCAAAACATGACTGTCATCATGAAAGACAAAGTCCATAGGCCTCTTTACATGTGGCCTATTAACTCCAATTGAGCCATTACCAGCATTATTTTACTTTCCAATGAGGATTTCAGGTGTTAAAAACAGATTAAATCCCCATGTGAAACGCTGGGAAAATCGGATCCGGAAATTCTGAATACCCATGTAATCCCCCATTTTTAGTAAATCCTCAGGGTCCAACTCATAATGGGGCGGAATTTTACCATCCCTGGAGCTACCAGTACCATCAGATTTGGTAACTTTAGGAGTGGGGGAAATCTGGTTTATTTTCATGTCCCTTCATAATGAGTGCCTTATAGATTACTGCCTAAAATTGGGTGCAATATTTGCTTTTTGTAGACAGGCATTATGTAAAGCAGGAATTAGTTCACTATTTTTCTTCACTTTAGTAACTGCATACCAAAAGTTGGATGCTTCTAAATACAGCAATATTGTAAATACTGCCACAGGTGGAACATTCATAGGGCACCGGGGCACACTACCTTCATTCTGCAACGATGTTGATGTACTAAGGGGTTACATTGCAAAATGCGAATTCATAGGAAATGCAAAACCTGCTACCTTAAGCAGGAGGCAAAAGGGTTTTTTTTGTTGCTAGGACTGACATTGATTGGACCATGACATTATCCACTCAAGCTTGGTGGTCGACATTCCCAAATGAGAAGCTGTTCCCTGGGAACAACGCCCCCTTTATAATTCAGCTATCACCCCAACTCTGAGGTCGGTAATAGATCAATGGTGTGGGACCACAACTGTATTAATTCACAAACATGAAAGTCCCTTTCGACTCACAAGATGAAGACGCCTCTTACAAGTCCCCTCCTAATTACAGTGGGAGAGGGTCATGAAAACCCTTCTGCACTCCTCAAAAGGAAGAATTTTCAACCTGAGACAGACCAGCAGCAGAATTGGGGATTTGTGACACATGCTGACCTACGCATGCTACATTAGCAGCAGTAACAGCGAGCCAAGCAAATCATATATTGATGTTACAATTAAGTTAGAAATATAGAGCGCGGTAACATCCTAACACTATGTTAAGGCAACAGCATGACAAATATTCAATAATAGCCTCTGCCCTTACCCATTCATCAAGTTAGTTTGCTTCTCATTGAATGATTCCATCTGTAAATGCAATAACGTCAGCAGAAGCTACACGCTGTAAACCGGGTTATAAAGGAAATGCTGTTCACAAAATCAGGGCACTAATCCAATGTATCACTGTTTATTCTTTTTAAAGGGCTGCAGAGTGCCAGAGAGGAGGAAAATCTATATATTTGGATATTACTGGAAATACGACTGCTTTTGGAATAGAAAGCAGAAAGTACTGTCATGTATGTAAGAGTTCATCTGCAAGGTGTCTGGGGGATGTTTTGCCCCTGCCACTCCTTGAATCTGAAAGGAGCCTTAAACATTGCGCCCTTCGGAAAATTCCTAAAGCATTATCTACTCTTCACCGCATAAATGTTGTGGCGAATAGCAGCTAGAAAAATCGATTTTGCAGAGGCACTTTACAAAATAGAGTCACTGACCTTTCCCTCTTACTGCCCCATAAGTGGCATGGTAACACAAAAATACGTTTCTCATCATTGCTGCCTTTATCTTCACAGTATTGCCTTCATCGACAAGCGGCCAGCATGGTTCACGGTCAGTAACTTATGCTACAAGCGTTGGGGACATAAGAATTACCCAAAACTGTAAATTCGTTTTACAAATGATGTTGTCTGATTAAGATTGTTGTACTAGCTTTGAGTTCGTTGATGTGATTACTTCTTGTATGTTGTCTTAATAAAGTTATTATTCCGGCTTTGAGTTCTTTTATGTGATTACTTCGGAGTAGAATAGTATTTTTAGCAGCCGTAAAACTGTGCGGGTGTAAGTGTTTCTACGTATGCAGACACGTCTCGTGTTTGTATGCATCAATACTTCACTGCTCTTGAGCCCACTATCTTTCTGCAGGGTTTCTGTCTCAATTATTTGGTCTTTGAGATGCAGTATCAAATGAAAATAAACACTATAAACAGTTGCGTAAGTTATCCGTGGTCCTATACTATTTCACTGAATTTAATTCAGTGGGAATGAACTCATCTAATGTGATTCGCGGAAATAATTGTTTGCGCGGAAGAGGCTGAAATGCGTTATTTACATTATTTATGATTTATCCTCACTGTTTCATAAACTCGATTTCTTGTTTTTTGCTGTTGTTTTTTTTTTTTTTCTAATTCCCTGGATACCTTGTTCCTTCCACGCTCCCCTATATAAAGCACCGATTTCCACGGTGTTTGTTGTTCAGCACCGACTGGCGATATGGGCCACTGTGGAATACTCGCGAGACCCACGCGAGATGGCAGTGACAACCCCTAACCTGGACCTTTTATTTTATCAACTGCTGTTTGCTTTTTTTCAGTCTGCGTTGCTACTTTTCACCTGTACAGTCTCAGTGGGTGCACATATAAACACTAACAAACATCTAATAGACTGGCTCAGAAGACATAACCTAAGGGTTCCCACCCTCCCTGAGACACTCTTCTGTTCTTTTCTATTGTATTGTATTCCAATCTAAGGGAAGCTGTCTGTCAAGTACTGTCTGGATGCGGCACCTGAAACAAATATACTAACAGAGAAATGGAGTCCCCACTTGACCATTGATCACTGTTGTTTTTCAGAAAAGGAGAAACAGCAGCCACACACACGGGTATTTCTGGCTTAAGCTATATTCTTCAATTTAAGAATTTGAAGAAATTTGTGCCAGACTAGACGTGCTATAAAACATATGCTACTCCACAAAGATGTGCCAGATCAATCTATCAATGGCTGAGTGGGGACACCTTTTCTTTGTGGGTATAGTTTTTTTCGTTCCAGGGCTTTCAATGGTCCGTCACGCACCTCAGAGAGCTTCAATAAGAAGTTCTATGAAGAAGAGACCATCTGCAGGGGCAGACGGTTGTTCTATCTGTCGAGATATCTGTGCATCTACAAAATTATGCATTCTGGATGCACCTTGTCAAATGTATTATTGCTCTCATAATAACTCTTGTTAAGGCTGTGAGATCGCGTAGCTTATTTAATCAATATTAACATGAAATGATTATGAATTAATGTGTAATAATGCTGCATAGAAAATGTATTAATGTATTTTGCTAAACGCGTGCTTGAAAATGTGCCCACGGGGAGTGGCCTCCAATGTATATGGGGACTAACAAAACTGATTAATAATGTTGAAATATTATGATAGAATATAAGTTTGCACTAATATTAAAAGGATATGTATTAGAGTTTTGCTAATAAATCATTAGGCCTTAGTTAGCATGAGTCCAGGCCTAGCTGCCTGACTCTCATATTAAATGTGTTTTCTACCGTGCAGTGTGCTGACTTGCTGAAGGACATGAACTCTTGTTTTTACCATAAACTAGAAGCTGAATGTAACTGTAGTAGATCCCTTCTCATGAAATTCGACTTGCTTGTAGAAACATTTTGGCTGAATGCAACACTGTAGATCATCCGAAGGTACAAGGTCGCCTAAACCGGGACAGACAATGGAGCCACTGACTGAAGATGTGCAAAGGACCACGAGAGGATGAAATCATACCAGACATTCCACCCGCTAAAGACGTCAATCATAAGGACCAGTAAAATACGTGAGAACTGTTATGGGGTGACAAATTCGATGAGCTAATTTGAAGTTAATTGGTTAAAGATAGTGGGGTACAAACCCTTGTCCAACCAGATTTTAGGGGAATGTACAACGAAAATGGGATAAAAACCCTTGACACCAGGAAGTAAATTAGAACTAGGGAGTATGAGACTAGGAGAGGGGGAGATACTGATGTGATTTGCTATGACCCAGACACTTTGTCACTCTGCACAGAGACTTTGCCGTTTGGTTCTTAAAACCATTCTTGCCATATATTGCCCATTTACACTTTACCTCCTTATGAGGGAAGTGCCCCTTTTGCCCTTCCTGCCTGAGCTGAGTTCCTGGCTGATGGCGAATCAACTGATGTCCTGAGGATGAAGACAGAACCTGAGTGCTGACCAAATTCGGAGGGTAACTATATGACAATGAAATTGTAATTGTCTGTTTGCTTTCCTTTCTAGGTACCAACTGCTTCTCTTTTGACAGAGACCATAGTTAGATGTTTTCCAAATTGGTGTTACTAAATTGTTTTGCATGAAGCCTAACATGCCAATGCTAATTTGAGGTTAGGTGAGGGGCTCAGTAAACTGACGCAAATAGACAAATGACTGAATCTATGCTTTGTTGAATAATGCGCTAATGTTACTCTGCTAAGGATAACCTATGTTGACGCTGTGTTATATTCTTATATTCGGGATTCTTGCTTTGATGAAATCTTTTCACAGTTGCCATATTGTGACTATGCTAATGAGCTTCTTGGTTTTGAGATTAATAAACTTGCTAGTAGAATTGTAATCAATAGGGAATAACTATCACTAAATCTATACTAAATTGGTGTGGTTATTCATGACTGAAAGGTCATGGTGGTTTCACAGTTTTATTAATGTCTTTGACTAAAGTGAATTGACTTATTCTGGTAAGCATTGATGACATTAATGACATATTGATTGACATGTTGATTAGCTATCTCGTCCTAAGGTGTCTTCAATCAGGGTCAAAAGATTCATTGGCCTAAAACGACTCCCAAAGTGAGTAAATTTGACATAAAGGGACGCGTTAACAGTTCTGGTAGCAGAGGATGGTTTAGGCCCTTTGGGCCCTAGGACGGAGGACTATTGTTTTGAATTGTTTTTCGAGATAATGCAAACTGAAGGTACGATGGGTTTGTAAATTCCCTATGACTTTCCTGGAATCTCGGAGCCTGCCTAAGTGAGTTGGGAATGTTGTCGGTGTTTTAGTATTTGTGGTGTAGAAATTTGCGCTTGCTCAGCTTATGTTCATTGCAGGTGATTTTTGAAGTTTGTGTGTTTTAGGTCAGGTAATGTTGCTTTAGTAGGAGTGGGCGCACTCCACAGTATGAGAGTAGGGAAGTCGGCGAACTTCATGTGAGTGTGGCGCTTTGTGCTAAAAAAATTATCCACGTGGTTGTTGGTGATGTACGGACCCGTCGTGGTCAAAGACTCTGGAATATATTGACAAGTGTAAGAGACACAGGTTTATGTTGTAATTTGTGCGGTTTAATAGGTCAATCGGGCGTGGTTGACAAGTCGAGTTTGAGTCAAATTGTGTGAGTGAAAACCTTCGATGGAGATTTGGCAAGTTCTAAAGTGCACTAGAACGAACCATTGACAATTCGAGAGTAGGATTTGCGGGTCGAATTCTGCTTGCGAGTGCGGGAACTGAGAAGGAGAGAGTAGCGGCCGAGGCTTCTAGTGAAATCTCCTCTGTAAAGTTCTGAAGTGAATGTGTTACCCTTCCTGTTGTAAACTGGCAAATTTGTTTTTGTTGCTGTTAAAGGTGCCTACAATATATTGTATTAGTTTTGTGTGAGGAGGACAAGCCGCAAGACTTTGTCAGCTGCAATGTGTGTGCTGAGATAGGTCAGTTGCCGAGAGGGGTCGCGCACAGATTGGCAGCCGTCCGTGGGGGGCAATAGTTTGAGAAAGGTGGGTGAAGAGTGTTCTGGGAATTAAAGTCACTTCCTGATTAGATTCTAAACAAATAAAAGACGCAAAAATGAAGTTTTTCAAGGCTCTAAAGAGCGCTCTGAAAGGAGACGCATATATTATGGTGAGTGAAGGGGAGCCTACACCGCCTGAGGGTACTCCAGCTTATATTGTAATGGTGGAAAAGGGATTCGCGCCATGTCTTTGGATGAAGCAGTGGCGCAAATTAACTGAGAAGGAGGGATGTTTAGCGTTTCCGGAGCACGGAGCGTTTAATACAAGAATTTTTAGAAAACTTGAGGTGGATGTTAAGTGTGCAAAAACCGCCCGAGGCCAGCCCATTATGAGGCGTTAGCAGTCTGGGATTTAATGGTCATACGACAAAGACAACAGAAATTCGAAAGGAGTATGAAAAGAGCAGAAAAGACTTTTAGCCTAGGCTAGATGGGACAATGAGAGCAGGATGTGGAGAAGAGGAATAGTTGACGGACTTAAATTGTTTCCGGCAATAACTCAAGACGATGAGACACAGGGGAAGAAAGCCACCTGTAAGACAGACAAGGGCTCTAGCAAGTCAAAAGAGACTCAGAGGTCTTGGGTAGATGAAGATGATTCAGACGATGAAGAGTTTCTTAACCAGTTGTTACATGATCGCCCGCCACCATATGCTATAAATGACACTGCTCCGAGCACTAGTGGGGGTCCTGAGGATCCGGCACAGAGTAAGGGCATCTCAAGTACAATGCAGACAAGTGATACAGTTTTGATACAGAATGGTGTCAGTATACCCACTGCGCCAGACACACAGATGCAGTTGCAGCCACCACAGATTCAGAGGATTTATCCAGACATCCCAGTACTGGAGACAAATACGAGTCTGATGGTGCCGCCTGATCCTATATATACAAGATCAAAGCTAGTGCAGATTGAGCCAACTCAGCAATTGCTGCCCCCGCCGCAGCAACAGCTAATTCCGAGTTACAATGCAGTCGCAGGACCACAGTCAATAGCTACAGCACCTGATGAATGATTGATGAATCAAGTTATGGGAGCTAATGCTCCACAGGGTTTGGGACTTGGACAGTCACCAGCCGCTATATCATTGCCAATCACTGTTGGTCCACCAGTACCGCTGTATGCGCAGGGTAAGCCTGGCGTGTGTGATCAGGAAGTTATGACCCAAGAGGCAATAAGAGGAGGGTTCACAGGAACTCCCCAAATAATGACACCAAGAGAACAGGCAGCAGAAGGACTCAGTCCTTGTTAAACCTTAGTCCGATGGGGCTCCTTTGGAGACAATGAAGCAAGCAGGGTTAGGTGTGCTATCCCCACAGGTATTGAGCACAAATACCTCACAAGCACCATTGATGCTGTCAGGGAACATTTTGTTGCAAGGATTTTCCACGCAACAGTTAAATGAGTGGTTAGGAAAGCTCAATGCTTCACAGACTACTGCAGTGACTACAGAGAGATCAGAGAGGGACGAATACTTACATTTTGTAAGACTGGGTGTAGAAGCCATGGAACTAGTGGAAGGGACAATGGGCGTGAACAGATTAGAGTTATATACAGAAGCAGAACTGAGGTACCTGTGCCTCAAAATCACTTAAAGAGTGAGCAAGGTGCATCAGAGGTTGGCAGATAAATACAACATAGACATTGAGAATACTAAATGTAGGAAGTTGGCTCTGTATGTACTATTTCAAAGTAAGAAATAGCATGCACGGAGTCCAAGGGTTCCCCTTAGAGGTAAGATAGTGGCAAAAAGAGATAATTCTAATGCTCTATTTTGTGGTAGTGTGGTCGAGCAGTAGGCTTATCAGAGGGTAGTGTTAAGCATTTGTTGTACACACACAGGTAATAAATGAGGAACACACACTCAAAGACAATTCCAGGCCAATAGGTTTTTGTATAGAAAAATATATTTTCTTAGTTTATTTTAAGAACCACAGGTTCAGGATTTACAATCAATACTTCAAATGAAAGGTACTTCACTTAGGTATCATAGGAACTTTGAATCAGCAAAATAGCACATACAGTTTCGGCAAAAATGGCAATAAGCTATTTTAAAACTAGACACAGTGCAAATGTCAACAGTTCCTGGGGGAGGTAAGTATTTGTTAGTTTTGCAGGTAAGTAAACCACCTACAGAGTTCAAAGTTGGGTCCAAGGTAGCCCACCGTTGGGGGTTCAGGGCAACCCCAAAGTTACCACACCAGCAGCTCAGGGCCGGTCAGGTGCAGAGGTCAAAGTGGTGCCCAAAACACATAGGCTTCAATGGAGAAGGGGGTGCCCCGGTTCCGGTCTGCCAGCAGGTAGGTACCTGTGACTTCGGAGGGCAGACCAGGGGGGTTTTGTAGGGCACCGGGGGGGACACAAGTCAGCACAAAAAATTCACCGTCAGCGGCACGGGGACGGCCAGGTGCAGAGTGCAAACAGGTGTCGGGTTTGCAATGGAGTTCAATGGGAGACCCGGGGGTCTCTTCAGCGAAGCAGGCAGACAAGGGGGGACTCCTCGGGGTAGCCACCACCTGGGCAAGGGAGAGGGCCACCTGGGGGTCGCTTCTGCACTGGAGGTCGGATCCTTTAGGTCCTGGGGGCTGCGGGTGCAGTTTCTTTACCAGGCGTCGGGTTCTTAGAAGCAGGCAGTCGCGGTCAGGGGGAGCCTCTGGATTCCCTCTGCAGGCGTCGCTGGGGGGGCTCAGGGGGGTCAACTCTGGCTACTCACAGGGTCGCCGGGGAGTCCTCCCTGTAGTGTTGTTTCTCTGCAGGTCGAGCCAGGGGCGTCGGGTGCAGAGTTGAAAGTCTCACGCTTCCGGCGGGAAACATGCAGTCCTTTAAAAGTTGTTTCTTTGTTGCAAAGTTGTTTCTTCTTTGGAGCAGAGCCGCTGTCCTCGGGAGTTCTTGGTTCTTTTAGATGCAGGGTAGTCCTCTGAGGCTTCAGAGGTCGCTGGACCCTGGGGGACGCGTCGCTGGTGTAGTTATTCTTGAAGTGGGGAAACAGGCCGGTAGGACTGGGGCCAAAGCAGTTGGTGTCTCCGTCTTCTCTGCAGGGCTTTCAGGTCAGCAGTCCTTCTTCATCTTCAGGTTGCAGGAATATAGTTTCCTAGGTTCTGGGAGCCCCTAAATACTGAATTTAGGGGTGTGTTTAGGTCTGGGAGGGCAGTAGCCAGTGGCTACTGTCCTAGAGGGTGGCTACACCCTCTTTGTGCCTCCTCCCCGAAGGGAGGGGTGCACATCCCTATTCCTATTGGGGAAATCCTCCAAAATCAAGATGGATGATTTCTAAAGGCAGGGGTCACCTCAGCTCAGGACACCTTAGGGGCTGTCCTGACTGGTGGGTGACTCCTCCTTGTTTTTCTCATTATCTCCCCTGGACTTGCCGCCAAAAGTGGGGGCTGTGTCCAGGGGGCTGGCATCTCCACTAGCTGAAGTGCCCTGGGGCATTGTAACACGAAGCCTGAGCCTTTGAGGCTCACTGCTAGGTGTTACAGTTCCTGCAGGGGGGAGGTGTGAAGCACCTCCACCCAGAGTAGGCTTTTGTTTCTGTCCTCAGAGAGCACAAAGGCCCTCACCACATGGGGTCAGAAACTCATCTCTCAGCAGCAGCAGGCACAGACCAGTCAGTCCTGCACTGAACAATTGGGTAAAATACAGGGGGCATCTCTAAGATGCCTTCTGTGTGCATTTTTTAATAAATCCAACACTGGCATCAGTGTGGGTTTATTATTCTGAGAAGTTTGATACCAAACTTCCTAGTATTCAGTGTAGCCATTATGGAGCTGTGGAGTTCGTTTTTGACAGACTCCCAGACCATATACTCTTATGGCTACCCTGCACTTACAGTGTCTAAGGTTTTGCTTAGACACTGTAGGAGCATAGTGCTCATGCACCTATGCCCTCACCTGTGGTATAGTGCACCCTGCCTTAGGGCTGTAAGGCCTGCTAGAAGGGTGACTTACCTATGCCACAGGCAGTGTGAGGTTGGCATGGCACCCTGAGGGGAGTGGCATGTCGACTTAGTCATTTTCTCCCCACCAGCACACATAAGCAGGCAAGCAGTGTGTCTGTGCTGAGTGAGGGGTCCCTAGGGTGGCATAAGACATGCTGCAGCCCTTAGAGACCGTCCCTGGCATCAGGGCCCTTGGTACAAGGGGTACCAGTTACAAGGGACTTACCTGGGTGCCAGGGTTGTGCCAATTGTGGAGACAATGGTACATTTTAGGTGAAAGAACACTGGTGCTGGGGCCTGGTCAGCAGGGTCCCAGCACACTTCTCAGTCAAGTCAGCATCAGTATCAGGCAAAAAGTGGGGGGTAATTGCAACAGGGAGCCATTTCCTTACACTAAACATTTGAAAAGAAGCTACAAATTAGACTTTGATTCTAAAGATTTTGATCACATGAGGTCTACCGGAATGAAAGCTCATCTTAAAGAGATACTGCAAAGTGCGCAAATCTGGGGAGCCTTAGAGAAGTGGGAAGGCAGATGGGCAAAGAAAAGAGATAAGGAGAAAGACAATGGTCCGGAACCAAAACAGGTTAAAGCCACACCGGACAAGGGGACAATAAAAATAATACCAATGAGAGAGACCACCTTAGGGGTGCTAGTCCATGTACCATGGTCCAGGGGAGACATCTTGTCATTCACAAATGATTATCCCAGGTTGAGGGAGAAGCCGATAGAATGGTAGCAGCAGACAGATAGGTTTGTGAACCTTGCGAAATGTCTTTGGGAGGACTTGAATACCCTGTTTGAGATTATAGTTCCACCCGACTTATGGCTTGAGTGCAAGAGAGGTGTGGACAGGCCGACACAGGAGCCGGAAAGGGATAAGGTGACTGGAGCACCATCTGAGGAGGTGATGAAGTATTATAATAAAGTGATTGAGTTTTTGAAGCAGAAAGTGTCGCCGAAAGTCACTGATTGGCAGAAAATCGATTGAACTTCACAGGAAGCTAAAGAGTCGATTCATGCTTACTATGAGAGACTGTTGAAAGCGTTCAAACATTACAGTGGCACTAAGGTCATTGAGCCGAAAGACCTGAATCATCTTGTGTTCAGGTTTGTTGAAGGACTGGGCCAGAGATTAGCCAGATGATTAAGAATCATTTGATCTGTTGGCAAGCAAAGCCGATTGATGAGGTGTTGCAGTATGCGAAATACTGTAGTGACGAGATTGAGTTGAAGCAGAGGAAGTTGAAAGAGAAAGTGATTGTGATGCAAATTAAGGCAGCTCAAGGAGGGATGCAGGGAAACGGAGTACAACAGGTGATACAGCAGCAACTGCAGGGGAATGGCATGTTTCAGGCACAACCGAGAGGTCGAGGTCAAGGTCGAGGTCGAGGTTTTGTGAACGGCGGTCCAGACTTGAATACTGTTGTGGTTCAAAATGATGTTCAGGGGATGAAAAAGGTGTCACCATGTCACACGTGAGGGGGCATGGGGCATTGGAAGTGGGAATACCCAATGGTGGTGCAGGATGGTGTTGTTCAACAAAGCAATGATGTTGGTACGTTCCAAAATGTGAGGGGTCCAATGATGAGGGGCCAAAATCAGATCTTCCAGAATAACATGGTCCAGATGCAGGGGTTACAGCCCATGCAGCAGATGCAAATGCCGCGTGTTCAACCAGCACAGATGCAGCAGGTACAACAGCAGGTTCCCATGGTACCTAGACAGCAAATGCAATTACCATTAGCTCCAATGGGACAGCAACAGGTGATGCTTCCTCAACAGGTCACAGAACAAACGATGAGTCATAATAACACAGTACAGCAGTTCCCATTGCGTGGTGAGGATGGAATAAACGATGAATGGTCAGATGATTGTTCAGACAGTGAGGAGTGCAGGCTTGCAGCTTCCCTAGAGGTAGATCAGAGGGGTCCCTATGTAGAGGGAAAGGTGATGGGTCACAAGGTTTCATTCCTAGTTGATACAGGAGCTACTCGCTCTACAGTCAGAAGCGCAGAGGTTCCAAAATTACCACTTTCGGGGCGTACCATAAGGGTGGTAGGTATAGAAAATCAGTTCCTGACAAATCCAATTACGGATCCGGTTCAAGTTGAGATTGGCAACTTCCAGGGATTGCACAAGTTTGTAGTCTGTGATTCAAGTCCCGTATCCCTACTGGGAAGAGACTTACTGTGTAAAACGAGGTGTGTGATTACCTGTTCCAGTGAAGGGATCGAGGTGCAGACAAACAGTGATGATGAAGGGGATGAGGGTTCATTTATAGATCTAGAGACGGAGACTGCAAATGAAGAATATCCTTTGATAACCTTATTCCCGATGCTTCCAGTGACTGACTTACCACCTGAGCTGCAGGAACAGTGACAGAAAAAGTGTGGGACCTGACAGGAAAAGAAGTGGGACTGATAAAGGGGTGGAACTGGTCAAAGTACAGGTAAAGCCAAATGCAGTGTTTCCGCAGGTACCGCAGTACCACATGGCACAAGATGTTCACATCCAGGTAGCACAGATAATTGCGGACTTTGTGAAGCAAGGGTTCTGAAAGAAGTGCTGAGTAGCCTGTGTAATTAACCAATAATGGGTTTGAAAAAGCCTTGTGGAAAGGTCCGAATTGTGCAGGACTTAAGCAAAAGAAATGAGATTGTGGTAAAATGCTGCCCCATAGTGCCGAATCCGGCAGTGATCATGTTTCAGGTTCCATGTGATGCAGAGTGGTTCACAGTTGTGGACCTGTCTCAAGCATTCTTTTCGGTGCCTCTTCATGAGGACAGCCAATTTCTCTTCAGTTTCAAATTCCTGGATGAGGTGTACCGTTGGTGCAGAATTCCTCAAGGGTTCGACTGTAGTATAGTACATTGATGATTTGTTAATTGCGTCCAGAACAAAAGATGACTGCAGGTCTGATACAATTGCTTTACTGAACCATATGGGAAAGAATGGACGTAAAGTGTCCCCAAAGAAGCTGCAGTATTGTCAGAGAGAGGTGCAGTACTTAGGTCACCTGATTGAGAAAGGTCGAGAAAAATATCCAAAGAAAGAGTGAGAGCCATACTTCAGATGAATCCACCAACAACAAAGAGAGATGTCAGAATGTTTTTGGGAATAGTGGGCTACTGTCGTCAGTGGATTCCCAACTTCTCGATTATCTCTAAACCATTGGTGAAGTTGACAGGCAAGGAAGTGCAGGATGACCCGGGTAACATAACCATGTCCGAGAAAGAGATGAAGGCATTGATGGAATTGAGGGAAAGCATGTGCAGGGCACAAGCTTTAGGTATGCCTGATTACACAAAGCCTTTTCTACTGTTGTGTCATGAACGTGATGCTTGTTCTTTGTCTGTCTTAACACAGGTCCATGGAGGTGCAAACCGCCCAGTAGCATATTTTTCAGCTACTTTGGACCCAGTCGCAGCAGCCTTACCAGGTTGTTTGCGTGCAGTTGCAGCAGTTGGTCAAAGCCTTACTCAGTGTGAAAGCATAGTGATGGGACATCCCTTAACAGTAATGGTTCCACATTCAGTTGAAATTCTGTTAACCAGAACCAAGACGCAGCACATGACAAATGCTAGGCTGACAAAATACGAGACCATTATACTAGGGTCTCCGAATGTGTCCCTTAAGAGATGTACTGTGTTGAACCCGGCAACTTTACTTCCTATTAAAAACGCAGACATTGATAATACCGAGGAAGTAGAACATGATTGTCTTGAGGTAACAGAGCTGTGCACCAAACCAAGACCTGACATTAAAGATACACAATTGGAAGAAAATGATTACATTATGTTTGTTGATGGTTCATGCTTGAGAGACTCAGTAGGAGTACTGAGTGCCGGATATGCCGTGTGTACAATCACCTGTATTTTGGAAGCTTCCTGGCTCGAAAGAGTGTACTCTGCTCAAGTGGCTGAATTAATTGCTCTTACCAAAGCATGCCACGCAGCCGAAAATCTGAAAGTCACTATCTATACTGACAGCAGACACAGATTTGGAATTGTACATGATTTTGGCCAATTATGGTCACAGATGGGTTTCATGACCTCTTCTGGTTCACCAGTGAAAAATGGCGAAAAGATTAAGGATTTGTTGCATGCGATTCAGTTACCTCTTGAAATTGAGGTGGTGAAATGCAATGGTCATGTTAAGTCACAAGACTTTGTGTAAATGGGAAACGGCTATGCAGATCAAGTCGCAAGATTTTGCGCATTGAACTGTATACCGTTTCGAGATCAGTGGGAATTGTTACCTGAAACTGAAAATGAAACATGTTTAGGCTTTGCATTAAGTGTGGTTGACACATTAGATGAGCTAAAATCACTGCAGGGACGTGCTGGCAAAGAAGAGAAACGCTCCTGGCAGAGAATGCACTGTGTACAAAGAGCTGATGACTTATAGGTCTCAGAGGAGGGGAAAATGGTTTTGCCAAACAGTCTTCTGTCACAGTTTGCGAGGTTCTATCATGGCCAAGCCCATATAGGGAGAGACGCAATGATCAGGTTGTTCAAAATCGACTGGTTCAATCCAAAATTCAGACAAGCTGCAAAGGTTATCTGTCACAGGTGCATCATCTGTCAGCAGATGAATGCAGGGAAAGGGACTGTAGTGAATATGAGCCACGTTGGGAGAGCTGGCGGTCCGTTTAGCAGAATGCAGATGGACTTCATTGAGATGCCTGTGTGTGGAGGTCTGAGGTACGTGTTGGTGGGTGTGTGTGTGTTCAGTCACTGGATTGAAGCTTACCCTACACGTAGGAATAACAGTCTCACAGTAGCAAAGCTGCTGCTTAAGGAATTAATACCACGTTTTGGATTCCCGATCTCTTTAGAATCAGATAGGGGCAGACACTTCGACAATGAGGTGATTAAGCTCTTGTGTGCCGCACTGAATATTGAGCAGAAGCTGCATTGTAGCTATCGCCCTGAAGCATTAGGATTAGTGGAACAGATGAATGGTACATTGAAGTCGAGAATGGCAAAAATGTGCGCAGCTACCAATTTGAAGTGGTCAGATGCATCACCCTTAGTGCTGATGTCAATGAGAAACACACCTGATAAGAAGACAGGACTATCCCCACATGAAATTCTGATGGGCCGAGCTATGAGATTGCCCGCAGTGCCTGCAAATGCTCTTGTGAATATATCACGGATGATATGGTGTTGGACTACTGCAAGGGTCTAGCTCATGTGGTCCGCTCTTTTTCTCACCAGGTGGAGGCTAATACACTGCCACCGATCAGTGATCCAGCTCACACCCTGAAAGCCGGTGACTGGGTTGTTGTCAAGAAACACGTGAAGAAGTCGTGCTTGGAGCCGCGTTGGAAGGGGCCATATCAAGTAATACTGACAACAACTACTGCTGTGAATTGTGCAGGTGTTCTGAATTGGATACATGCCAGTCACACAAAGAAAGTGACGTGTCCGACTGATGAGGAACTTGAAGTGTCCAAAACAACAGCTGCAGAGAAGGAAGTCTCAGGGCCGGAGAGTATTCAAAGGGGAACTGAGACTGAAGGAGAACCCGCTGAGGACGGCTTAGTCACTCAAATTGAGTTCCAGAGGGGTGACAGTGAGCCTATCTCAGTTGAGGTAACAGGGGAACCGAAGCAAGGAGAGGTTCGCCCAGAAGCAGACGGATACAGGTTTGAAGTTGAACCCGTAACAGACCCTGAAGGCGAGGGGGAAGAAGCAGAGGGAGGTCAAAGTGAACTGACTCCTCCTGAGCCGATTGCAGGTCCATCAAGAGAAAACACCATAGCACAAGAGGAGGGAGCTGTTCAACGTCCTGAAAGGCCAAGCAGAAAGAAAACACATAAAGGGGATAACTGGCCAAAGCCACAAGGTGCAGGAGAGAAAGTGGTCCCTTGTGATACAATAGAGGAAGAAGTTGACACAACTAGAAAAGGGGATCTCAGTGAAGGAGAGTTGCAGAGTGAACGCAAACTGAAAAGAAAAAGAGTTGCAAACAGAAGGTACGCAGGTCCTGAATGGGCATATGCAACAACAGCTGAATGGCAACAAGAATTCTTGGCGTTCTGTTTTGATCGAGAGGTACCAGGTCAATACTACAGCACCTGAATTCAACCCTAGAAAGAGACTGTGTTAAAAATATTGAAATTAAAATTGTAAACTGAAAAGCTGAGAAAAGAGACTGGATAAATTACCGGATGTGGCACTGATAACCTGAATTGACTTTAAAAACCGATTCTGACAAACTGCTAACCTGATTTGATAAAGGGGGTCCTGGAGTAAGTGAAACGCTGTAAATACTCGCAGAGAGAGAGACTTTAAAAAAAAATAAAAAAAGGGTTTTTATATCGTGCTCAAGTTGATTGTTTGCTTTGTATTATTCTGCTATCTGATTCTTTACAGATCATGGCTTACACTAGAGGTAATAACAAAAAAGGTAGAATGTGTGGTTGGTTAGGTGCTATCTTAGGTATTGTGTGTGCAATAATAATTGTAGGTGTGATTGTGGGAATGCCATTGATGGATAAGAAAGTGACTAACAATGCTTCAAATTCTGAGACTGCTACACTAACACCGTGGGAGAAATTTGAGCAGGATGCAAAATACTTGCATAAGGGAACTAATACAAAAGGGGAACTCTCTACTAATGTCTTCTATCGCTTGCTGAATGAGTATGTTGACACAATGGATGCAAAGAATTGTTACGTGTGCACAAAGATTCCTTCATCAGTTCAAAAAGGGGTTACTTATCATAGTCTGCCTTTAACTTATGGGATAAGCTGTAGTTTGCTGTTAACAAGATTCTATGTTCAAGAACATGTGCAATACTTCTACTCTAACTTAGATGTAGTGTTTTCCTTTGTGCCTGTGATTGAGTTTCTAAACAAATTAGCTAAAGAAAACAGCATAAAATTAGTTAGGGGTTTCTTTGAACAAACACTGGCATTTGGAACAGCTTATGTGCATCGCAATAATCTAACCTGCTTACTAACACCTGTAGAGAAGAGCATTTTAGATCACACTGATGATAGACGAAAGGCATTAAAGTAAATGCTAGTAAAAGGATTAGAAAAACGCATGCTTACAAATGATTATGCTTACACCGCAATAAAGACACAGGGCAAATTAGCTATAGATGCATTATATGCAGGTAGGCTTTGTATATATAGGCCAAAATCTGAGCATGACACCTTATTTGTGGGAACGAGTGAATGCAGGCATGTGTTTTTGTTTCAGAGTAAGTGGACATTCATGTTAAATGGACAGGATCCAGCGATCCCTGGGATCTATTATATATGTGGACTTAATGCTTATTACCGTCTTCCTAGAGGATGGTATGGGACATGTTATTTGGGAATAGTTTTCCCAAAGATCTATCGGATTGATGACTTAAAAGAGATTCCTAAAATGTCTGAATTACAACATACTAGACAGAAGAGAGAGACAGCAGCTGCTGTCGTTGGTGGCATATTTGGAGCCATAATTCCTTCAGTAGGGGTTATCTTAAACTCCATAAAGATTTTAAAATTGTCTACTATTGTGGATAACATGCTGACAAATTTCACAGGGGCTATACTCCTGATGGATTCTGAACTTGCTGCGGAAAGAGCTATGACTCTTCAAAACCGACTTGCTTTAGACATTCTTTTAGCAAAGAGTGGCGGAGTCTGCAAGATGCTTAATGAGCGCCATTGTTGTGCGTTCATACCAGATAACAGCAAAAAGATTAGAGGGATGCTTACTAACCTAACAAGAGATAGTGCAGATTTGAAGGAGCTGAGGGAACCTGGAGTTTGGGAGAAAGTAGGGAGAGGAATTACCAGAGTAGGGAACTGGTTTAGTAATATTTGGAACGGGGTACTTGCAAAAGTATAAGGGGGTCTATTGATTGTTCTGATTTGTTTATTGGGATTATGGGGATCATGCAAAATTAATGAAAGAATTAAAAGAAATCTAACAAAGTGAAGCAAAAGAAATGAAGAAAACGAAAGGGAGAAAATGTTCAATGAAATTTGGGAAAGCTCACATAAGGGGCAAGATGTTGAAATGCGCATAATGCGCAAAGTGAAAGGTTAAGAAGGGAAAGGTTTGTGTGATGACAATTGTCATCAGAAGAAGGACTGTTGCATAGAAAATGTATTAATGTATTTTGCTAAACGCGTGCTTGAAAATGTGCCCAAGTGGCCGCCAATGTATACGGGGACTAACAAAACTGATTAATAATGTTGAAATATTATGCTAGAATGTAAGTTTGCACTAATATTAGAAGGATATGTATTAGAGTTTTGCTCATAAATCATTAGGCCTTAGTTAGCATGAGTCGAGGCCTAGCTGCCTGACTCTCATATTAAATGTGTTTTCTACTGTGCAGTGTGCTGACTTGCTGAAGGACATGAACTCTTGTTTTTTTCCATAAACTAGAAGCTGAATGTAACTGTAATAGATCCGTTCTCATGAAATTCGACTTGCTTGTAGAAACATTTTGGCTGAATGCAACACTGTAGATCATCCGAAGGTACAAGGTCGCCTAAACCGGTACAGACAATGGAGCCACTGACTGAAGATGTGCAAAGGACCACGAGAGGATGAAATCATACCGGACATTCCACCCGCTAAAGACATCAATCATAAGGACCAATAAAATACGTGAGAACTGTTATGGGGTGACAAATTTGATGAGCTAATTTGAAGTTAATTGGTTACAGATAGTGGGGTGCAAATCCTCGTCCAACCAGATTTTAGGGGAATGTACAACGAAAATGGGATAAAAACCCTTGCCACCAGGAAGTAAATTAGAACTAGGGAGTAGGAGACTAGGAGAGGGGGAGATGCTGATGCTATTTGCTATGACCCAGACACTTTGTCACTCTGCATAGAGACTTTGCCGTTTGGTTCTTAAAACCATTCTTGCCATATATTGCCCATTTACACTTTACCTCCTTATGAGGGAAGTGCCCCTTTTGCCCTTCCTGCCTGAGCTGAGTTCCTGGCTGATGGCGAATCAAGTGATATCCTGAGGACGAAGACAGAACCTCAGTGCTGACCAAATTTGGAGGGTAACTATATGACAATGAAATTGTAATTGTCTGTTTGCTTTCCTTTTTAGGTACCAATTACTTCGTTTTTTAACAGAGACCATAGTTAGATGTTTTCCAAATTGGTGTTACTAAATTGTTTTGCATGAAGCCCAACATGCCAATGCTAATTTGAGGTTAGGTGAGGGGCTCACTAAATTGACGCAAATAGACAAATGACTGAATCTATGCTTTGTTGAATAATGCGCTAATGTTACTCTGCTAAGGATAACCTATGTTGACGCCGTGTTATATTCTTATATTCGGGATTCTTGCTTTGATGAAATCTTATCACAGTTCCCATTTTGTGACTATGCTAATGAGCTTCTTGGTTTTGAGATTAATAAACTTGCTAGTAGATTTGTAATCAATCGGGAACAAATATCATTAAATCTATACTAAATTGGTGTGGGTGTTCATGACTGAAAGATCATGGTGGTTTCAGAGTTTTATTAATGTCTTTGACTAAAGTGAATTGTCTTATTCTGGTAAGCATTGATGATGTTATTGACATATTGATTGACATCTTGATTAGCTATCTCGTCCTAAGGTAACTTCAATCAGGGTCAAAAGATTTATTGGCCTAAAACGACTCCCAAAGTGAGTAAATTTGACATAAAGGGACGCGTTCACAGTTCCACTATATATGAGCAAAATAAGTAGTGTATTCCTTGCTCATTTCAGTTATTATGAATGCTTAAGTCTACACTTAGCTAGGAATATGTCAGGCAGATCCATCACACATCTATGTAGGGTTCTGAAAGGTGATTGGTGAACTGACATTAATTTCCTCTTCAGCTCCTCACTCAAATGTGACACTCAGTTATGTTGAACTCTTCATGAGGAAGTATGGGGTTGCACTATGGTCACAATAATACACAATAGTCACAATTAAATGTAGGCCACTGATTATGGGCTTATTATCAGCTGCAAATTACTATAACATCTGCATAATTCAAAGTTATCTGAGGAAAATATATAAAAGAAGTTCATAAATCTTGCAGATTTAGATAACAATTATTTTATTCAGTTGTTCAATTTTCAATGCAACTCTACTTTTTGATAGAAGTGACAGCTTTTTGCCAGTGTCAAACAAAGCATTAGTATAACAACTGGTAACATCTCAGAGGCTTCCTAAATGGTACTTCAGCTCTGAGAAACTAACCAGTTCATGATAAACTTTACTGTAACTCATTTCTCAATTGTGACATGGTGTAGGGTAAGCTAGAATGTCTTTCCCTAAAAATACATTTGAATGACATTTTACTGTGACCCAAGTTGAGTCTGAAGTATTTCCCTGAACAGAGACCTATGTCATTACTCACAAATAGGAGTTAAACTGACAACCTCATTGTCCACTATTACTCTTGACTACCATTTTCTCAGTCCTTGAGAAGGCAGGTGAGAAGCTATTGAATAGATGTAATCACTTATTTCCTACCACTAGCCTACCTGAATTCCAAATTTCCCATAAGATAGTATCTAGCCGAGGTCTCAATACCACCCACTCTTCTGAGGTACAAAGAGGGTCTGGAATCTAGAGAGACACACACACACAGACCACCACTCTTACTTAGTTAGACCTTCCTGCTGTCTAACAGTAGGTACAGTGGGAATAGAGCTTTTATTCAAGTTGCTATAGCTGGGACCCTGATGGCTTAGTTCACCTGTGCTCATGTGACCTCAGGAAAGCTATATATTTGGACATTACTGGAAATACGACTGATATTGGAATAGCAAGCAGCAAGTATTGTCATGTATGTACGTGTTCATTTTCAAGGTGTGTGGGGGGTGTTTTGCCCCTGCCACTCCTTGAATCTGAAAGGAGCCTTATTTGTTGCACCCTTTAGAACGTTCCTAATGCATTATCTGTTGTGGCTGGCCCTAAGATGTTGTCTCAACGAAAGAACATATGGCATTCATACAGAGGAATCCCAGTCAAACTCCAAACAATAAAGCATAATATTCAACCAAAAACTTACTCTGTTCAAAGCAAACATAAGGCACAGTCCAGCTACAGCCTATCTCGGAGGTCTCCAAACCTTTTAATGCTGCACCCCCAGCTGAAAAATAAAAATCATTGGGCCCCCCCTCCTCCGAATTTTTCACAATTATTGTATGAAGATGGCAATGTTTAAATATTTCTAGACCTATTTAAACATTTCAGTTAAGTATTATTACCTTTTTAAAGATGCAATAACATGCTTCTGCTTAAAACAAAGGCCTGTTATCTGTGTAATGCTTCTTTTGGCCAGAGTCTGGAACCCCCCCTGTGATCACTTGAGGCCCCCTAAGGGGGCCTGCCCCCCAGTTTGTAGATCTCTGGCCTATCTACTGACTGTGCCAGGGTAACATGCCAAAGGAAGAAAGTATGCCTGGAGCAATCCATTAAGAGTGCTGGAGGTATTTTCATTACAGGTCACTGGGACTAATATTAACACTGTACTCGTAAATCTGATTCAACACAAAAGTAATACAGGGGTAAGAGAATATATATATACATACATAGTTCAGTGTATCTCTGAACAGGGAATCCTGAACTTTATGTCTCCTTATCAAAGTAAACACGTTAATGCCATCATAGAAAACATTTTTGATGTGTCACTAAATATGTGGTAATCACAGCTACACATTAACTATGCTTGTTTGTCTAATTGTCTGTGAGACACGCCCATTCCTCCAACTTTACTTTCAAATAGTTAGGTTGTACTACAGACTGTCCTTTTCAGCTAAGTGGGAAAAAATCAGTAGGCATACTTCTTAATTAAAGCTAAAATAATGTGTGTTGTGTCTCCAGCGTGTGCCATTTGTCTAAAACTACGACTATTAGATAGATTGTAAGCTTGTGTGCAATTTTCTTACCAATTACTTCCTCTTGCTTTTGATCAATTCTGCCTCTTCCAAGAAAAAATTGATCATTGCTTAAATCATGTTAATTAATTATCTGTCACGTTATTGATAATCTTTACATTTAGTCATGTGATTTAAAGATTAAGACACTGGTTAAGCAGTCAACACTTACTTGGAGTGAACAATTAAATAAATACTGGTTGTTTAGTTGTAAAATTGTTAGTCGTGCATTGTTTTATATTCCCAAAATACTAAAAATACGCAAGTGAGTCAGTTATGTTTGATTCTCTGTCACAATTATGGTCCTGGTCATTATAAACTGTAAAACGTACCAGCGGAGTTTTACATCTCCACAAAAACATACTTTTATCTTTTTTGCCTATTCGTCAACATTTCCAGTAACATGACTGAAATGCTGCACCATGTGCAACTTTCCTGGCATACTACTGGAAATGTTATGGGGCATCTTCCATGGGCTCCTATTCTTCCACTGTATAAATCTATACAGAACATAATTAAGCATAGGAAGAACGGGACATTTTTATGCAAATTCTATTGTTTTAATATTCAGCAGGTAAAAAACGTTTTCCCCTGTGCAAAAAGCCATTCCTCTATACCGCTCGAAAAGTCTCAGTGTGATCTGTTCCTTTGCTATGCAGAAAGGGAAGCTACTGTGATAGCTGGCTGGAGTAAATTTCTGAGCATTTCATGGTGGGAAGGGATCAGATCGGAGTTTGCGAATAGGGTATTTTCGGCTGCAAGGTTTACAGCCGAAATTACCTCTCTGAATGGGACCCATCTTCTCTCTAGTCGCTCTGGGAAGGCCTACGAGCTAATGTCAAGTCGGCAGATGCTGAGAAATGAGAAGGAAAGCACACTGACCTCTCTATGATCTGTCTCAGCTTTCAGCTTCAGATTCAATTATTGATGTGTCTCTGTCACACAGCGTGGTCGCCTTTTCTGCGATGAACATCCACTTGCTAAGATCTCTTTTACCAACATATACTCTGTTCCCTGATATACTCTTCTGCTACACGTTTTTCAGCAAAACGGCCATTACAGTCAACATGAAGCACTTTATAGAAAGCCAATGGTTGAATGAGAAAAGAGGCTGCGCTACCTTCTCACCAGTTGAAGTTTTTTTTTTTTTTTTTTTTTTTTTTTTTGGGCATTTTTTCTGAGAGATACATAACATAGCAGCAGCACATTTCTGCGTTCAATGTTTAGCTACATATACCTCACATTTTATTACTTTGATGCGAATGATAGTATTGCTACATTTCCTTGTATAAACGATTCGTGTAACAGGCAGTGATGCCGTTGTTTTTGTGAAGTGTATTGCTTTTTTGAAATGCATTATCTTTTTGTTACTTAATACCACATTGTTTCGAACTACTCTCCCTCCTATCCCCACCCGGTGCAGATACAACTCTCTTGTCAGCATTAATCGGTAGCGTTCACTTTATCGTTGTTATGTTTATCTATCTCTCACACTTAGATACGTTTTTGCACTGCGTATATTCAGGTATTCAGTATTCGAGGGGAGGGTTTGTCTATAATCTGTGATTTCAGGTGTAATTTGCCCATATCAGTCTAGCTACGTGCTGTGGTTAACGCGGTCTTTCTTATCCAGCCTGTTGTCTCATCTTTTGGTTACTTGGGTGTATTGTGGTTTAGCTTAACGATCCGCGTGGCTTGATCTTTATGTGACTGGACTATATTTTCCCATTATCTCGTTATTAGTCTCTTTCGGAGTCCTCACTTGTATTCTCTGGCAGTGATTCCCCTTCCAATTAATGCCCATCTTAACAATACCTTTCACCTTCCAGACACCTTTGGAGGGTGGGGGATTCCCCTTGCATTGTTATTGATCCTGAAGCCACCAGGGGAGGAACGTTGATGAATTTCATAGTGACCCTGTTCTTTGGTCTAGGAAATAGTCCCAGCAAGCAACTTTGTATGCGCTCTAAGGCCTGATTTATATATTGGCTTTGCAAAGGAGACGCAGTATGCTTACCGCCAATATAATGGTCTGCCCGCCGAATTTACCCCTGAGCAGACCATAGTTTGGCAACCGCGGAGACTACTCCGTCTCCACCGTGGCCAAACTTACCCTATAGCCCAAAGGAGCAATGGCCACCAGAGAATTGGCTATATGTCCTGCTACACATTTTAGATGGGCAAACATATAGGCATGTTCATACTGGTGTCACAGCCTGGTAAAAATAAAACAAACAAGTACAAAATTAACAAGCATTTGCAATGCAATAGGTCTCGCATTTGTAAGAGTTAGAGCTATTGGTGTTGTAAATTACAATGTCTTTTTTTACCCATGTGTTTTGGTTTGGAGTGGAGCGGCTATATGTAGTGTGGAGTGGATTTATGTGGGTTGAATTGGAATTGTTAGTTGTGGAATTGTGTGGGGTGGAATTGTTCTGTGTGTAGTGTATTTGTGTAGTGGAATTATGTGTCATGGTAAATAGATAGGGGTCAGAGCTGCACAGAATAGATAGAAAGGAAGATGGAGAGGGATAGGTAGTTTGTGAACGGAGTGGTGAATGAAGTCAGGCAGAGGAGAAGAAAGAGTGTGTGAGAAAGAGAAAGAAGGGGAGAACAGGCCATTGAGGCATAAAAAGGGAGCACCTGTGTATGCACCGGGGGTGTAGCTTGGTCAAGTAAGATTTAGGGGGAGAGGTGGGAGATGGGGGAGTGAGCTTTCTATTTTTTGACAATCAGACCAGCATCTAATGTAAAAATACATTATACGACAAGCATGGGAGGGGCCTAAAGGGCAGTGGAAAGAGGAGTAATGCAGATTGGTAGGAGTACTAAGAGAGGGAAAACACATTTTTTGGTAAAATAACCAATATTTTTGATGACTTTAAAAACTGAGAGGGAGAGAGTGTGTTTGTCTGAATGAATGTAAAAATTCCTGGTGATATCCGCCATATATCTCCTCATATCCAACTGAAAGCATCTGTACCCAACTATTTATCAGAAAATTCATTTATTAGGGGGTGTACCACACCACACCTCTTTCCCCTGAAGCTACGTCCCTGGAAGACACACCAAAAAGATAAGGAGAGCGTGAAGTGAACCAATATGAGAAAGGTGGGAAGAGTGTGTGAGAGAGAGAAAGAGGTGTGAGAGAGAGACACACAAGTTGGAGGGACACCCGAAGAGGAGGGGGAAAGGGAGAGGTGGACCAGTGCACAATGCAAGGACGTACAGGAAGGTAGCATGTGTGAGCAGGCAGTTTAGAGAGGAGACAGGGAGTGTGAAGGAAGGATGAGAGGGGGCAGTGGAATTGCGAGATGAGAGGGGTAGTGGGATTGTGAGGGAGAGATGAGAGGGGCAGTGGGTGTGTGGGGGAGAGGTGACGATGGTGGAAATGCGAGGTAGAGATGGGTTGCATTAGAATTGTGTGGTGTGCAGTTGTGTAGTGGAAATATGTGGCATGGTGTGTTTTGGAATTATGTGGATAGTAATGAAATGGTATTAACTGTAGTGGAATTATGTAGAGTGAGATAGTGTGTTATGGAGTTAAATATGTGGAATGGTATTGTGTGTTGTGAAATGGCAATTCATGGAGCTGAATTATGTGGTGTGTGTTGGAAAATGGGTTATTGGTAAGGGCAGGTAGGTACCTACACTTAGCAATAGGCCACTAACCTCCACTAAGGTCCAGTTAGGTCTCAGTAAATTAACCCCAGCTCAACCCTTGGTAGCTTGGCAACGAGCGTCAAGGCTTAACTTAGGAGACAGAGTGTAAAGAATTCAAATATCACAAAACAGTAATTAAATAAAACACAGGAAACAGTTTAAAAATCCAAAACCAATTTATAAAAATAGATTATATTTTTATCTTTAAAATGACAACAAAACGAATAAAATCAGATAAGGGGAACCGGAGATATGAATTTTTAAAGAATTTCTTTTTTTTTAGCGCCTAGAAACAAAAAGCGCCAATCGGGTCATCTGGTTGCACCTCGACCGGGGCAAAGTCAAAGTTTAAGGCCGACCACGATGGAGCCCTGTTCGGCTACAGGCCGCGGGAGGCCTCGGTTAAAAGTTTACCTTCACACTTAGGCCCTCATTCTGACCCTGGCGGTCGGTGATAAAGCGGCGGCCAAGCCGCCAACAGGCCGGCGGTCTAAAATATGCAATTCTGACCCTGGCGGGAACCGCCAACACAGCCCGCCAACTTAACACTCCGCCCGCCACAGCGGTACAAACAAACAGCGCGGCGGTTCCCGCCAACAGCCCGGCGGCAGACAAAGTACCGCCCACCCTATTACGACCCACCAATCTGCCACCTTTTCCGGGGCGGGAGCACCGCCGATAAGAACACGGCGGAAACAGACTACGAACGGGAAAACGCTCACCTCTACGCACTCCACGCGAGATTCCGGCAGTATGGAGCCAGAGTTGCAGGTCATCCCCGCACTCCTATTCCTCCTCATATACCAGGAGCACGCCCGGCGGCGCGGAAGACATCGGTGAGTACGGCACCTACGACACAGGGGAGGGAAAAGATTACCGGCACACACCCACCCACCCACACCCACTACAACACACACATCAATGCATTCCCACAGATCACTGTCACAACCCACAAACCACCCCCCTCCGAAATAATGCAAAGACCAAAAGAAGAGATCATAAACGGGCAGATATATTGAAATATGTACACCATTAATCCCAATAAAAAAATAAACTATGTACAAAATATATACAGCTACTAAATGTAGTCCAACCACTGTCCGTGGATCACAGGGGTCCTGTGCAAAGGGGCAAGGCCCAGTCCCACGACAAGAACTCCACGGAGAGAACACTGCAGGGGCATCAGAAAGAAAATAGGACAGGCACCTCAGGGGGAAGGGAAGGGGGGGCACCTCAGCCACTTGAGTACACGACGCCAGATCCACGAGGGGACTCCATCACCACTGGCCCATCCTGGGGAGAGCAAAGCCACAGTCCATACAGTCCATACAGTGGGTGGCCTGCCCACTGGGCCATCCTGGGGAGAGCAAAGCCACAGTCCAAACAGTCCATACAGTGGGTGGCCTGCCCACTGGGCCATCCTGGGGAGAGCAAAGCCACAGTCCATACAGTCCATACAGTGGGTGGCCTGCCCACTGGGCCATCCTGGGGAGAGCAAAGCCACAGTCCAAACAGTCCATACAGTGGGTGGCCTGCCCACTGGGCCATCCTGGGGAGAGCAAAGCCACAGTCCAAACAGTCCATACAGTGGGTGGCCTGCCCACTGGGCCATCCTGGGGAGAGCAAAGCCACAGTCCATACAGTCCATACAGTGGGTGGCCTGCCCACTGGGCCATCCTGGGGAGAGCAAAGCCACAGTCCATACAGTCCATACAGTGGGTGGCCTGCCCACTGGGCCATCCTGGGGAGAGCAAAGCCACAGTCCAAACAGTCCATACAGTGGGTGGCCTGCCCACTGGGCCATCCTGGGGAGAGCAAAGCCACAGTCCAAACAGTCCATACAGTGGGTGGCCTGCCCACTGGGCCATCCTGGGGAGAGCAAAGCCACAGTCCATACAGTCCATACAGTGGGTGGCCTGCCCACTGGGCCATCCTGGGGAGAGCAAAGCCACAGTCCATACAGTCCATACAGTGGGTGGCCTGCCCACTGGGCCATCCTGGGGAGAGCAAAGCCACAGTCCAAACAGTCCATACAGTGGGTGGCCTGCCCACTGGGCCATCCTGGGGAGAGCAAAGCCACAGTCCATACAGTCCATACAGTGGGTGGCCTGCCCACTGGGCCATCCTGGGGAGAGCAAAGCCACAGTCCATACAGTCCATAACAGACCCCACTGCCACTAGAGGAGGCAAGTTGGCCAGAGGACATCCTGCAGCCCTGCCCGAGATAGATCCTGCCCTGCCACGTCTGCCAAAGGGCCAGCGGTTCTTGCCCTGAAGGGCCCAGTTCAGCGGTTCTTGAGACGGCGGGGCCCAGTTCAGCGGTTCTTGAGACGGCGGGGCCCAGTTCAGCGCTTCTTGAGACGGCGGGGCCCAGTTCAGCGGTTCTTGCCTTGAAGGGCCCAGTTCAGCGGTTCTTGAGACGGCGGGGCCCAGTTCAGCGGTTCTTGCCTTGAAGGGCCCAGTTCAGCGGTTCTTGAGACGGCGGGGCCCAGTTCATCGCTTCTTGAGACGGCGGGGCCCAGTTCAGCGGTTCTTGCCTTGAAGGGCCCAGTTCAGCGGTTCTTGAGACGGCGGGGCCCAGTTCAGCGGTTCTTGCCTTGAAGGGCCCAGTTCAGCGGTTCTTGAGACGGCGGGGCCCAGGTCAGCGCTTCTTGAGACGGCGGGGCCCAGTTCAGCGGTTCTTGCCTTGAAGGGCCCAGTTCAGCGGTTCTTGAGACGGCGGGGCCCAGGTCAGCGCTTCTTGAGACGGCGGGGCCCAGTTCAGCGGTTCTTGCCTTGAAGGGCCCAGTTCAGCGGTTCTTGAGACGGCGGGGCCCAGGTCAGCGCTTCTTGAGACGGCGGGGCCCAGTTCAGCGGTTCTTGCCCTGAAGGGCCCAGTTCAGCGGTTCTTGAGACGGCGGGGCCCAGTTCAGCGGTTCTTGAGACGGCGGGGCCCAGTTCAGCGCTTCTTGAGACGGCGGGGCCCAGTTCAGCGGTTCTTGCCTTGAAGGGCCCAGTTCAGCGGTTCTTGAGACGGCGGGGCCCAGTTCAGCGGTTCTTGCCTTGAAGGGCCCAGTTCAGCGGTTCTTGAGACGGCGGGGCCCAGTTCAGCGCTTCTTGAGACGGCGGGGCCCAGTTCAGCGGTTCTTGCCTTGAAGGGCCCAGTTCAGCGGTTCTTGAGACGGCGGGGCCCAGGTCAGCGCTTCTTGAGACGGCGGGGCCCAGTTCAGCGGTTCTTGAGACGGCGGGGCCCAGTTCAGCGGTTCTTGCCTTGAAGGGCCCAGTTCAGCGGTTCTTGAGACGGCGGGGCCCAGTTCAGCGGTTCTTGCCTTGAAGGGCCCAGTTCAGCGGTTCTTGAGACGGCGGGGCCCAGGTCAGCGCTTCTTGAGACGGCGGGGCCCAGTTCAGCGGTTCTTGCCTTGAAGGGCCCAGTTCAGCGGTTCTTGAGACGGCGGGGCCCAGGTCAGCGCTTCTTGAGACGGCGGGGCCCAGTTCAGCGGTTCTTGAGACGGCGGGGCCCAGTTCAGCGGTTCTTGAGACGGCGGACGGTCTATGGCCAACTGCTAATTGCCTGGTGGTGCCCTCCTGGGCAGCGGGGATGGTGCTCCTTCACTGCCCACCTGGGCTGTGGGTGGTGGGGCCCTCCTGGCCAGCTGGGCTGGGTCCTCCCTGGGCAGCGGCTATGGGGGTGGTGGGCTCTCCCGGGGCAGCTGTGCCGGTTCCTCCCGGGGCAGCGGCTATGGGGGTTGTGGGCTCCTCCTGGGCAGCAGGCCTGCTGCCTGACCTCTCCAACTTGCTGCCCTGCCCTCCTTAGTCGTCGGCCTGTGGCCCTTTCCTCCCTTTGGAGCTGTGGCTGGTGACTGTCTCTGGGTGGTGTCCGGGGGGGATGTAGAAGGCGGGCTCCTGCGGCGCCCCTTCCGCCTTCTGCTCCTCTTCCCAGGGGGTGGGCTGGCTGTCCCCTTGCTGCTGGGCGAAGATCCAGACATGCGGGCTGGCGGGCTCCAATACCCCTGCACCCTTGTCAAGGGGGCTGCAGGGCTGGTGGTGGCTGAGGTGCTCTTCTTACCCCGACGAGAAGGAGGGGGGGGCTCAGGGTCAGGAAAGAAGTTAGTAGTGGCGAGGAAGAGCTTCTTGGGACAATGGAGAGTGGTAGGTACAGTGGGAATGGGAGTGGAGGGAGAGGATGTGGTTGTAGGTGAGTCACGTTTGCTGTCTTTGGGTGCAGGTGCAGGAGGGATAGGCTGTCGTGAGGTGGATGGCTGTTGGGTGGGTGGGTGGCTGCGTTTGTGTGGTGTGGAAGAGGGGGTGACAGACACAGTGGGAGAGGACACAGGGGACGTGTAAATGGCAGTGGGGGTGGTGACTGCACGTGTGCGGACTGGAGTGGAGGGTGTGCTGGTGATGGAAACACTGGCTGATGGTGAGGTGAATGGAGGTGTGAGTGTAGACGTCACAGGGAGGGAGGAGGGAGACGAGGAGGTGGCGGTCACAGAGGTGGTAGTGACTGTTGGCATGTCTGCATCGGAATGTTGCGTGTGTGAATGTCTGCGTGATCTGTGGTGCTTATGTTTGGATGAGCTTCTCTTGGGTGTTGAGGTGTGTGCAGGCTGGTCTGATGGTGTGGGTGGGACAGGCAGAGGAACAGGAGACTGGGAGGAGGGAGTTAGTAGAGGCAGGCAGGAGACAGGGACAATGGCTGCCGTCAGTGCTGAGGCCAGAGCCTGGAACGATCGCTGATGGGCAGCCTGACCCAAATGAATGCCCTCCAGGTACGCATTGCTGCGATGAACCTCCCTCTCCACCCCCTGGATGGCATTCAAAAGGGTAGTCTGCCCAACAATGAGCGTTCGGAGGAGGTCAATGACCTCCTCACTGAGGGCAGCGGGGGTAACAGGGGCAGGGCCTGAGGTGCCTGGGGCGAAGGAGATGCCCGGCTTCCTGGCAGAGCGGGCACGGGGCGAACGCGGAGGGGCTGCTGGGAGGGCGGAGATGGTGCGCTGGGTGGCGGCTGTACCTGTAATGGCGGGGGGCACGGATGGTGCCACCCCCGCAAGGGAGCCCCCTTCCGAGGACGTGTCCGTGTCGCTGCAGGGTCCAGTCGTCCCCGTCGTGGAGCTCCCCTCGCCCTCCGTCTCACTGGTCCAGTCTGACTCTGTGGCATGGCCCTCCTGGGCCATGTGAGATGCAGCTCCCTCCTGCCCCGATGCCACTTCTCCTCCGCCTGATGATGCTGATGCACACAAGCACAGAAAGACAAACAAAAAGGGGGGGGGAGAGAGAAATAAAGGGATATTGAGTACATGGATCTCCGGTACAGTTAGCGGACATGACAGACACAGATGCCCCCTGCACTAAGTTGCGCACTTGGGGTACGCTACGCATTCCGTGGAACATGGCCTACACGCCTAGAGTTGACAACTGCACCCATGGATGACACGGCCCAGGGATGGCTGTACTGACAAACTACTGAGGGTGGTGGCTGGGGACACAGGGGCTTACGGGGGTGCCCAGCCTACAGATATCGCCCTGGCCTAGGGGGACCCCCAGCCCTCCTCCCCCACCCAGACACCTCCACTGCGCGACAACAGAGTAGATAATGCTTGTACTCACCCCCTTGTGTCTGCTGTGCTGCCCTCACGCGCCCATCCAATTCAGGGTAGGCCACCGCCAGGATCCGGAACATCAGGGGGCTCAGTTGACGGCAGGCACCCCGCCTACGTTGGGAGGCCATCCCCAGCAGAGACTCGGCGGTCTTCTTGGTCCCGCGGCGGATGTCCTCCCACCTCTTGCGGCAGTGGGTGCCCCGTCGATGGTGGACCCCCAGGGCCCGGACTTCCTTGGCGATGGCACGCCAAATCCCGATCTTCTCATGGGCGCGGACCTATGTGACACGTACAGGGAGGGAGAAATACCACGTTCAAGTTTCTCAGCATTTTCCTTTCCAGTGGCCCAACGCCCCCCATCCCCGCCAGGCCCCCCGCCATGCCCCCCGCCATGCCCAACATGCCCCCCATCCCAGCCAGGCCCCCCGCCAGGCCCCCCGCCAGGCCCAACATGCCCCCCATCCCCGCCAGGCCCCCCGCCATGCCCAACATGCCCCCCATCCCCGCCATGCCCCCGCCATGCCCAACATGCCCCCCATCCCCGCCAGGCCCCCCGCCATGCCCCCCGCCATGCCCAACATGCCCCCCATCCCCGCCAGGCCCCCCGCCATGCCCAACATGCCCCCCATCCCCGCCAGGCCCCCCGCCATGCCCAACATGCCCCCCATCCCCGCCAGGCACCCCGCCATGCCCAACATGCCCCCCATCCCCGCCATGCCCCCCGCCATGCCCAACATGCCCCCCATCCCCGCCATGCCCCCCGCCATGCCCAACATGCCCCCCATCCCCGCCAGGCCCCCCGCCATGCCCAACATGCCCCCCATCCCCGCCAGGCCCCCCGCCATGCCCCCCGCCATGCCCAACATGCCCCCATCCCCGCCAGGCCCCCCGCCATGCCCAACATGCCCCCCATCCCCGCCAGGCCCCCCGCCATGCCCCCCGCCATGCCCAACATGCCCCCCATCCCCGCCAGGCCCCCAAGCCAGCCAGTGGCCCCAAATCCATATTGAATTAAACTCACTTGTTGGTCTGGAGGACCGTAGAGTAGCGCATACTGGGGGAGGACCCCATCCACAAGTTTCTCCAACTCCTCTCCAGTGAAGGCAGGGGCCCTTTCCCCAGTCGCAGCAGCCATTGTCCCTTCCAGACCGAGGTCACAGCAACACTTGCAGTATAGGTCCTCTCCTGTGAAAGTTCAAGTCGCAAGTGGATAAGTAGATAGAAAATGGCGGTCACGTCCGCGGCGGTGCGTACCGCGGCGGTGCGTCCCGCCACCGCCGGCGCCCTTCGCCATTGGCTCCTGAAACCCATAGGCTTCAATGTTAACCAATGCGGCTTCGCGCCGCGGTCTTCGCCCGCCGCCCGCCGCGGTGTGCCACGCCAGAGCATTGACCTCACATCCCATTGTCACACTTCACAGGTCAGGCAGCCGCCATTTCCAGGGCCCACATGGCTCAATTTCAACTGCGTCACACAGGCCTAGGCCTTGCATAGCCACTCAGACACTCCATTCACTGCATAGAGAATCGTATACTGTGCTAGCTGTGAGTACGTACCTGTGGGTTGCTTGACTGTGTGCTCCATGTTGTCCTTCCTAGGCACCGTCCGCTGGGTTGGGCGAGGAGACGGATGAATCCTCCCGTGTACCGACCGCTGGTGGACCTGTCGACAATGGAAGAACGCCACATTATCCTGACCTACCGTCTTAACCGTGCCACTATCCATGAACTGTGTGCCCGGCTGGAGCCCGACCTGATGTCCCCCATCCGCCAACCCACAGGGATTCCCCCTCTGGTGCAGGTCATGTCAGTACTACATTTCTTGGCAAGTGGGTCATTTCAGACAACCGTGGGAATTGCTTCCGGGATGTCTCAGCCCATGTTTTCGAAGGTGTTATCCAGAGTGTTGTCTGCCCTGATGAAATCCGTGAGGAACTACATCATTTTCCCTGAGGTGGGCGAATTGGCTACAGTGAAGGGTGATTTCTACGCCCTTGGACATATTCCCAACGTAATTGGTGCCATTGATGAGACCCATGTGGCTTTGGTTCCCCCAAGAGACAGGGAGCAGGTGTACAGGAACAGGAAAAATTACCATTCAATGAACATCCAGGTGGTGTGTTTGGCTGACCAGTACATCTCGCATGTAAATGCCAAATTCCCAGGGTCAGTGCATGACGCCTACATCCTCAGGAATAGCAGCATCCCTTACGTGATGGAACAGCTACAGAGACACCGTGTATGGCTAGTGGGGGACTCTGGGTACCCCAACCTGTCGTGGCTACTGACTCCAGTAAGGAATCCCTGGACCAGGGCAGAGGAATGGTACAATGAGGCCCATGGGCGTACTAGGAGGGTGATCGAACGCACCTTTGGCCTCCTAAAGGCCAGGTTTCGCTGCCTGCATATGACCGGTGGATCCCTAATGTACTCACCTAAGAAGGTGTGTCACATCATCGTGGCCTGCTGCATGCTTCACAACCTGGCTTTGCGCCGCCAGGTGCCTTTCCTGCAGGAGGATGGTCGAGACGGTGGTGTTGTGGCAGCGGTGGAACCTGAGGAGAGTGACGAGGAGGAAGACGACGGGGCTGAAACAGACAACAGGGACAGAATCATTGAACAGTACTTCCAATAGGACACAGGTAACATTTCAAAGATAATTTAGTAAATGTTAACTACTCTGCAGCATCTCTGCTGCCTGTCTATTTGCCCCAGTGTATGATGACTGAGTTTTGGCTTTTCCCTCCCTATTTCAGATCTGGGGTCCCCACTACGAGTCCTGTGCTTCGTTTCCCCATGGACTACAGCTTTGTGGCAGCTGTTTGTTGACTTCACCATGTACAAGGACATATTTGCACTGTCATGTCAATTACAATCTATTGAAATCACAGCCAGACTCCTGATATTTTGGTGCAAAATAGGTGTTTATTGAAGTGCTCAAAATGGGATGGGTGGTTTCAAGTGGGTGGGGGCTATGGTGAAGGAAAGTCCATGGCAGAGTCCAGAGTAACAGTCACACAGGTACATTGTCCAGAGGCCTGTGGAGAGATGGAGCATGGGCAGTTCAAGGATGGACAGGGTGACAATGTGGGACAGTGGGATGACATCAGGTGGTATCCATTGCTGGCGGGGGTCTTGACATCCTACTCTGTCTTCTTGCGAGATCTCAGGGCCCTCTTGCGGGGTGGTTCTTCTCCTGCAGGAGGTGGGGGTCTGGTGGGCTGCTGCTGTGCGGGGGCCTCCTGTCCACTAGCGCCGGCGGAGGTGGATGGCTGTTCTTGGTCCAGGCTAGTGGCAGGGGCCCTTGGGTGTTGTTCAGTGTCCGCCCTGCTGTTTACGAGGTCCTGCAGCAGCCCTACCATGGTAACCAGGGTGGTGTTGATGGCTCTGATGTCCTCCCTGTACCCCCGATAGTGTTCCTCCTGCAGCACCTGGATCTCCTGGAACCGGGCCAGTACCGTCGCCATCGTCTCCTGGGAGCGGTTGTATGCTCCCATGATGGTGGTGAGGACCTCGTGGAGAGTGGGTTCCCTGGGCCTCTCCTCCCCCCCCTGTCGCACAGCTGCCCGCCGAGTTGCCCTGTTTCCCTGGGCCTCTGCCCCCTGGCCGGTGAGCCCACTACCACTGCCCCCAGGTCCCTGTTGTTGTTGGGGTGGTGGGTTATCCTGGGTGCCCTGTAGTGGTAGACACACCGCAGATTGACGCGCCCTGGAGACAGAGGCATGGGCCCGCTGGGTGGGAGCTGTGCTGGTGTTCCCAGAGGGGTTAGGGTCTGTAGTGGCCTGTGCCTGTGTGAGGGGAACCGACTGTCCAGAGGTCCCCGATGGTCCGGGCTGGTCATCGGTGTCCAGATCGACAGAGCTGCTGTCATCGCTGACGGCCTCTTGGGTGGGGGGTGTGGATAATTCTGGCCCCTCCGCCGCGGTGTGTTGACGGTCGGGTCCTGCAGGGGTATAGAGGTATGGTTATAGTTTCAATGTGTGGCATATGGGTGTATCTGTGGGTTCTCGTGTCCCCAAGTGCTGGCATTCGTGTGTGGGGGCTTTGGTGAGGGTGGCTTGTGGGGGGGATGTGTATATGCATTGGGCATGCTTTGGTGATGGGTGTCCATGCTTAGTGGACGCATGCAGGCCTAGGTTTTGGGATGTGTGGGTTGTGATGGTGAGACATTGGCGGGGAATAGGTGTGCTGGGGGTGGGGGTGAGGATGGTGGTGGGGGTGAGGATGGTGGTGGGGGTGAGGGTGGGGGTGAGGATGGGGGTGGGGGTGGGGGTGGGGTTCGAGGATGGGGGTGAGGGTTGGGGTCTGATTTGGCATGCAGGTGGGGGGGAAGCAGTATTGGAGCTTCAACTTACCAGTATCCATTCCTCCGCCGACTCCTGCGAGGCCGTCAGGATGCAGGATGTTCAAGACTTCCTCCTCCCATGATGTGAATTGTGGGGGTTGAGGTGGGGGTCCTCCGCCAGTCTTCTGCACGGCGATGTTGTGCCTGGATACCATGGAACGCACCTTCCCCCGTAGGTCGTTCCATCGCTTCCTGATGTCTTCCCGATTTCTGGGGTGCTGTCCCACTGCGTTCACCCTGTCGACAATCCTCTGCCATAGCTCCGTCCTCCGGGCAATACTGGTGTATTGTATCTGTGTGCCGAACAGCTGGGGCTCTACCCGAACGATTTCCTCCACCATGACCCTGAGTTCTTCGTCTGTGAAGCGGGGTTGTCTTTGGGGTGCCATGGGGTGGTGTGTATGATGTGTGGGGTGGAGTATGTGTATTTCAGTGAGTTGAGTGTGGTGGTGTGTGTTGTTTTGTGTGTGGATAGTGTGTGGGTGATGGTGTTGAGTGGCTGTGGCTGTTATGTTTTGGATGCTGGTGTCTCGCTCTTGTCTTCTTTACGAATTTTTAAGCGTAGGGGTTTGTGGGTGATGTGGGTGTGTGTTTTATATTGTATTGTGTGTGTGGGAGTGGTGTGTGTAGGTGTGTGGGATTCAAATCGTCCAATGTGGCTGAGTTTTGTTCGTTTGTGTGTATTCTGACCGCGCCGGTGTGTCCCGCCAATGGAATACCGCATTTGAATGACCGCCGCGTGGATTCGTGGGTCGTAATGGGATGGGCGTATTTCTGTTGGCGTGGCGGTGGAGGTTTGCTCACCTCCACCTTTCCGCCGACCGCTGGTCTGGCGGTCTGTTGTGGCGGTCGGATTTTCGGAGGTTTGCCTTCTGCGGGTCAGAATGACCGTGGCGGGTTTCCGCGACCGCGGCGGGATTATGGAGGATTTCTGACCGGCGGTAGGCGCCTTTTACCGCCGAGGTCAGAATGAGGGCCTTAGTCTTTTTTTCAAAGATTTTCTTCAGCGGGACGAACCTGCCAGTCCAATCCGACCTCCTGGAGCCCTTCTCCGGATACGCGATGCTGGAATCCTCAGTGGAGATTTTTACCTTCGGACGTAGTCGTTTTTTCGAGGTGAAAATCCGTCGACCGGGGTAAACCTGGATCTTGATCCGATGTCCATGGAGCCCTCCTCGGATACGCTGGCTGGGAGGTCCCGGTCAACTTTTTACCTTCGGACTTAGTCTCTTTTTCGGAGATTTTCTTTACCGGGAGCAAATCAGGCCGGGTCGCGGTTGGGGAAGCCGGCTAGAGTTGCCGCGGCTGTCGGTCCCACTATGGAGCTTTTTTACAAAAGTTGTCCAAACTTCTCCAAACTTCTGGGGCTTCTCCCAGATGTCCTTTTAAGGTTCGTTTGAGGTCCACAGCTCACCCCAAGGGTCCAGAAGTTCTGAGATGGTCCTTGGGGGGTGCGGACTACAACTCCCAGAATGCACCTGGCGCAAACTCCTTTTTGGCCACTGGACAGTGGTCAGCTGGTCGCTTTCTTCAGGAGTTGGTGCAGGGGACTCTGGATAGCAATTTTCCACCTGTAGCAAACAGGGAGTCCCTCCTTGAACCAGTTGAAGCCAGGCAAAGTCCTTCTTGTGGTGAAGTCCAAGTGTGCAGCTGGTGTAGTCCTTCTGAGTGCAGGTTCCAGGTGCAGGCCAGGGGTCCAGCAGGGCAGTCCTTCTTCTTCTGTTGTTCTGTGTGGGTGCAGGTGTGGGTGCAGGTCTGCCAGTTTTATCCTTGCTCCTGGGTGAAAAGCAGGGGGGTCCTGGTTCTCCAATCAGGTGCAGGGTCCTTCCCCCTGTGATGACCACTTCCTTGGAAGTGTGGCAAAAATCAATCCCAGGAGGCAACATTCTCTAAAAATCCATCATGGCTGAATCTGATTTTTGGAGGTTACATCTGGCTGAGCCCACCCACTGGTGTGGCTAAAAATCATAAACACACCCCTCTCCTGCCCTCTCCTAATCTAATCAAGGGGACACCTAGTTGTCTGGGGTTGCAGGATGTGGGGGTGTTGCTGGTTGCTTCAAATGTCCTTCTCTGCCTTTGAAGACCAGTTTGGCAGCCCTCCCCCTTCCTGCCTCACCATCTGCTGAGGGGAGATTCCTTCCCACAGGCACATTCCTTTGTGTGAAGCCAGGCCACTTCACACCTCATCAAGGCAGCTTGGCCAAGCTGCTCAAGGCTGGCCAATCAGAGCACAGCAGCAAAAACAATGCAGGGCTGAAATTGGCAACTTTTCAGGTAAAGTTTAAAACTCTTTACCTGAACAAGTTATATTAAATCCCACAACTGGAAGTTGTGGGATTTATTACAACGATTAATTTGATACCAATCTCTTGGTATGCATCATTTAAGGAGACTTTAAAAATTAAAATAAAGTCTCCCCATTCTAGCCTATGAAGGCCATTTACTACAATGAGGGAAAAACGAATTTGGCTGTTTTTACCTCACGAGGGCTTATAAAACTATTTTTATAAAGTCCCTGCTTATAGTTACATGGCACCCAGCCCTAGGGGCACATAGGGCACACCTTAGGGGTGACTTATATGTAAAAATAAGGTAGTTTAAGACTTTGGAACTACTTTTAATTCCAAAGTCGAATTTGCATATAACTTTAATTTAAAAGCAGCCAGCAAGACAGGCCTGCCTTTAAAATGACACTGGGCACCTCAGCAGTGCACCTATGGGTGCACTACCTATGCTGTGGTCCCTAAACCTACATGCCCTACCATATACTAGGGACTTATAGGTAGGTTAACTTAGCCAATTATAATTAGCCTAATTTGCATATTGATTTTACACAGAGCACAGGCCCTGGGACTGGTTAGCAGTACCCAGGGCACCATCAGAGTCAGGAAAACACCAGCAAAAAGGGGAAAATGGGGGCAAAAAGTTAGGGGGCCTCTGCAATCAGCCCTGTTTTCTCACACAAGCCCCCCCTCCTCCCCCCCCCAGCCCACACGCCCAGGAGACTCAGCCCAACCCTGGGAGAGTCTTCCTGGCTTGTTAGGCGAGGAAGACAGTGAAGAAAACTGTCTGTCCCTTTGCAGGGCCTACTCTGCCTTACATCCTCCTGTCAGGGTCACTCCCTCTGGGTAGTGAACCCACCCCAACAGTGAAGGGACCCATCTCAAACTGAAACTTCCCTCTAGGGGGGTCTTCCTCCTCTCTCTCTGCCAACTTGGGTAGTGAGGTGGCCACCTCCCCTACTCCTAACTTTGCTAGGGCAACACCTAGCTTACCCAAAGAGGTCACCCAACACTTGAGCAACCCCACCATGACCAACAGGGTCAGGGGGGCTACTTTGCTATTGGCCCTGGGGTCTGCCTCCCAGGCCAAGTACAGTGCTGCCAGGAAGGCTAGCACCCAGCAGAGGCTACTGACAGCTGTCAGTACCCAGAACCACACCCTAAGCTCTCCACTGACAGGTGGCTGAGCTGCTTTAGGGGCAACTGTGGGATCCTGGCACCCCTCTTGCTGTCTAGAGTGGGGGGCTACCACCTCCTGTGGCAGACACCCTCCTTCCCCTCTCCCTTCTGTCAGTGCAGGGGCAACACCCTGCATCTGGACAGCTGCCTGACTACTCAGGTATTCCTTGGGGTCAGGGGAGGCCTCACCAGTGCCAACTCTGGGCTCCCCCCTACTGGGGCAGAAGGCCTTTGGCTCCCTGGAATTCTCTTTAAGAGTGTCCTACCCTTCCTTTTCTTCTTTCCTTTTCTTGGGGACCCCTGTCTCCTAACTGTAGGGACTGACTCCCCAGGACTTTGGGTTGGGGGGGCACCCTGGGCAACCGCCCCATCTGGGACCAGACTCACCTCTGGGAGGTCATTGCCCAGGATACAATCTAGGGGGAGGTCAGCACTGACTACCACCCTAAACCAGTCAAGGACACCCTCCCTCTCTAGGGGCACTATGGCTACAGGTTTGGAGGTGACCTCCCCTGTGGCTATCCTGACTTTCCTTGTCTCTCCTGAGACATACATGTCTGGGGTCACTAACCGGTCACTCACTATAGTGTGACTGGCACAGGTGTCTCTCAGGCCAGTGGTAGGGATCCCATTCACCTGAATGGGGTGGAAGTGCCTACTCCCACCCTCAGGGATCACCAGCTTACCATCTGGTCCTGTCTCCCAGCTCAATGCTAGGAGGACTTCATCATCTGAAGAGTCCTCCTCTATGGCTACACTGGACAGACCAGTGCTAACCACCTTCTTTGGACAGGCTGCATCTCCTCTGAAGTGACCTGTCTGCTGACAGTCAAAGCAAGCCTTACTGTCCAAGAGCTTTTTTAACCCTGGGTCTCCCTGTCTCTGCTTGTCAGAGTGGGAGTGGGATTTACTCTCCTCCTTCTTAGGGTTCTGGGGTACAGAGGGAGTCTCTGTGGTGGGCTTACCACCTCCCTCCTTAGGTTTTTGGGGACCTGACCCCCCCCCTTCTTGGAGTCTCCCCCCTGGGACTTGACAACCACTCTGGTTCTCAACCACTCATCAGCTGCCTCCCCTAGCTCTCTAGGGTTGGTCAGCTTAGAGTCCACTAGATGCTGGCGTAACCTTTCTTGGGTACAATTGGTCAAGATGTGCTCTCTCATGATCAGATTGTATAACCCCTCATAAGTATTTACTTTGTTACCAATAATCTAGCCCTCTAGTGCCTTAAGTGAGGTGTCTACAAAGTCAACCCAAGACTGGGTACTGACCTTCTGGGTGTCCCTGAACTTCATTCTATACTGCTCTGGGGTCAGACCAAACTTCTTGGCTAAGCACCTCTTCATACTAGGGTATGAATCTGCCTCTTCCCCCCTTAAGGTCAGAAGCCTATCCCTCCCTGAGTTGGGGACCAACTCCCACAAAAGGGAACCCCAGTATTGAGGCCTAACCCTTCTCATTTGGAGTGCCCTCTCAAAGGCCTCCAACCACTTGTCTATATCATCCCCCTCTACATAAGCAAGAACCACCCCCTTGGGTAATCTGGGGCAAACCCCCCCACCCATGGACACCTCAACTTCTCTGTCGCTGCCACCATCTCTTTTCTCTCTCTTTGCCCATTTTTTCTTTTCTAGGGCCAGCTTCTCTGCTTCCAAAGCTATAAATGCTAGCTGGGCCTCCAGCTCTCTTTCTCTGAGGGACATGTTCTCTCCTCCTGAAGGGACCCCCTTCCCCCAACTAGCTTTGGGTCTGCCCCTAGTGACAGTATGTAATGAGGACCGGTCTTCCTCATCCTCACTTAGACTCAGATGCCCTCCCTCCCCTGAGTGGTTGGAGCTAGCATCCTCCCCTACTTCTCCCTCCTCTGGAGATTCCTCTGGGTCTACCTCTTGGGCCTCAGCCCATGCTGTCAGGGATTTGATCAGGACCTGCTTCCTGAGGTCAGTGGTTGCAGGCAACCCTCTTTCAGTACACAACCCCCTAAGCTGGACTACTGTCAGTGTGGGTAGGCTAGCCAGATCAAGCTCCATGGTTCCCTAGTTTTGTGTCAACAAAAACTTTTTGCAAAAATTGGAAACAAGAATTTAGAAAAATCACAAAAATTCAATAATTGAAATTAATCCAAATTAAAAATTAAAAATGTTTTTTGCACTAGGACAATTTTAAGGATTTTTAATTTGTTTTACTTAAAACTGCAACGTGATACTGAACACAAGTACAGGATCCCACCACTGCTCACCAAAAATGTTGGAAAATGGGTTATTGGTAAGGGCAGGTAGGTACCTACACTTAGCAATAGGCCACTAACCTCCACTAAGGTCCAGTTAGGTCTCAGTAAATTAACCCCAGCTCAACCCTTGGTAGCTTGGCAACGAGCGTCAAGGCTTAACTTAGGAGACAGAGGGCCTCATTCTGACCCTGGCGGTCTTGGACCGCCAGGGCCACGGACGACTGAAGCACCGCCAACAGGCTGGCGGTGCTTCATCCGCGGTCGGAAAACCGGGTCCGGCGGTTTCCCACCGGATTCCCCCCGGCTGGGCGAATCCTCCATGGCGGCGCTGCAAGCAGCACCGCCATGGGGATTTTGACCCCCTTCCCGCCAGCCTGTTTCTGGCGGTTTTTACCGCCAGGAACAGGCTGGCGGGAACGGGTGTCCTGGGGCCCACTGGCATGGGCAGTGCAGGGGCCCCCTAACAGGGCCCCAGTATGCTTTTCACTGTCTGCCTAGCAGACAGTGAAAAGCGCGACGGGTGCAACTGCACCCCGTCGCACACCTGCAACACCGCCGGCTCCATTCGGAGCCGGCTTCAGTGTTGCAGGCCGCCGCGGTTGGAATGAGGGGCAGAGTGTAAATAATTCAAATATCACAAAACAGTAATTAAATAAAACACAGGAAACAGTTTAAAAATCCAAAACCAATTTATAAAAATAGATTATATTTTTATCTTTAAAATGACACCAAAACGAATAAAATCGGATAAGGGGAACCGGAGATATGAATTTTTAAAGAATGTTTTTTTTTTTAGCGCCTAGAAACAAAAAGCGCCAATCGGGTCATCTGGTTGCACCTCGACCGGGGCAAAGTCAAAGTTTAAGGCCGACGGCGATGGAGCCCTGCTCGGCTACAGGCCGCGGGAGGCCTCGGTTACAAGTTTACCTTCACACTTAGTCTTTTTTTCAAAGATTTTCTTCAGTGGGACGAACCTGCCAGTCCAATCCGACCTCCTGGAGCCCTTCTCCGGATACGCGATGCTGGAATCCTCAGTGGAGATTTTTACCTTCGGACTTAGTTGTTTTTTCGAGGTGAAAATCCTTCGACCGGGGTAAACCTGGATCTTGATCCGACGTCCATGGAGCCCTCCTCGGATACGCTGGCTGGGAGGTCCCGGTCAACTTTTTACCTTCGGACTTAGGCGGTTAAAAGACCGCGGCGGCCATTCTGGCTTTCCAGCTGGGCCGGCGGGCGCCCGCCGGCCCAGCGGGAAAGGCCCTGCAACACAGGAGCCGGCTCCGAATGGAGCCGGCGGTGTTGCAGGGGTGCGACAGGTGCAGATGCACCCGTCGCGATTTTCACTGTCTGCTAAGCAGACAGTGAAGATCATGCTGGGGCCCTGTTAGGGGGCCCCTGCACTCCCCATCCTGTTCCCGCCATCCTGTAAAAACCGCCAGAAACAGGATGGCGGGACGGGGGCCAGAATCTCCATGGAGGCGCTGCAAGCAGCGCCGCCATGGAGATTCAGCCCAGCCAGGGGTAATCCGGCGGGAAACCGCCGGATCCCCTTTTCTGACCGCGGCTTTACCGCCGCGGTCAGAATGGGCAGGAAAGCACCGCCAGCCTGTTGGCGGTGCTTTCCGTCGGTCACGGCCCTGGCGGTCGGAATAACCCCCTTAGTCTCTTTTTCGGAGATTTTCTTTACCGGGACGAACCAGCAAATCAGTCCGGGTCGCGGTTGCGGCAAGCCGGCTAGAGTTGCCACGGCGGGTCGGTCCCTCTATGGAGCTTTTTTACAAAAGTTGTCCAAACTTCTCCAAACTTCTGGGGCTTATCACAGATGTCCTTTTAAGGTTCTTTTGAGGTCCACAGCTCACCCCAAGGGTCCAGAAGTTCTGAGATGGTCCTTGGGAGGTGCGGACTACAACTCCCAGAATACACCTGGCGCAAACTCCTTTTTGGCCACTGGACAGTGGTCAGCTGGTCGCTTTCTTCAGGAGTTGGTGCAGGGGGCTCTGGATAGCAATTTTTCACCTGTAGCAAACAGGGAGTCCCTCCTTTAACCAGTTGAAGCCAGGCAAAGTCCTTCTTGTGGTGAAGCCCAAGTGTGCAGCTGGTGTAGTCCTTCTGAGTGCAGGTTCCAGGTGCAGGCCAGGGGTCCAGCAGGGCAGTCCTTCTTCTTCTGTTGTTCTTCCTGGTTGGATGTGGTAGGGAACTGAGGTGTGGGTGCAGGTCTGCCAGTTTTATCCTTGCTCCTGGGTGAAAAGCAGGGGGGTCCTGGTTCTCCAATCAGGTGCAGGGTCCTTCCCCCTGTGATGACCACTTCCTGGGAAGTGTGGCAAAAATCAATCCCAGGAGGCAACATTCTCTAAAAATCCATCATGGCTGAATCTGATTTTTGGAGGTTACATCTGGCTGAGCCCACCCACTGGTGTGGCTAAAAATCATAAACACACCCCTCTCCTGCCCTCTCCTAATCTAATCAAGGGGGCACCTAGTTGTCTGGGGTTGCAGGATGTGGGGGTGTTGCTGGTTGCTCCAAATGTCCTTCTCTGCCTTTGAAGACCAGTTTGGCAGCCCTCCCCCTTCCTGCCTCACCATCTGCTGAGGGGAGATTCCTTCCCACAGGCACATTCCTTTGTGTGAAGCCAGGCCACTTCACACCTCATCAAGGCAGCTTGGCCAAGCTGCTCAAGGCTGGCCAATCAGAGCACAGCAGCAAAAACAATGCAGGGCTGAAATTGGCAACTTTTCAGGTAAAGTTTAAAACTCTTTACCTGAACAAGTTATATTAAATCCCACAACTGGAAGTTGTGGGATTTATTACAACGATTAATTTGATACCAATCTCTTGGTATGCATCATTTAAGGAGACTTTAAAAATTAAAATAAAGTCTCCCCATTCTAGCCTATGAAGGCCATTTACTACAATGAGGGAAAAACAAATGTGGCTGTTTTTACCTCACCAGGGCTTATAAAACTATTTTTATAAAGTCCCTGCTATTAGTTACATGGCACCCAGCCCTAGGGGCACATAGGGCACACCTTAGGGGTGACTTATATGTAAAAATAAGATAGTTTAAGACTTTGGAACTACTTTTAATTCCAAAGTTGAATTTGCATATAACTTTAATTTAAAAGCAGCCAGCGAGGCAGGCCTGCCTTTAAAATGACACTGGGCACCTCAGCAGTGCACCACCTATGCTGTGGTCCCTAAACCTACATGCCCTACCATATACTAGGGACTTATAGGTAGGTTAACTTAGCCAATTATAATTAGCCTAATTTGCATATTGATTTTACACAGAGCACAGGCCCTGGGACTGGTTAGCAGCACCCAGGGCACCATCAGAGTCAGGAAAACACCAGTAAAAAGGGGAAAATGGGGGCAAAAAGTTAGGGGCCTCTGCAATCAGCCCTGTTTTCTCACAGTGTGGCCTGATGTTTAAATTTGTTGTGTGTAGGCACTGTCAGATGGGCTGGTATGACAGGTCAGTCTGTTAGCTAGCTTTTGGAACTTTTTAGACATGTCTTTGAGCCTATTAGTCCGCTTTTAATTTTAAATTAAATAGCAAGTGGTACTGCTGATGATGTGTTGCTGGACAATAACCTAAAACTTTGAGCAGACTCTTCAGCACTAGGGCATCACTCCCGGCATATTTACCTCGAAGTTCCTAGGATAATTAGTATAATTAAACTGTTGCTTCTACTGGTTATTCCTTTAAAATAACAATATTACTCTTCTTCAAAAGAAGGCACTGGGCACACAACATATCCTGTAGTAGGCTTTTTGGAAAAATGATTAATCCTTTGGCCAATCTAAATACACCTGACCAACATGCCACAATAATAGATGAAGCACAGTGCCTGTAAAACGGATGCTATGTAAAGTAAGAAATATAAAACGTAAACACTGTGGTAGTAGTCCATTTTGAACATATTAAAGTATTGTGTTTCCTTACTCTGAATGAAGTCTTGCCTGTAACAAAGCAAAGAAACCATGGCCAATAACTAAACAATGGAAATAACTTACGTATTTAAAAAAGAAAATAGAGAAAGGAATGAAGTAGTGCTACACCATAACGCAGGTAGTTGGAGCACAAAGTAATGCATGTACAAACAGATACTAATGTTGTACTTGAGGCGTGCATGAGGAGTATAAATAATAGAGTAGAGAGTAATACATAAGATGCACAATTAAAAAGTAACAAAAGTATTGTGTTAGTAATTCATTAAGGTGCATCTGGAAAAAAATAAAGATTTTTGTTTCATGAAAAAGATAACGGTTTAGTTTCACCTTCCTTACACTCTTTACTTTAGATTGGAAACTGACCCACTGCAATATAACAGGCGGGGCAGCTTCTTATAAAGATCCAAAGGCATGCAGTGTTTGAAGCTTCGGGATCCACACCTCCAGTACACGCAAGCAAAATCAATCAGGCCACACAGTTACTCAAGGACATATGGGAAATGGCTATTGGCACATCAATCACAGGGGAGCAATAAGCATACTGTTGCTCTCATACCAAGGGGCCTCCTTTAATAACAGGCACCATCTTATACATTATAAATTGTATACAGAGTCTATTACACTCCACAAGGCTTAGCTGAGAGAAGTCAAAGCGATGACTGAATGCTGGCCCTGTCGCAGACCTAAAGCAGTGTTCTACCACCTGGGGAAGCGAAATACTGTGCTGATATATTTGAGACTATCTTGTAGGATGGAAGCTACAGCCCACCCAAACCCGTGGTTGGCACCAATAGCCTATGTGTGGGACATACCACAGGAGATACAAACAGCACTTGCTCTTTGGCACACAATGACACAATGCCATGAGCTGAAGTAGGAACCCATCCCCAAAGATCCAAGCATGACTCAAGGGTCTTACATGCTGCACTAACGCGAATGACAACTATGCAGCTCATCTTCCAAATTCGGCCAGAACAGAGGATATGGGGGGCCCACTGAGATTGTATCTGAATGCCTGTGACCATGTGCAGCAAACCTGGGATGAAGTGAGGAGCCCAGGAAATGAGCTGTAATACTGATGGCCTTCTAGGAGTCTCAAACGTGAACAAATCTTAGGCAAGACTCTAAGGCAGTGGTCTTCAAAGTGTGGGTCGCGACCCCCACGGGGGTCGTGAAGTCAATAAAAGGGGGTCGCGCATCCCGCACTTCGGCTGCCTGGAACTGCCTTGAACTGGAATCCAAAACGTTTGCTCTTCGTTTTGGATTCCAGAGAGTGGCATTTCATTCTGCATTCTCTCTGATTGGAGGACGTTGGAAATAATGAAACGTCATTGACAACTGTCCTCCAAAAAGGAGAGAATGCAGAATGAAAACAAGGAAATGCCGGGAACTGGGGCCATAAATACAAAGCTGTGCAATGCTTTGTAGAGGAGACATTTTTTTTCCCCGCTGCCTCGCACTCCGTCCTGCTGCCTTTCCTGGACTTTATCCCTGCAGAACTAGTAAGTAGCACATCTCTCCTTCACGATCTGCTGAAAACCAAATCGGCATTCTTCTATGAGATTTCATAATTCGAAGCAGGGGAGGTGTGAAAGCCCTCCTTCCATTCTTTCAGCATGGACACACTTTTTAAAACTTTACAGAGACCGGTATTTACAAAACAGTATTAATCAGTTCATTTGTGTGGATGGCACTTTCATAGCAATGTAAATATTAGTAATGTATTTCCCTCTAATAAAAAGATTAGGGCCCATATTTATACTTTTTTAGCGCCGCATTTACGTAGTTTTTTTACGCAAAATCGGCGCAAACTTACAAAATACAATTGTATTTTGTAAGTTTGCACTGCTTTTGCGTCAAAAAATTAGGCAAATGCAGCGCTAAAAAAGTATAAATGTGGGCCTAGGTTCGATCTGATGTGTTCTGCTTCTCAATTTGTGGGCAGTATATTTTCAATCAGGAAAAAAAAACCAGTAGCAGATTGCTGGTTCTTTCGATGTTTGTGGCAAGGTATATTTGCTATTTTTAGGATTGTAGGATGCTGGCCTTTAGATAGGAGCAAAACTTTGGGTTCTTATGTGCGGGCGTTGGGTTTTGGTTACGGATTGTGAACACCAGGGTGTTAGGTGCTGGTTAATATTTTGTTATGTGTTGGTTGTTGCATTGATATTTGCTGCTTTATGTGTACTGATACTGACAACCGCATTCTTCTTTATTGAATGTGCTAATTTTTTTTTGCAGAGTTCATAGGTGATGGTTTTTAGGCCACTAGGTGCAGACCCTTGCATTGTTTGGTGCCATATTATGATGTATAATGTGAAAACATCCGTACGCACATGTAGTAAACCGTCTGGTGTAATGGATTCACTGCAAGGAAAGACTCTGGCTGTATTTTTTAGTAACTTTTGAACAGCTTGTCCAGGGGCAAGAGGAAGCATTTTTTGTTAACATTTGCAGATTATGCAGCAGATAATTATTTGTCTTGCAAATGTGTAAAATTCTTAATTATGTGGAAAAGTAGAAAAAGAAAATTGCCTAATTCCAGTGCCCTGCCTATGGAGGACACAGAGTACCAGCATAGATTGGTAGTTTTCTTTTGGGTTGGCTCTTTACATTCAAAATCTAGACCTCTTGCCCCTGGACATCACCTGCATGCAGCTACCCATCCACCTCTGCTCCAGATAACCTGCTTATGCAGTGCTTAATTTGTAAATAAAAACGTGTCGGTGCCCAAAGCCCTCCTCTTCAACATGCGGCTGCTGCAATTTCTGATTTAATCACGTGGAAGGAACTGACTGTGTTATTTGTGTTTTTAAAGAAAATAAGAAGATTTTTTGAGACATTCTGAGAACTGCAAAGAGTTTTTTGAAAAAAGACAGCTATTCCACATGTAGCAGCAAGTCTGAGCTATTCAGTAATATTGAACTTTGGAATTTTGTACCGTAGGTCAAACATACATTTGCCATGGATCGTTTCCTGCTGCAAAAAGATGGTAGGGCATTCAAACGAAAGGCTGAAACAGACGGTGAGAAAAGACCTGGAAAAATTAGGTCATATGATACCTCCTACCTGAATTTTGGATTCACCTGCATCACCATAAATGGCGAAATCGGGCCACAGTGTGTGGTTTGTGGCATGACCTTGGCTAATGAAAGTATGAAACCAAACAAATTAAAGCGTCACTTGGAAACTACACATGGGATACTGGTAGGAAAAAATACAGATTTTTTTGCCAGAAAGCTGGAAGACATCATCCACCAAAAAGACACTGTGAAAAATCTGGTTTCCACGCCAACAAATGCCTTGAAAGCATCTTACCAAGTGGCATACCACATTGCCAAAAACAAAAAGCCTTTTACAGATGGGGAAAAAGTGATTCTTCCAGCAATTCTTGACATGGCCAGGACAATGCTTGGTGAAAAAGCAGCGGAGAAGTTTAAAACGGTACCCATCTCAGACACAACAGTTTGTCGTCGCATCTCTGACATGTCAGAGGACATCCACAGACAACTCATAGCACGCTTGAAATCCAGTTTGTTTGCTTTGCAATTGGATGAAGCAACTGACTTATCCAAGGAAGCTCATTTAATTGCTTATGTCCGATACTGCCACAAAACTGTAATATTGGAAGATTTTTTATTCTGTAAACCAATCAAGGGACATGCAACATCAGCAGCCCTTTTTGATATTCTCAATGACTTCCTGTGCTCCAATGACTTAAATTGGGAGAGCTGTGTTGGGATCTGTACCGATGGTGCTCCTTCCATGTGTGGGGCTAGGGCAGGCCTAAAAGCTAAAGTGTTGAAAGTGGCTCCTCATATTCTATGGACCCACTGTATGATACACCGGGAAGCCCTTGCAGTCCGAAACATGGATAGAGAACTTGGGGAAGTGTTGAATTCTGCTGTGAAAATTGTTAATTTCATAAAGGCACACCCAACTAGAGCTCGTCTGTTTGCAATTGTATGTGCCGAAATGGGAGCCGAACATGATGGTTTGCTTTTCCATACAGAAGTCCGATGGTTATCCAGAGGGAAGGTTCTGAATCGTATTTTTGAATTAAGAAACGAAGTACGACTGTTCCTTCTGGATGTGGACCCCTACAAAGCAGAACAGCTATGTAATCCCCGTTGGCTTGTGCTTTTAGCATACCTTGCAGACATCTTTGATAAATTAAATTCCTTGAATTTGTCTTTGCAAGGAGCTGAAAGTACGTCTTTCACCATGTACAAAAAAACATCTGCCTTCAAGAAGAAACTGGAGTTGTGGAGAAGACTAATTCAAGATGGCCTGCTTGAGGCATTCCCCTGTTTAGCAGAAGCTCTTGAGGACACAGGATATGAACTTGAAAGTGCTGCTGAGGTCATAATAAATCACTTGACTTCTCTCAGGGACAGTTTAGAAAAGTACTTTCCTGAGGAAACTGATCATGTCAATGACTGGGTCTTTCAACCTTTCCTAGTGGGTGCAGGTACTCGTCTTCCAGTGCACCTTCAGGAAGACCTAATTGAGGTCCAGAGTGACCGTATTCTCCAGATGCAGTTCAACAAAATCTCATTGGGAGAATTTTGGCTGGCAATATCTGAAGAACATTCAGGTTTGTCAAAAATTGCAGTCAAGGTTCTTCTGCCTTTTAGCTCATCATATTTATGTGAGATTGGGTTCTCATTATTGACAGTATTAAAGACGAAGTACCGTTCAAGACTAGAGGTGGAGCACAACCTGAGGATGGCAGTAGCAAGAATACATTAACAAATTGACCGTCTCGCTGGAGAAAAACAGGCACACCCATCACACTAGTTCAGAAATGTGTTATCATCCAAATAAGTTTTGTTAAATTATGTTTTGATTGAGAAAAATAAAGTACCATTGCATATTTTTGGGCACTTCTTTTGGTAGATTTTTTGTTTGAACTGTGTAGTAAGTCTCTGACTCCAAACCACAGTCACCCACAAACCTTTGATTTGCTAAATACTGTCTCCCTTACCATAAAAATGATTTGCCATGGATATTGGGGGTGTTTATACTTGTCGCTGATGAGGAGTATCAAGTTCTAGAAAAACTTTTGACAGGAAGGGGTCCTCACACCTGAAAACTTTGACAAGGGGGTCCCGGCATCCAAATGTTTGAAGACCTCTGCTCTAAGGCCCAATATTTTTTATTTTAAAATTACAAAAACGTTCAACTAAAAATTCGGACTGTTAGGTTCTTGTAACATTAATATGCCTATTATGCAGTGCATGCAAAAAGAAACAATTGTGCAGAACATCGAGCTGGGCTGCAGGGGATATTCTGCCTCTTAGCTCTCACGTTCTGTTTATATCCCAGAAACTTGACTTATGAAGGAGGTTATAAACCATACTGAGCAGCAGCTGTGCGTGGAGGAGTGGGTCAAGTCTGTGGCTGGTGCACAGATGCTCTGTAACATTGCATTCCTTACATTGGAAAGAGCCCACTGCATGCGATAGGTCAAGGTTCATAGAACTTAAAGTGCACAGGTTTTTGTGTGAGTTGGAAATGATAATTACATTGTGATGTTACAGTTAGGCTGCCAGGAGAATAATGAGCCTAACTGTAACATCACAATATAATTATCATTAATTCTGATCGCAATAGTTGGATTGCACATTTGTTGTCAAGTTTGTTTTTTTATTTTTGGTACAATAAGTGCTGCAGTCCCACTAGAAGCATTTTATTTGCAGGCCATGGGTACATGTAGTGCCATTTTACTCGGGATTTACACGTAAATTAAATGTGCCAATTAAGTGTAACCAATTTTACCATGTTAAAAGGAAAGGGCACTTTAGCAATGGTTAGCAGTGGTGAAGTGCACAGAGTCATAAAAACCAACAAAATGGGTTCAGAAAACTGGAGTGGAGAAGACAAAAAGTGTGGGGGTGAGCCTGCAGTGAGGGCCAAGTCCAAAAATGTGCAGAAGTTATAGCATGCTTCAGACATCCATGTGCAGTGCAGGCAAGAAGTGGGGTACCTATGGACAGCTGGGTGGTAGGAAACAGGACTGCATGCAGCTCCCCTTCCTTAATCTATGCTCCTGTGTATCCTGTTCCTGGTACGTGATGACATTCCAACGAGTATGCAACCTACTGCAGCTGTGCTGCAGGTAGTAGCCCTGGAAGTCTGGGACCACCAAGCCGCCTTAACACATTGGGACCTTTAACCTAGCCAGAGATTCTCGCCGGCATGCAGCTCTTCATGGAATAGGCACAATTTGCCCCTAGTTATTTCTAAACCTGTGACCTTTCAGAATTCCAGTAGAATGTCTGCCACTGGTCCAATGTCCTTAGTGATATCAGAAGGAGACAGTATGTCTTCACTCTTCTTTTGAGCTCATTTTGCCTCCAGTGGTTTGACCACCATGGTGAAAAATATCAGGGAAAGTGGGCATTCCTGCCTTGATCCCCTTGACATTTTAGAAAACCCTGATATATGACAGCCTTTTCAAACTCTGGATGTTGGTTGCGCGTAAAAGAGTACAACCCATTTGATCATTTGTCTTCCTATACCAAATATTTCCAATATCTTCATCATATGCATCAATTAGGCATATCAAAGTCTTGTTCGAGACCTATTGCTAGACAGTGGTACTGGAGCCACAAGTGGGTCTTCTCAATGATCTATTGGTATTTTGGCATGTGCTTTGACATGGTATTAACCCATTTTGGTCTGCATGTGTCAGACATGGGACGTGTTCCAGTAGACAGCTAGTATCTTACTGAGAATTTTATGCTCAATGTTCAGGAGTGAAAATAGGCAATAAGTTGATTGTGACAGTGGGTCATTGTTTCCTTTTGGTAATGAGACCACCAATGTTTCATAAGTGGATGCTGATAGTTGGCCCAGTTCTCTAGCAATTTCATACATTATGACCAGCCTAGGGGCCTCCTGTAATTTGTATGTTGTGTAAAATTGAGTAGGCTACCTATCTGTGCTTCGTGTCTTGCCCTTGGTCAAGGCACGTATAACATTGCTCATCTCTGGCAATATTATCAGTAAATTAAGCCCCTCACCTGCTTCCCGGGGAACTTGGAGGAAATGTTATGCCACCCAAAAAGGTATCCATCCTGTGGGTCCACTGGGTTGGCATATATTTGTGCGTAATAGTTCTCATTCTGTATGTGCACCACCCTTCCCAAACGATCTTTAATGGCTAATATTGGTGTATCTGGCCTCTGTGGACTCATCAGCTATGCAAGAAGATTGTCACCCCTATCACTTTCTGAGTGAATCCTCTGTGTGTAAGCTGTTATATCAAGGTAGCAGAAGTGTTGTATTAGCTCTGCTTGTCTCTACCCAGCACTCTTCAGTTATTTAGTGCTCTCTGTGTTTTCTATTGTGTCTCGTTGCAGCTCTTTACAGAGTCTTCATCTGTTTTCAAAACCGCTTCTATCAGCTTATGCATCCCGTTCAGGTTCCTATACAGGAGCCCCTGATTACTACTTTGAAAGCCTCTTGTTCTGCTAAGGGGGAGGATGCATTTTTTTTATTTTGTTTACGGTGGTTAATTTTGTTTTTCACTCACTGTTTCTTTAAATGCAGCCAAGTTGTTTGCAGCTTCTATGTGGGTATAGGCACTAGGGGCCAGATGTAGTAAAAATTTGCGAGTCACAAATGGCCCGAATCACAATTTGCGGCCCTGCAAAATCGGAAATGGGATGCAAAAACCCCATTTCCGAATCGCAAATTGCGACATGAGCCATTACCGACTCGCAAATTCTGCGACCCCATTGTGCGACTCGCAAATATGGAGACGCAATTTGCGAGTCGCAAACCATATGAAAAAGCCACTCGCAAATTGTGACTAGTCGCAAAAAGCCCATTTTGCACACCCAAATTACTAACTCAGAGCAGGTGGTAACCAGAACCAAAGTATAAAAGGAGAACCAGAAGGCATCTGGGTTACTCAAGATGGCTGAAATATATGTGATAGCAAGGAGCAGGAGGCTCCAAGCCGCCCAGCAGAGGAGGAGGAGGAGCCAGAGACAGGAGAGGATATACAGAACCAGGCAGACACTTTTCCAACAAACTGAGGAGGAGATTTATGATAAATACAGACTCAGCAGTGCAGCAATATTAGAATTAATAGATCTACTCAATCCGCAGCTTCAACGACAGACTGTGCGAGGCAGCGCCATCCCCACACATGTGCAAGTGCTCTGCTCACTGCACCTCTTGGCCTCGGGTAGCTATCAGGGGGTCATTGCAGTGGCAGGTGGGGTAACTCAAAGTGCACTCTCACTGTTCTTCACGGTTGTTCAGATGTTTCTTAGATGCCATACTCACACACATGTCCAGATACATATACCTACCCAGGAATGAGGCAGAAATCAACAGCACCAAGTTGGAATTCTACAGAATTGCCAACTTCCCTCATGTAATAGGGTGTGTAGACGGGACACATATACAAATATGCCCTCCTACAAATCTGGAATATCTGGAATATCTGTTCCGTAACCGGAAGTGTACCCACTCACTGAACATCCAGGTGGTATGTGACGCCCATTATGTCATCACTGACATGGTAGCCAAATTTCCAGGGAGTACACATGACTCTTACATTTTCAGGCACAGTGGGATACACCAACGCCAAGAACGTGGGGAGTTTGGAGACGGATATTGACACCCTGAAGACATACACACAGGTCACTGTAGAAACCATCCATGCCCTGCTAACATTGTTCATTTTTGCCAAACAGGTGACAGTGCATATGCGCTAAGACCATGGATACTTACCCCGTACCTAACACCCAGCAATGAAAATGAGAGGCGATATAACAGTGCACATAGGAGGACCAGAAATGTCATAGAGAGGACCTTTGGACTGTTAAAGGCAAGATTCCAATGCCTCCACAGAAGTGGAGGTACGCTCCAGTATGCCCCAATAACAGCATTCAAGATAGTAGGTGCATGCGCTATACTGCACAACATTGCCACCAGACGTGGGCTACATCTCACCCCTGAAGACCCAGATTCGGAGGATGACGAGCAAGAGCTCCCCCATCGCCATCCTGGGGATAGAAGCATTGCAAATCAAGGCAGACAGAGACGGGACCACATTGCAAACCAATACTTTGGAAGGTACGTGGTAACTGTCACCACACACACTTATGTCACACACAAAGAGCCCAGTTGTGAAGTGGATCAAACAATAAGTTTTATTACGTGAACCTAATAAGTGAAGAACTTAACTTTTGTTGAGGGGCTGTAAATGTCCACCTGCAATGAGGACACATTCACTTCATGTGCCTCATGTGTCCTGCAGTGCATGGGCCTAACACCTCCGCCTGGGACGCCCAGCATGGCTAGCGCTAGGTGTGTCAGCAGACCCCTGACGTGCACTGCTACTCCTCAAGACACGTGTGTCTGTGGCAGATGCGCTGCTGATGGTGGACCCCTCCTCACTATCCTAAGGTGTCTCTGCCATGCCCCTAGCCACCTGTCTAGCCTCCAGCATGTCCACAGCGTGGCTAATGTGACCCAGTCCCTGAGCTACATCCCCTGCAAAGTGGCCCAAGTCTACCTGCAAGCTCACAGTACGGCGTGACAGCCCTGTGGTGTTGACTGCGAGACGGACGATGGATGCAGCCATGAGGTCCAATCTGTGTACCAGTTGCCGCTCGCGGCGCCTTGCACTCTGTCACTAGTTCTGTCACCAGTTGCCGTATGGTGAGAGCAAGGTCACCGACATTATCGTTCAAACGTGTGAACTGTGTGTTCACTTGTGCCAGCCCATTTGTGAAATTATGCTCCATCCATTGCATTGCCCCAGAAATGATTCTCATCTGCCTTGGTTGCAGACGCTGACCAGATATGAGGGCTGCCTCAGCTGCAGATATGGATGAGTCACCTACATCCTCCTACGACACTGCTTGGACATGGAGTCTGCAACGCAGTGGTGCTTCAGAGTCCTGCTGTCTGACACTGTGGCTGGGACCAGGTGCTGTATCTATTTCCACCATGTCCATTTGGTCAGCTGGAGGGAACTGTGGTGGTGTGGTGCTGGGCCCTGTAGTGGCTGCTTCAGACTCCTGCGCTGCCTGTTGGCTGCTTTCTGCACCCTGGACGGTGTGGCTGGTGGGGGTGTCTTGTGGGAGACCTGTGGGACATAGGGAACACACTGTCAGTATCTAACATCTGTTGTATGCCTCCTAATAAAGAGTTGCCTATAAGCTGACTACTGTACTACATTGCCCATAATGCACCATTCTGGTGGTTGCAAGTCTGGAATAGAGCTAGTTTGGTTGTGCATGCTGCTGTGTACTGGGTGGGTGGGGGTATAGCATATATGGGTGTACATGCATGTTTCATGGTACTCACTTTTTGATGTCCCTGGCGCTAATGTGTCCAGTACTCCCATTCCTGACACTGCCTCAGGCTCAAGGGTCTGTTCGGCCAGTTCCTCCATGGGTGTGGGTGGTGGGATGGTGGATGGGCCTCCTCCTGTGCCCCTCATCTCCCTGAGGGGATCTGCCACCCTCTCCTTTGTCCTGGAGCGCAGGTCATACCACCGTTTTTTGATTTCAACTATACTTCTGGGGCTCACCCCTATGGCGTTGACCCTCTCCTGGATGTCTTGCCAGATTCTCCTCTTTTCCGTGTCTGGAACACTCAGGGCAGCCCTTCCAAACAGCTGGTCATGGTGCTGGCAGCATTCCTCTGCCAGCACCTCAAGTTACTTTTCAGAGAACTTCAGTTTTCTCTTCCTGCCTGCACTGCCTGAGTCTTCCATTGTCACTGCTGTTCCTCCAGGTGGTTGCTGAGCAGTTTGAAAAGGTTGTGGTCCTCCCTCCTCCCAGGTGTATTTGACATCTTCCTGGCTGTGATGTCATCAGCAAGAGCCAGGAAGTGTTTTTCCAACTGTTATGCTGCACCTGCATGCAATTTGCGGCACAGTCGCAATTTGCGACAACCACTCGCAATTTGCGAGTCTGTTTTTAGCGAGGTCGCAAAAAGCGACCTCGCTAACAGCGGACTCGCAATCTGCGGTGCGACTTCATTTGCGAGTCGCAAAATGAAGTCGCTTTTTCTTGTTGGATACCATATTGCGAGTCGGAAATTGCGAGTCGCAACAACTCGCAATTTCCGACTCGCAATTTTCTGGCTTCCTACATCTGGCCCTGGGTGCCTTCTCCAAGTCGATCCTAACTCCAAAGTATAATGGTCCCTTCCCTATAACTTCTGGCTAGTTATAGAACTAACGTTTGTCCAAACAATTATAGTTATGCAATAAAGCAACAAGAGACTGAACTAGGACTAAACCTTTGCTATTTGAAATCACGTCTATTTAAATGTTTGAATCCCCAGGGTGTGTGGTGAACCACTCTTTACTGGTACATGCTTTTTATGCCTGTGCTCAGTACTTACTGAGAGGATAGTATTACAATAGTTGGAGAGGATCTAATCATACAGTGTAAGAAATAAGGGTGGGTGGAACTTGCGAGATTCGGCAGAGTTCTACCCGCCCAAGACATTTCAGTCAGTGCTGGAGCTCTGCAGTACGATAAGTGCCTGGAGGCTGTGCTCATTGTGCACACCCAAAAGCCTGGTCTAGTCCAGGGTTCTGCAAAGTTGGTCCTGGAGAGCCGGGTCCTTGCCAGATTTTTAGCATATCCACATTTAGAATAAAGTGATTTCTGAAACATCTTTTTTCTAAACGTGGATATGCTAAAAACCTGGCATGGACCCCGCTCTCCAGAACCCTGGTCTAGTCTTACAGATTGCACCAATATGCACTCAGCGTTGGCGCTTTGCTGCATGCCAAATGCCTCGAGGCAATGCATGGGCTCAATGTGCACACCCGCCCCTAAACAACATTTGTTAGTCAAGCGTAACACAAGTACACTTTGTTACATAGCTCGCAGCAAAAGTGTATATTAGAAGCTACAAATGCAGCAAAGTGACCCTCATAAAATAGCAACATTCTTCATAGCCACGTTAAAGGCCGGAAAAAGCCCATTCAAACAAGATAAAGCCATATGTGAAAAAGCTGTTTACTGGTGTTTGTTACTCAGCAGGCATCATCATACTATATCTGTGAAGTGGCTGTCAGGAGGATATACAAAACAATGCAACATTTAAATCAAGTGGATAATACTTTTCAAAACATCAGTTGTTGGGATGAATAGGCAACCAGGGAAATGAAATGTTAATTTCTGCACATGAAAAGTTCTACTGTTTGTAGAATGATCAAAAAAGCGCAAGAGTACAACATCGGAAAGGACACAAATACTAGCCAACTAAAAAAAACAGAAAGTTTTGCGACAGCAGTAATTAATCTTTTGCATTTTACGTGGGTGAAGGGTGCATCTTTCACCACAACCCGTTTTCTGCCAAACCTTTCTTATCCATGCACAGTTCATTTAAGCTGAAAAGCACTGGAATGCTTGAATATTTGAGGTTCACTACTCTCTGTCTCAGGAACTTATAGCCCCCCACTCCACATCTCAACCCATTCAACTTGGTCATGGATCATAACGTCCATAAGGCAATCACCTCAAAATAAACAGTTATGCCTCCCCTGCCCAGTAGGTCACACTCCCACCTTCACACCTTGAACTACCCATGCAGGGTCCAGCAACATGTCTCAAACCCACTTGTCGGCCAGTGCCATGTAGATGCTGCTGCCGTCTGTTGCTGAACCGAGAATGGTCAGGCTAGTTGACCATGTGATAGTCCACCATGGCAGTACTTTGCGCTAGCTTGGCAGCTGGAAGCAGTGCTGGGGCTCATGTGGCACCTTCCTCGGGCTTAAGTGCTCAAAGTGGGCTTTGTGAATGTTGCTTGGCTGACTTCCTCGGTGACTCACAATGCCTAACACTGCTTGCTTTTGTGTCTGCACACACCAGTCGCGCACCTTCTGTCCAGGGATGGGTGGAGCTCATGGAATTCCACTCCGTAGAATTTCACAGAGTCACCAAAACACTCTGTGGAATTCCGGGGAGTTTGGCATGCAGCCACCCCTATATAATGTGGTTCTGGAAGTAAGGATTGCGGCCTGGGCCATCATAGCACAAAGGGTGAGAGACAGTATTCTTCGCAAAGTAAGTCTGTAGCCTTAAAACCACACTATCTACATAAGTTGGCGACCACAGAGCTATAATAACATTATTTTCTCACCTCACCCCCTTTTTCTTCTTCGTCATTACTTACTAAAGCGTTATTACTCCCCTTCAGTGGACAGCACTTCGTCAGGGGTCTGGATCGGAAGATGCCTTTACCTCAGTATTTCTGGACACAAAACTGAACCATGCATGGTCCAGCACTCTCTGTCTTTGCCCTCAACTCCAACAACAAACTTTGCTGCCCGCACTCACCTGACAGTAAAAGGCAATTCCCTAACATCCAACCGCACTCTTGTCACCTGAGGCTCACAATTTACTATGCTGCAGTTCACATGCCTTGCCTGACACATCAAGCTCCCCAAGCTCCAGGCTGTGTTCTGTTGGCCTCTAAGCCTCCCCTTGGGAACTCTTTCCCCCTCTGAAGCTCCAGCGCATGGACAGCAGGAGTGATCAATGAGGTGAAGGGAGCAGGGTGGGGAGGGAGATGCCGCTGGCTGGGACATCTTTCCTTTTTGGCCCCTGAGAAAGGGGTGGGAGAAGGGCTGAGTCCTGTCTACAGACCAGGCACCTAGGGGCGGCCTCCTCCCACTGACATGCACATGATCCCACTAATCCCCGGTGAAGTTGGGAGTTGTCTTGCTGGTTTTGGTTCCTTGGTTGTACAGGGCACTTACAACAGAAACTGTTATTTCATAAGTCCCATGAAAGCATTTCATCCTCAATATTGACAAGATGTTTATAATGGTTTATTTCAGTCAGAGGTCTAAGCTTTTAAAATTGGTAGGGTGAGGGCGAGAGCACCAGTAACCTCCATTACGCCAACGGTAGGGGAGTTTTTTGCTGAACTCCACTCTCCAAGCAGAGTGCAGAGTAGCAAAAACTTTGAGAACACCCGCAGCGGAGCAGAGTTTGCCACCCACCCCTTCTTTCGTCACGTTCCTGCAGTCAGACGAAACACTGCAAAACCTCTCTCAACCAAGAACTATTGGAACAAGATGTTCATGAATAATAGACTGTAAACCACCGACGGTTAATGCTGAATCTGATTAATTACACTGGCGGAATTTATTAGTAGTTCTGCACTACAAGAGTAACGCAGAATTACTAGTGGAATTAAAAAATATGCCCACCCCTAGTAAGAAATAGGGTTGTTGGTTGACTAGGGTGTGAGCCCTGGTCAAGCAACAACCACAATCCTTGTCAGGATGAAGTCACAAGAAAACTCCAAATTAACCTGTGCTCAACCCTCTAGCAGCTTCACACAAACCAGTCAGGCCTAACCTTGAGGCAATGTTGAAAGTGTTTGTGCAACACTTCAAACAACAAGACAGTGAACACACACCACAAAAAGCATCCCACAACAGTTTAGAAAAATATCGTAACTTTTAAGAAATGAAACAAGCCACAAATTACAAAAATACAATCAGTAGAACCGGAGTTATGATTTTTGAAGGATTTAAGTGTAAAATAGTGCCAAAAAGCATTTAGTGCCAACCACAGCTATCTGGTCATGCAAGACTAGGAGTAAGTCAGTAAGTTCAAAGTGACCATGATGGAGTGCAGCTTGGATGCAGGGATGAGTTTAGTCCTACGTAAAGGTTACCTTCTCAGTCCTGTGGCAAGAATCCAGTTTATGGTGGATGAGACCGTGAGAAGAAGGGAATCATCTTAGATGGCCATCGGTGCAGTGTGAAAAGCAGGACAGGCGTCATGGGCCATTGATCCTATTGGTGTAGTGGTTGGTCTGGCTATAGCCTTATGTTGTTGCTTCACATGAGTGGTCTGATCTGTAGCATGAAGGCATGGGCTGATGGAACGTCTTGCTGCTGTGCTGTGTGAGTGACAAGGATTCAGCATCACCAGGCTCATTCATGGTTGTGAGGAACCCAAAAACCTGCAGTTCAGCCTATCTGTGGCCACACCAAGTGTTCAGGACCTGAGGGGCACCACTTGGGGGTCAGAGACTTGCTCCAGCTGAATCTAGGTGATGGTGCAGGTAGTTGGTGGCCTGTTATGTTGCTGTGGCACAGAATAGGAGGCCAGGAGATCAGCCCTTGGAGTCACTTTTGGAGTCCTGGTTTCAAGAGGTGCAGGTCCAGTTCTTCTCACCCAGGCTGAGGGCAACAGACAGCAGGGCAACATAGCAGGGCAGCAGTTCCTTTAGAGCAGCAGTCCAGAAGAGTGGCAGTCCTTTCAGCAGCACAGCAGTCCTTCTTCCTGGCAGAGTATCCACAGGTACACAAGTGTTTTGAAGATATAGTGTCTGAGGTCAAGTATTTATACCCGGTTTTGTATCTGAAGTGTGGGAGAAGTGCCTAGAGGTTTCCCTTTGATGTTCCCAGGCATCCTGCCTTCCCTGTCCTGGCTCCGTACTAAGCACAGAGGATATGTACCTCTTTGTGTGGAGGCACGACACTGTCTATTCAGGTGTAAGCGGAGCTGTGCCTAGCTCCTCCCTCCCATCCTGCAGGTGATGGTGCATTCAGGCACACCTAAGCTCCCTATTGTATGTAATTATCCAGGAGGGGAACACACATAGCCCAACTGTCAGCTACAACTAGTTATGTGACCAAGGTGCAGGCACTAAATAGCTGAGGCACAGAAATTCCAACTTTCTAAAATTGGCATTTTAAAAATTGTAGTTTAAGATCTGACTTAGTCTTGAGTTAGTATTTTTCATTATTCATTATCATTCCAAAGACACCAAACATGAACTGAGTACCTGCTCCCATTTGGAAATTACAGTTTAGTAAATGTAATTAGGTAACTCCAATGTCATCCAATGGGAGAGGTGTGCCTTGCTGTAGAGAAAAACGAAGGTAAGAGTTTTTCACTTCCGGGACATGTAAATATTAAAAATGGCATGTCCTAATTTTTTTTAAAACACTGCACACTGCATTCTGGATTGTCCAGGGTCTACCCTCTGGATGACCTGTATGTATTACAAAGGAAGGTTTGGGCCTGACAATGGGTTTATTGAGCCAGGTCAAAATGGCAGTTGAAAACTGCACACACAGACTGCAATGGAAGGCTACTTAAGTGGGCAGCACAATCAGTGCTGCAGGCCCACTAGCAGCATGTAATTTACAGGCCCTAGGTACATGTAGTACCACTTTACTGGGGACTTATAAGTAAATTAAATATGCCAATTTGGTATAAACCAATTCTAACATGTTTTTAAGGGGAGAGCACAACCACTTTATTACTGGTTAGCAGTTGTAAAATGCACAGAGTCCCACGGCCAGCAAAAATGAATTCATCCAAAAGTGAAGGGTAAAAGAAAAATGTTTGGGGGTGACCGTGCAGAGGGCCATGTCCAACACCCAGCATCTGTCAAATTCTGCCTTCTTCATCCACTGGAATTATAATGTGAGTGGGATATGTCACGTAATGCATAGGCCCATATTTATACTTTTGTATTTTGTAAGTTTGTGCCATTTTTGCGTCAAAAAGCAGCGCAAACGCGGCACTAAAAAAATATAAATTGGGCCATAGTTAGCTCAGGGTTTAAAAGATGGTAATGAATTATTTGTCCCTCCTTCTCCCTGTGCAAGCCACAGTCTGTATCCTATGTAGAAGTTTTGCCACTGTCTCTAGCTCTAACCATGCACATTTTAAACTCCCACTCATCACAATTTTATTACTGAGAAATCCATCTGTTTCTGATGGTGTCATTGTTTCTCGGTACAGAATGGTCTCAGTACTTTGTGGCATCTTCCCCATGGGCCAACATGAGTCCTCTCTGGAGCCTGTTTTGGCAGTGTCTTCCTCTGACTCATCAGTGGATGGGTATTTACTACCACTTGAGTACAGCTGTTGCTGACTTCAATGGTGCCCTGCATCCTTCTTGTGCTTGTGATTTGGTAGGAGTAGAATTTAACATGCCATTTTAGAATGTTCTCAGTCACCTATCTCTTTGTGCGCTGCATCGCTCCTTCTTTTGGTTAGCTTCTCCTTGGTCAATCCATGACCAAGCCTCTTGTGGTTCAGTGAAAAACGTCCTTGTTGTCCATTGTGCACTTGTAGTTTGGCTGAAAAGAGGAGAGAATATTTGAGGGCTATTTCCCTCAACTTCTTTTTCACACTCTGAAAAGAAGACCTACAATGCTGGACAGCCAGGGTGAACTCCAGGAATATCACTACCTTGGATACCCGCAGGGTCAGTAGCTCACTTGCTCTGACATTGTGAAGGATGGCATCTTGATTGCTGTAGTTCAAGAGTCTCTCTATGTTTGAGTGCAGCTGGGCTTCTGGTCGTGGTTTCTTTGCCAGTACTCAATGGTCTCACTCAATATCGGTGACAGACACTGTTCCAGAGCTAGTCCTCTCTATATAGCATTGTGTTGCATCATTCAAGATTTTGAGGCATTCCTACTATCTACATTTTTTATGCGTGGCTTGTCCGTTGGAGTCCTCTGCTCGTCCTCCCAGGCAGAGAACCTGGTCTGTGAGCTCCTTAACCTAATTTACCATTTCTGAAGTTTATGGAAGTGGGGCATAGAGGTCTGGTTCTTTGAGTTTGTGCTGGTTGTCACACACCATGTTTAAACTAATTGCTACCATGCTTCTTTTAGCTTCCAAAGCTCTTATCTTTTTGCCAATTGCTGCTAGGAGTTAATCTAGCTTGTCCACTGCTATGTTCCATTCTTCCTATAGTGGTTTACAGTTTTTTGACAGCTTGGAACTTCAATTGCACTCCATTGTCAGTTCCTTCCCTTTCTATGTCTAGTGCTGGTTTCTGCTTGTCCATTGTCTGCCCTTGGGGGCTGTAATGAGACCTTTGGCATGATGCCAGGAGGGGCAGTGATGCTGGAGGGTGAGGATCCTGCAACTTTCTTCAAAGCTACATTGGACTGTCCAGCGATCATTCACAAAACATATCAACTAGCTCCGGGGGCTCACACGAGCAGCAATCTCTCTGATTTCTGCTTGTGAATATCAGTGGTTTTATAGTACATACACTTTGGGGAAATAAGTGTTCAGATACCTTTGAAATGGTAAACTATGTGGTGCATCTTTTTTCCACTGCTGGGTGAACATGATAGTGCCTGATTTGTTAAACAGTTGAGAGGGGTGGAAGCCTCTAGTTAACTCATAAATGTAATCCTTGTGAAGCTCATTCACTAAAGTCACTAAATAAACCTGTACCTAACTCTCTTGTAGCTTGGCACAAAAGCCGTCAGGCTTTACTTAGAGGCAGTGTGTAAAGTATTTATGCAGAATTCAAACAGCAATAACATGAAAACAAAACACCAGAAAATAATCATCAATCAGCAGAACTATAGTTTTAAAGTTTCTAGTGAACATTTTGCAAAAAGCACAAAGCACCAATGGTGGTAAACTTGTAATGCAGGACTGGGTCGAAGCCACAGATTTAGGCTGACAGATAGAGCTCTTATCGGGACAGGAACCTGGCTTGTAATGCTGAAACTTTTACCTTCTCTAAGTGGAACTCCATGCGGGGAGCTGCAACACAGCTTTGTATATGCTGTTGACTCGAGGAAACCATTGTGCGTGTGTGGAGCAGGTCAGGCATCGTGGACAATTGTTGTTCGGCATGAAGAACCAGTTATCGTTGGAGCTTTACATCGACAGTTGACGTGGAGCAGGTCATCACTCAAAGTTTGTGTTGACTGGTACCTTGGATGGTCGTGAAGTGATGTGAGGAGTTTGTTCAAAGTTGTAAAGAGCCACAAAACCTATGGACCTTCGCCTGGGGCACAGGACTTGTGGGTTTGAGGCAAGAAAAACACTTTGGTGCCAGCCAACGGTCCAGCCAAAGGGACACCTCTTAGGGTCATGACTTACTCCAGTAGGGGCCAGCAGCAGGGCTCAGGCAGATGTAGTTGTTGCTAGTCAGCTGGCTAGTTTCAGGGCTGCCTCTATAACCTTTAGGCCCGTATTTATACTTTTTTTGCGCCGCATTTGCGTCGTTTTTTGACGCAAAAACAGCGCAAACTTGCAAAATGCCATTGTATTTTGTAGGTTTGCGCCATTTTGCGCCAAAAAGCGGCGCAAATGCGGCGCTAAAAAAAGTATAAATACGGGCCTTAGTGTCCCTGTCGCTCTAACAGAAGGTCAACTGACCCTTGGAGTACCCTTTAGGGAACCTGGGATCAAGGCAAGCAGATTCAATCTTACCTCTTCAGACAGAAGGGCAGTCATTCTTCTGAATCTTTCACAGGTCCAGAAGTGTTCTGATGAGAGGTTCCGAGTGAGCTACTCTTATCCCAAGTGCAAGCCTGTCAGAAGAGAATACCTCCTTTGCCTAACCTTGCCTTAGTCCTGGGTTTGGCTCCAAACTATCTAGGTTAAGGGCAGGGACATGTATGTGTGAGCTGCATTATTAAGTGGAAGTGCAGGCAGCAGTTAGAAGTCAGGAAGAGGGTAGGAAACCCCTGAGGCTACACTTTCCAGGGCATCCTGCTCAGGGGAGAAACAACGTATCCCTCTCCCTGCCCCAGGCCCTTTTATACTTAAGTCTGTAAGGAAAACACAAAGATCACTGGTGAGCCATTCACAGTCATGTGACCCTGGATACTGGCAGAATGCCACATATGGTTTAGGAAGGCAAAAATCTGTGGTGACTCTACAGAGAGGGCCAGGTCCAACAGCATACAAATAAAGGTCTGTGGGCCTGGCAATGTCAGTAGCTCCTCCGTTCCTTCTTTTAAATGTAACATTGTGTAGTAGTTCTCACTGTGGGGCTTGTGGTTTCACCCACTCATTATATCCTTTAAAACAAGGGATGAATTGGGAAAAAGAGGTGCACCTCTCACTCGCTGGTGCTTGCTGTCAGAAGATTCCTTTCTAGGCATGTTCAAGAGCCTGACTGGGCCTTGTGTGCTCGTTTGCACAGTACTTCAACTGATCTGTATCTGGGAGGCAGGTCTTCATGCTCACTGTCTGAGGGGATTACTGAATTTGTCCTTGTCTCAGTTCCAAAGGTCCCACGAGTTTGCCTCTGCAGCATTGTTTCTGGGGAGATCCCTGCTGTTTTCAGCTCCACTTCTCGAATTTATTTTTTAGGAACCATTGACGTGTACTGTATAACAGTAATCGCAATGAGATTTAGATTTTCTGCAGTTCTGTGGTTCACTCTTAAAGGCCAGCTTGACTTCTTTGCTCCCTGGGGCCCAAGAGTAGTCATTCCCAGGGGCCAACTAGAGGTGTGTAATTCCACTGTCCACGAGTTCCTGCATCCTGCAGTCAGCCAGCACAGCAACCCTCTTACCACAGGCCAACCTTTTTCTACTGTTGGGTCCTTCCACAGGGCTATGTTTTCCTTCTTGCCTGGTATTGTTTCAAGAGGTTGATCCTCACAGTGACCACTACCTTCTTGATCTGCCCACAAGCTGGGCCGCACCATTTTTTCTTGGGTCGACAGCTGGCCTCAGCACCCACCATATCATAGGGCCCTGCGGCAGTATGGCCCAGTGCATTTTCCGGGCCTCCTCACAGCCCCCCACAGTCTCAACAGCAGCTCTCCAGACAGTATTCACTCACCCATTCAAGATGCTGGGGAACCACAAGGCGTGCCTGCCGCTGAGGATGTCATGTTGCATGTCCCCTGAAATTGTTTTTTCCATTGGGGTATGAGTGTCATTGCAACCCTCAGCACACTCTTTATTGTGCTGGGGGTGACTTCTCCCCTATATTTGTGGATTTTGCTGGGCTTTCTTTGTACAGAATGTATAGGATTTTGTGGTTGAGGACCCAAAGCTTTTAATTTCATGTCTGCCATTTTGAGCAGCTGGGCACTACCTCACCCACCAATTGAGCTGTTTTGATGTGCTTTGGCAGGTAAAGTGAGTTGTAGAGGATTCAAGTCTCACTGCTCTCAAACTAGCATCTTTCATAAGCTCTGAATTCAGATTCCAAATTCCTCAAACAATTTTTCTTCTGCTGCACTTTGATTCTGGTGTTTGTTAGGGGCTGGGGGTAATATTTTTGCCTTTGCCTCCATGTACTTGCAGTTATGCCTCTACTGGGGTAACAAATGGGACCATGACCCAGCTCTATATATATATCCTGCCCCTCCTTGTGCCCCTCTATTTAATATGCCAGCTTAATAAAAAACAATAAACAGCATTCCTATCCCTCAAACCTTTTCCTCTACCAAACTGTTAAGTGCTGTGCCCTTTAACACAATGAATGCACTTCAGTGGTCACCAAATATGAAATGGAAAGACTTGCAACGTAGGCTCAAAAACAAGGACAGCATGCTGCTCATCTAGGCAAGTACTTCATTGTACCACACAGTAGTAGAAAACACTATATTAATACAATACCAATTGTGGCATCTTGTGACATATCTTATTTAGCAAGGTAGCAGTTGATGCTTTATAATGCATAAACCCAAATAATTAAACATAAAAAACTAATGTGATGGGGGCCTATCATGGCAATAAAAATAGCTCCACACACAGTTCCTGCTGGAATGATAGTAATATGCCACAGCGCATAACATTTGATCATACTGCTCACTGATAACTTAGAAACAAGCTGGGTATCAAAAGGGAGCAATGTGCCCTATGCAGTGTATTAGCTGTTAAATAGCTAGAGACGTGAAAGCACCTGTAATCAAGCTTACATTCATGATGTGATTCTGCACTGTTAATGTTCTACAACAGTTTCTTGAGAACTAAGGGTCTGATTTAGTGTTACAGGCAGGTTCTCTGTCACAAACTTGACCAATACCCCATCAGCCGTGCGATATAATGCCCTCGTAATAAGAAGGAAGGGCTAGCCATCATCTGTGTGAAGAAGCAATCCGCCCACCAAATTCTAAATCAAGCCCTACATTTAAGCTATTTTGAATAAATCTGATGTGATGGAGGACTTTGCAGCTAAAGGTGGTTGGTTTGAATTTTTATTTCAGGGTATGCTTAAGGGGCAATGTATTCTATTATAAATCTGAAATTTTTCCAGGACCCGTGCTACAAAATGGATGTGAACTGTAAGCTGTAATTTTGCATTGGTCAAAAGACTCCTACAACATTACTGAAACACTCACAAGTTGCGGGTATTTTACCAACTTTGATTTACATCTATATTGATTGGATGTCAGCAACTAATCAGAATGATACCACCACAACAACCTATTCTCATGTTTGGAAGAGACCAATCAGAAAAGAGTATTTTTTCTGTTAGGATCATTTCAACTGGCTGCTCACAGAAAGTCAGAATTGCTTGGTTAGCCTATAATTCCCCCAACAGTGTTTTTCAGTCCAAGGAGGCATGATCAATTCTGACTTATTAGATTATTAGGAACTTGTTGATGTGTGATGTGTGAAAATTTAGCCACAGGGTGCGCTGTGTAAATTTGTTTCCAAAATGAATAGGCATGGTATCATAGCCCTAGAGTTGGTAGATCAGCTTTTCATTGAATTATATTCATTTCCTTCTACTGGGTCATACCTTGGTATACATCTGTTCTTCTCATGGTCACCGCACTCAACCAGATTCTCTATGGTACTGCAGTAGTTTTTCACACAGTTGTAGGCAACTGACTATTCATTCTTACTAGTGGTGCGGCCAGGGGCACTACCTGCAGGGTGACCAGATTTTCAAAACAAACAAATAGGAGGATCATAGACATAGACGTAGGACTACAGTTTGTAGAAACCTTCAACATTAAACATGACTACAATGACAGCCTCCTCCACAGGCACAGATGAAGAATTACAGACAACAAATCAGAGGTCTTTTATTGGCTATAAACTTAGTTCAATTTTAACAGAGTTTGCCTCAACATTTGCTATAGTTGGTGACTACCCTTGGCTTGAAACTCCAAGTATGTGTTTTTATTAAATAGGTCAATATACATATGTTGTAATTGGCAAAATCAGGGACTGCTGTCTGTAGAATACTCCTCCCCACAAAGTACCCCCTACAATCAGCACAGTTGACTGAAATATAAATAATTTTGCTTCAATAAAAAAGTTTACATTTCCAAGACATTATTGAGTGAAGAATTATATACACACAGAGTTAAGCATCCATAAAGTAGGACCAAACTGAAGGATAGCTAAATATGCTGTTTGATATACAAGGCCTAGTGTTGCTTTGCACACTACTTATCTGAGGATTGTTTCTGCTGCAGCACCATTTTGTTTTGCAGCAACCGATCATGGAACTCACTGCAGCTTTGTTGGAAGTTGCCCTCATGATCAACAATGCTTTCAGAGTCTCCAGCTCCATTTGTTTTCTTTCATCAGTTCCCCTGTTATTCATAATGGAAAACAATCTTTCTACTGGTGCATTAGTTTCTGGCAGACAGAATGCAAACCAGACCATCAGGCCAGTGTTCTTGAATGAAATATTGTGATTATGGAAATGGTTGGAAATCGCCACCCACTGTTCCTCCTGGGTCTTCTTCTGATCCTTCCATTTGGTGAGTCTCTCTGCTGTTTGTTTTATTACAAAAGTGATTTCAGCAAAAAGCTCCATTTTATCTATCTCAAATGGGCTTGATTCAACATTATCCCAGACAGGAACAGTATGAAGAACAATCCAGGAAAAAGTGTTAAAATCAGAAAAAATATGCCCTCTACTCTTCCAATTAATCAATACTGCTGTTGTACAAAGTACACACAGAGTCACACATTTCTGTTTCTGGTGAGAGTCCTTGCTCCTTCAGGGATTTAGGAAGCTCCTTCTCCCTAAGGCTTGTGACCCAGGTATCTCTCCTTTCCTTCAATTTTCCTATCAATTGTGTGATTTATCCTACAATATCTATGGCATTTGCATGCTGCTTTTCCATTTCCTTTATTGTGACACTAAAAAGAGACATTTGGTTGTGCAAAAACCAGAGTTGGATTTTAGCAACAGGGTTTTTAAAAAACATGACAATTGCTCTTGGGGAATTTGTTTGGGACAAAAATAAGAATGTAGAGTGGAGAACTATTTTAGCACCTTGTCAACTGCAGGACATAGTGAAAGCCAGCGAGTGTTGCTGGTATTTAGTAGTTGTTGAGAATTTATATAAAAAACTCACAAAATTCTTCCAGTTATTCAGTTCGGACAATGTAGATGTGAAAATATCATTACAATTTTAACACAAAAGATTCTATGTCCCTAGGCGGTCTATCAGCAGCAGTTTGCACTGCATTATGGACAATGTGTGATGCACACGTACCCCAAGTACTTTATTATCAGGAATAGCTTCCTTAAGCTTGCAGAACACATTGTTATTTTCTGCTCTAACCTTTACCCCAAAGTTTGTGTTAGTATTATCTGCACAAAAACCAACTACTTTTTGAAGCAGATTACACTTTTCTAGGGCTTGGTACATTTGTTCAAAGAGCATTGCAGATGTTTCACCAGAAACGAAGGTAAGCTCTAAAGTTTTCACTTTAAGCCTTGTCATAGTTGAACTCTCGTTCCTAAGCGAGACTGCTGGTTTAGGGATGACACCACTTTTGTTTGTAGGTGACTGAGTCACTCCTACAACAAGTCACAACTAATGGCCCAACCCTCCCAGCTCAGAAGCAGTACCCCACCAAAACTCAAAGAGCAGATTTGATTTGTGGCAGCCTTACGTATGAACTCCAGATAAAACCTCTCAGGGAAGTTGTGGTGGAACGGAAGTTACTCTTTTCTCTCTCATTAGAAACAAGTCTCACACACAAAAGCAATGAAGGAGATGCAGGAGCGTTTTCCATATATCTATTGAAATGACTGCACTCTACAATAAAATGCATGTGCTGCAATAATTAGGATAAGGAACAGTAAAGGAAACAGAATTGTCAAAATGAGAGTTGTAAATATAAAACCCCCCACCATCTTATAATAAACATGAGGTATAGAATTCCTAACCAAGAAAACCTAATCTCTACCCTAGTGAGAGCTAGGTATGATAAACCTAATCTGCCAGTGCCATGCCTATGAGAAGGGCCCCCAACCCTAGTTACCTTTGAATGAGGTCTCTGGGTCAGACTCTGTGGTGACACAAAGGCAGGAACTGGTGCTCTGGAAAATGGGATGAATTCCTTCTTCACAGCAATCTTCTCAGGAATCCAGCCTGTAGAAGTTGTTGGTAAATCCCTTATTAGTAAGGTGGCAGAACTGGCAGATGACTTATCATCACAAAATTGTTGAAGCGCCTATAAGACAGTGAGATGGTCATTTATGTCAAAAGGTGTGTCTGCTGCCACTGTGATAGGGCCATCTAGATATGGGACATACATAGGCATCCCAAAGATGACATCATAAGGAGTGCGACCCCCCAATGACCATCTTGGCAGATTATTCAGTGCTCTCTGCACCCCATATAGGTGATGAAGCTAGCTGCAGCCTGAACCTAATACTCTAGCTACTAAGGACTGCTTTAGATCACGATTCCTCCTCTCCACAAAACTATTACCCTCGGGATGACAGGGGGAGAATAATGGAGTTCAACACCCATTGTCCTCATGGTGTCCCTGAATGCCCTAGAGGCAAAAGCAGGGCCCTGATCTGAGTGGAATGCTACAACTGCATATGCACTGATGATGACGAGCAAGTCTTTTATAACAGTTTGACACCAGCTGACCACTGTGGCCATGCCCACAGGAATCTAGAACAAGAATCAACAGTGACTAAGATGTATTTATAAGCACCATCAGGTTGGTCCAGGTAAATACATTGCAGTGGACTATTGGACACTAAGAGGGATGTCTGTGGTGGGAGTTTGATGTTGGAGCCCTTCATTTGCTGGCAAATGTCACAGCAAAGGACATATTGCTTGGCCTATTTGTACAGACCTGGCCACCAGAAGTGTTTCTGTAAGAGTGATGTTGTGGCCGCGGCACCAGCATGAGCAAATGTGACACCCTCATGCGCCGCTTTGATGAGATCTAATCTCTGGTCTTGGTTGAGGATCACTCAATCTCCCACCCCAGGAATTGTCACAAAGGCAACACTCTTTGCGCTAATATGGTAGAAATATTTTGTATGGTATGCTTTTGGAAGAGGCTTGCCCTTAGCCGAAGCTTTCATGGCAGCCTGGGTCTCATTATCTAATCTTGTGTGAGAACGAGCCACTGCAGCAACAGAAGCTGTAACTATTGCGGATTTGACAGCTTCATCTGCCAAAGTGTATCCTACAATGTGTACTCCTACAAGTTGATGGCCCAGTGTATGCAGTACATGAGCATCTGGTAGCTTATCCTTTAGATCAGCTACCTCCCCCACAGAGTTCTGTGATTTATGGTGTTCCCCTTTGAGTCTCTGAACCCGTTCAACCACCAATGATTGAGATAAGCATTATAGGAATGGACACAGTAGTACGAATCACATGCAATCAATGTCAGCTGTTCTGGATCTAATGCCAAGATAAGAGCTTCAAGCTCAGCCAGCTGTTCAGTGCAGTCCGTAGGGTCTGCGTGTAGGTATGTTGATGGTGGAATACACCTTCCTTCATCACTCCGCTCTCAGCTGCTCAGTATTGATGTTTTGTACCTACAGCTGGTTGTGCTGAACCATCAGTCTGATGACAGTTTGGTATCTGTCAAGTGTCAAGATGATAGTAGGTGAGGGATACTCCTGTTCATATTGAAGAAATTCTTGTATTTGATGTTTTTGGGTCAAAAATATAGTCAACATTAGTGGCAGTCAGGGAGGTCGCCCATTGAATCCAATATGGATGTTATGCTTTAACGTTAGGAACGCTTGCTTTGGTGACAGCCTCTGTTGCTGGCACTAGGATAACAACAATAATGAGTTTACCTTGGGGAAATGGCATCTCCTTTATGACAGCCATCTGAACAGCAGTCAGAATCTTTTCTGTGGGTGCAAAGCATTTTTCTTCATTGGAGTATAAATGTGATTTGTATAAATGTGATTTGTATGCTATGGGCACTGTGTCGCCCTCATTAAAGGTATCATAGGTGAACCCATTGGCACCAGCAATTATTCTGATAACCAAATTTGTTTTGTTGTCACCTGTGTAAGTGTGTTGCTTCTAGCATGTCTTGCTGCATTCCTCTAAAGATGCTTGTGTTAAAATGTCCAGTGTCTGCTTGAGAAATCTGGGCAAATTAAATCATACAGTGGTTTGATGCGTTGTGCATAATCTTGAATGTAAGTTCTTCCAAAGTTAAAGAAGCCAAGTAATGATTGTAGTTTCTTGATGGTATTTGGTGTTTGAAGTTGAGCGCATTTCTCTAGAAAGTGTGGGGCCAGGCTCGTGCCCTCATCTGATAGCTTGCATCTCAGGAGCCATACACTGAAAAAGGCTATTTTAGTTTTCTCAAAATTGAATTTGTAGCCAAGGGCTGTGAAACGTAAAACGATCTGATCAACCCCGGCAAGATGACTGTTGAGGTTGTCATTTTGAGATAGATGTCCCCCATGTAGGACAATGCCTCAGGATCAATACCATGCAATATTGATGTTACATGGGCAGAAAACAACCTTAGGCTGTTCTATAGCCCTGGGACTAACAGCAAAAACTTTTTTGTGAGCCAAATGAGAATGTACTCGGGTCCTGACTTTCATGCACTCAATTTTTGCAGAAAAAACCATTGGAAATATCCAAGGTTGTTTTTTATTTTTTACGCACTATGTTGTTAATTAGTGCGGTGCTGTGTGCATTTTGTATTGCTCATGTGCATGTATAGTTGTTTTAGTGTCTCTAATCTAAGACTATTATATATGATTGTTCTGGTTTTGCAACGGGGAATAACAGGTTTCTTATTGCAGAGACACAGGGCTCTATTACACTCTGGTGCTCAAGCTGAGTGAAGACCTCGCTCAATGGAGCTTTAGCCTCATGTTTAACAAGATATTGGGGCTGAGGCTAAAATGTAGTCCTAATTGATATTACATGTGATGGGGAATCTTTATTCTACCCTACTTGGTTGAAATACAGTGTGGTTGCCTGCGACAAAGCCCAGTGAACAGTGTAGGTTTCTTTGACTGCATCTGGTACAAGATCTGAGAAATAAGGAAAAATAACATCTTCCCCGTGTGGAGGCGTGTGGATATATTTTGGTTGCCAGTCTCTTTCTGGCAATAGAATGTCACACTTAAGTTCTTCCCTAAAAATTACACTAATAGTGCACACTATGGGGGTGATTCTGATTCTGGCGGGTGGCGGAGGCCGTCCGCCAGAATTCCGCCCTCCAAAATACCGCGCCGCGGTCAAAAGACCGCGGCGGGTATTTCAAGTTTTCCCCTGGGCTGGCGGGCGGCCGCCAAAAGGCCGCCCGCCAGCCCAGGGGAAAACGACCTTCCCACGAGGATGCCGGCTCGTAATCGAGCCGGCGGAGTGGGAAGGTGCGACGGGTGCATTTGCACCCGTCGCGTATTTCACTGTCTGCCAAGCAGACAGTGAAATACTTGTAGGGGCCCTCTTACGGGGGCCCCTGCAGTGCCCATGCCAGTGGCATGGGCACTGCAGGGGCCCCCAGGGGCCCCGCGACCCCCCCTACCGCCATCCGGTTCCCGGCGGGCGGACCGCCGGGAACTGGATGGCGGTAGGGAGGGTTGGAATCCCCTCGGCGGCGCAGCTAGCTGCGCCGCCTTGGAGGATTCAACAGGGCAGCGGTACACTGGTGGGAGCCCGCCAGTGTTGCCGGTCTGACCGCGGCTTTACCGCCGCGGTCAGAATGCCCTGCGGGGCACCGCCGGCCTGTCGGCGGTGCTCCCGCCGACCCTGGCCCCGGCGGTCTAAGACCGCCGGGGTCAGAATCACCCCCTATGTCTCCCTCAATTTCAATATTTAAATCATAAATCCTGTTGAACGCCCGCATCCACAGTCTCAACTATGAGAAAATCGTTAGTTGCTATCAGATTCAGATGATCTCTCTGACTCTGGCGAAATATCATGACTTCTGCCGGGCTGCCAGCAAGCCACTGCCCGCGTCTTGTTCCTCAGCAATGTTCTCAAGTTTGCTGGCATGTTTTATTCATATTGCTGCCATCTTTTTTTTTTTTTTAAATTGTGGCTTTTGTTGTGGGGATTTGTCTTCTTTCTTGTCTGAAGACCACTGTGAGTCTGTTTCACATAGTCAGGGCGTTGCTCTGACCGGCCCACTCTTTCACTCCATCTATCTGGCGTGTCCTGAAAGGAATGAGAGGCACATGTCATATCTGTCAGGAACCTTTAAAGTTTCTCTATTTCTGAGATTATATCTCTTTTTGGAGCTCTCTGGATGTGCAGAGTCTGCTCTCTGACTTCTTCTGTCTTTATTTTGTTTTTGTTTATCTCAGCATTTTCAGAACCCTCTTGTGCTTGTTTAGCACTGCCCTTAGGGGTGGTACTCTGAACATCAGGATTATTCAGCTTGACTCCCAAACTATCCCGTCCTATACTAGTATAGGTTTCTGAATAATTTTCAATAGTTGACGCTCCTGTTCCAACTGTGGAATTTCCATGAGTTGCTGGCAAATAGCCAACGCTCCTGCTTTCCCTTTAATGTTACTTAGTATTATTAAGGAGACTGTGTCGAAGTTATGCATCAATTAAATCCCCTAATCTAGGGCTGGAGCAGCCCTGTGTTCATTTTGAGTTTGTTTTAACACTTCAGGGAAGTTGCCAAGTGTCAGGGTAACATGCATGGTAGTATAAATTGCAGTAAAGACTGGCATCCATATGGTGCAGTCATCCACTGAGAGAACCATTCTGAATTGCAAGCACATTGCGAGAATTCTATGTTTATCTTGGGCTCCCATATGGGGAAACATTATTTCCATATGGGGAAACATTGTGCTATCCAGAGTGGAATCTTCTCACATTCCTTGGCTGCCTTGCCCATGATAGGATGTACTGTTTGTGGGTTAATCCCAATAATGGCCAATTGGTGACCAGCTTGTGCAGCTCATGCTGGAGCGGTATTCAATGTTTGCATAGCGAATTGCACCAATCGTCTGTACAGTTGTACTAGCTCACTATAAAGTGTGTGTACATCAGCTATTTGCTTTCCCTGTATGGCAGGATGTGGTGTATATGTGACAAACATGGGCCCGTTGGTCCGTAATTGCTTAAGGTACCTAATCTCATGGGTTGTATTATATGTGGTAGGGCACCATTGAACCTATTTTGATGTTCTTCATAGGAAAGTGGTATCTCTAGATACAGGTAAGTTTGGTACCGTTGCGGTATGTCCGGTACTTTATCTGTGTGAAATGTATGTGTTGTGTCATCTTCTTTGGGAAAGGTGACCAAGGAATAGAATGTTTCTGTTTGGTAAGCGTCATGAGCTTCCACTACAAATGTAACATCCCCGCCCTCATCTGTTAAGCCATGGGCTACTAATTGTTTTAATGCATGTCTGACATTTTCTGAAATGTCTATGGCGTTAGCCATGTTGATTAATGGTTACAGAGAAGGAACAACAGATGATGAAAAGTCCTTTTAAGGGTTCAAGCCTGAACTACCTACAGCATGGTTAGGTGTTCCTTATTCAGCTCAGGAGGAATATCCCTAAGTCCGTGGACATCTCTGTAAATTGGTACTTAGGGTACCAACTGTGTGTGAGATAGAGATACTCAGGATATCCAAAAATTAGTGCCAAAACACCATTGTTGGTGGTGCCATGTTGTTGTTGGACTCTTGCTCCTAAGACTGCTGGTTTAGGGGTACATCACCAAAACTCAGAAAGCAAAGGTGATTTCTGGCATCCTTATGCATGGACTCTAGAGAAGACCTCTCAGGGAAGTCATGGTGGAACGGAAGTTACCCATTTGTCTTGTTACCAACAAGTCTCATACACACAAAGGCAATGAAGGAGATGCAGGAGAGTTTTCAATATGTTTATTGAAAAGACTGAATTCTACAATAAAATGCACATGCTGCAATGATTAGCATAATTAACAGAATTGTGAAGATGAGAGTTGTAAATATAAAACTCCCACCATCTTACAATAAACGTGAGATAGAAAATTCCTTGCCAAGAAAACCTCATCTCTACCCTAGGGAGAGTTAGGTATGATAAACCTAATCTGCCAGTTCTATGAGAAGCACCCCCCAACCCTTGTCACCTTGGAATGAGGTCTCTAGGTCAGACTCCTTGGTGATACAAAGGCTGAGATCTGCAGCAAGGTGAGATGTAGCTTAGATGGCACCTGGAAGGAACATCTCTAATGACCATGTCCGTGTGAGATATATTTATACAGATCTTGTAGGATCCCTTAGGCAGGTATGTTCCTAAACACCTGATTAGGTAGCAGACTTGCGGTGGCAATTACATAAACAATCCCCAACAAGTGTACATTATGTTCCTATCACACGGCAATGAGAAAGGAACATGATGACACTACCTATGTAGATCACTGTTCATGACGCTGATTATGACTCCGTCTCAGAGTGACACTGATAATGCAAATCAAAACATGTCTTATAAAAAAAAATTGGCGGCCAGCTAGAAGGAATAATAAAATAAATGAAATAAAAACAGAGCAAGCTAAGTGGGTAAAAGGTGAGTAGGTGACGGGGGCACAGGCCTGCAAGCCAAAGGCTAAGCTTAACTCCTGTGTCCCAATAGGAAACTAAAATGGACTCATCACACCCTATCATCAAAGACTCCAAAATACCTAATGGCAACTGGTATTAATTTAACTTCTTTCCTATTGGAAGCATCCATAGACTCAGATGTTCAAGCAATATTATTTAACTCAGAGTTTAGGTTACTCATTGCAAGAGGAGCCAGTGCTGCTATAAGCAAGGCTCCTGTCTTGGTGGAAGCATAGCAAAGCTTTTCGCATGCAGTTTCTGAATCAAGGCTGACATACAGTCCATCAACCAAAAACTGTGGTCATGCTCAGAAAGATAATTTGCTAATATACCTTCAACAGCTATACTGAGTTCAACATGTCCAGGGGCTGCCTTTCCAGAAAAGTGGTAATGCTGTTTTGTTTTTTTTGTCTGCATATGCTGCCTTATATCTGAGGTTCCACCATGACTAATGGAGAATGTAGTTTTGCAGATCTTGCAGAACACGTTGGCATCATTGTTCCCGACCTTGCTCAAAAATGGGAAAAACCTTTCATCTCCTTACTTAGGCATCTTTCTGGTAGGTAGGTAGCTAGCTACGTAGCCATTCTTTCTGTTATTGAATTTATAGAAAAAAAGTCATGTAACTATTACGCATATTGATTAAAAGATGTATTCAAGTTTCATGTAAAATAATGTAAGCAAGTGCAAGTTTACACACACGCTAGCAGCAGAATTGTGCATTACTTCTTGAGTGTACAGCAGTACTACAGTGACATCATGGCTGCCTAAAGGTCCTATTAAAGTTAGAGGAAACACATTTTTATTTTCAAAATATCCGTAATGAGGCTCCAGGAACCTAAAAATGGCTATGATGTCTAAACATTTCAGATGGGAGCACTAATCAGCATTGTGAAAAAATACTTGCAGTGATTGTTTTTAACTTTGAGGAGAAAAATCAAATGGAAAATGATTCAGAATTCTTCTTTACCATTCTGGCAGCTGTGCGATCATCCTTGCCAATTAGAGATTCTGGTATCAAATACCATAGTGCAGTAAAGTGTTTCTAACTTAGCAGCTCAATTAATGATTTGAACAAGCAGTCTGGAATGTTACTACTGTTCCATTTTTCTTTTTTTATTAGGTGAGATATCAGCAATTAATTTAATGGTTTAAGCAGAAGCAGTCTAATCAGACAATTTAATATAGCCTTAGAACCCGCCGTAGCGGGCTCTACCGGCTATTAAAGGCCCGCTCTCCGCGTTAAATGCCCGAGCCGAAGGCGAGGGCATTTAACAAGGGAGAGGGACTTTAATAGCCGGTAGAGCCCGCTACGGCGGGTTCTAAGGCTATTAGAACATTCTGCCACTCAGGGCAGAATGTTCTATTAAAAAAAAAATGTTCACGGAGCCCGAGGGGATTAAAATCCCCTCGGGATCCGTGAGGCTTTGTTCACAGCTGTTGCTGTGAACAAAGCGAACATTGGGATGTTGGCGCTAAAGCCTGCAGCACTCCATTGTTTTCAATGGAGCTACCAACATTCCAATGTTCTAATTCTATGTAATGTACTGGTGATCCAAGCACAAAAGGAAAGGGCATATCAAAGCTTCCTTTTTCTATTTTTGGCTGAGGAACGCCATGCTGCTTGAGCTTTTGGGTGATTTGAGTACAGATTTTTTAAAAAGCTTAGCATTATTCAATATTGTTTGGCATCATTAAGGCTTGACATAGCTGAAGTTGGTAATAAGTCTTCCTGAGCAGGAGACCCCAACATATGTCTTGCCCAGAGACCCAAAAGTCCATAAGGGGCAAAGAGACATGTAACCAGACATGCCACACAATGGCACTCAGAATACATGGACATGTATAGTTTTGTAACTGCATTTGCATAGTGCTTCATACACCGATGTAAGAAGTGAAATATGGTACACAAATTCAATTGGAAATATGGTCATTGTATACATACGACACTGTGAAAACATGGTCACGGGACATTATAGAATAATGTTTTTTTACTGCCACTGTGAAAACATGAACATTGCTCTATTTCAGTTGCATCTGCATAGTGCTTTGTGTCATTAATCAGCAGTGAATCAATTTGACTTATCATAAAGTAGCCTTAAGGAGTTAAGTTCTTGCTCGTTAAAACAATGTGCATCATGCAGTTCACATATTTGTATTTTATGTAGTTAGCTTGGGGGCTACTGCTTTTATCACAGAGATTAGGTAATATCATTATTGTAGTTAAAAAAAGTTACAATCCTAATGTATCTCAGTGAACTATAAATTAGCATCAAAGAGCTGCATGCAAACAACAAGGCACAGGTTTAGAACCTTAGACTGTTTTTCCTTCAACCTTTCTGTTAGACCTGACAGCCTTAGGGTGGTCATCCCCTAACTTTTTGCCAGCCTCCCTCCACTTTTCTGACACTGTTTTTGCTGGTTTTAGGACTCTGCACACTTTAACACCGCTAACCAGTGCTAAAGTGCATATGCTCTCTCCCTTAAACGTGGTAACATTATTTCATCCCAAATGGCATATTTGATTTACTTATAAGTCCCTAGTAAAGAGCCCTACATGTGCCTGGGCCTGTAAATTAAATGCTGCTAGTGGGCCTGCAGCACTGATTGTGCCACCCACATAAGAAATCCCTTAGCCATGTCTCAGGCCTGCCATTGCAAGCTCTCTGCATGAAGTTTCACTGCCACCTTGACTTGGCATTTAAAAGTACATGCCAAGCCTTAAACCTCCCTTTTTCACATATAAGTCACCTCTAAGGTAGGCCCTAGGTAACCCATAAGGACATGTACATGTGAGTTTTGTATATCCTGGTAGTGGAAAACTCCTAAATGTGTTTTTTACTACTCTGAGGCATGCACCTTGCATAGACTAGCATCAAGACTACCCTCATATACTTTTTGAGTGGTAAATTCGGATCTGAAAGAGGTAACCAGGTCATATTTAGTATGACCAGAATGGTAATAGAAAATCCTGCTTATTGGTGAGGTTGGATTTAATATTACTATTTAAATACCACTTATAGAAAGTGAGCATTTCTCTGCACTTAAAACCATCTGTGCCTTACAGCCTGTCTCCAATCAACACCTGGTCTGTGCTGGTTGACAGCTCCCTTGTGCATTTCCACCAGACAACCACAAACACAGTACACTCAGTCACATCTGCATTCATCGGCATATTGAATGGGTCTACCTGGGCTGGGAGGGTGGGGGTCTGACACTTACATTTCAAAGGCCAGTAGCCTGCCCTCACACAATAGACTGATAACCCCCCACTGGGACCCTGGCAGACAGGATTGGACTGAAAGGGGAACTTGTGCACTTCAAAATCACTCTTTCAAGTCTCCCCCACTTCAACTACATTTTGGGGTACATAAACTGGGTCTCTGACTACACCTGCACCCTGTCAGATGAGCTGCCTGGCTGCCCAAAGGACTCATCTGGCGACAAAATATAGCGACTAGAACCCTCCACAACCAACTTCTCCACCCTCAAAACCACCATTCGCACCCATTACCAACTCATACGCACCACCAAAAGAGATCACTACAAGACACGCCTTGACAACAACTCTCAAAACAGCAAAGAACTCTTCACCATCTTTAATGAACTTGCCAAACCCAAAGCCAGCAACATAGACCCCTCACACACACAGCCCCTATGTGACGCCCTCTCCAACCACTTCCACCACAAAATCCTGGACATCCACAACAGCTTCATACCACACACACCCACCGCACACACCCCTCACTCACCCAACCCAACCCCCACTCATGACCCCCCCACCGCACTCACCACCTGGGCCCTCACCACACACGAAGAAACCGAAAAAAACATGAACTCCATCCACTCTGGATCCCCCTCGACCCCTGTCCACATCGCATCTACAACAAAGCCAACCCAACCATCGCCCCCATACTCCGCAACATAATCAATTCCTCTTTCGCCACCTACCCAGACCACTGGAAGCACGCGGAAATCACCGTTCTCCTAAAAAAAAACAAAGCCGACCGGGAGATCCTCTCCAACTATCGCCCCATCTCCCTCCTCCCTTTCCCCACCAAGGTTGCCGAGAAACTAGTCAACGCCCGCCTATCCCACTTCCTCAAAGCAAACAACACTCTTGACCCCTCACAATCCAGGTTCAGCAAGAACCACAGCACGGAAACTGCCCTCATCGCATGCACTGATGACATCAGGACCAAAGTCGACAAAGGCGAGACCATCGCACTCATCCTCCTAGACCTCTCCGCAGCCTTTGACACTGTCTGCCACCACACACTCTGCACACGCCTCCACAACATAGGAATTCGCCACAAAGCCTTAGACTGGCTCACCTCCTTCCTCACTGACCGGACCCAAAGAGTCCGCCTTCCACCTTTCCACTCCACCACTACCAAGATCATCTGCGGAGTCCCCCAAGGGTCCTCCCTCAGCCCCACACTCTTCAACATCTATATGATCCCCCTAGCCAACATCCTCCGAGCACACAGAGTCACTATCCTCTCCTAAGCAGATGACACCTAACTCATCCTCTCCCTCACCTGCAACCCCACCACCGCCAAAACCAACCTACACGCTGCTTTCCTCGACACCGCCAACTGGATGACTACTAACCACCTCAAGCTTAACTCCAACAAAACCGAGATCATCATTTTCGGCCCCAACAAAACCACATGGGACGACTCCAGGTGGCCCACCGCCCTAGGTCCCGCACCTACCCCCGCAAACCACGCACGCAACCTCAGCATCATCCTGGACCCCGCCCTCTCCATGACACAGCAAATCAATGCTCTAACCTCCTCCTGCTTCCACACACTCCGCACTCTAAAAAAATCCTTCAAATGGATTCCCCTAGAGACCAGGAAGACAGTTACCCATGCACTCATCAGCAGCAGACTAGACTACGGTAACGCCCTCTACGCCGGCACCACACTCAAACTTAAACGCAAACTCCAGAGAATCCAGAACACAGCCGCACGCCTCGTCCTTGGCCTCCCCTGCCACGAACGAATCTCACCACACCTCAAATCCCTTCACTGACTCCCCATAGACAAGAGAATCACATTCAAGATCCTCATCCACGCACACAAATCCCTCCACAACACCGGCCCAACCTACCTCAACGAAAGAGTGAACTTCCACACTCCCACACGCAACCTCCGATCAGCCGACCTCGCCCTAGCCACAGTCCCCCGCATCCAACGCACCACCACAGGAGGCAGGTCCTTCTCCTACCTCGCCCCCAAAACCTGGAACTCCCGCCCCACCAACCTTCGCAAAACCAAAGACCTCCTGCTCTTCAGAAAGAACCTCAAGACATGGTTGTTCGAACAGTGACCCTCCCTGCCTTCCGCCTTGATCCCCCCCCCCCAGCGCCTTGAGACCCTCACAGGTGAGAAGCGCGCTCTATAAATGTTTTTGATTGATTGATTGATCTGGACTGAGGACTGCCTCCCTGCTGTTGCCCTGCTGCCCTGCTGGCCTCTGACTTGGCTGCAAGAACTCTGCCTTCCCCCAAAAGTGTTCTCCCAGGGCTTGGATTGAGCTTCCCTCCTGTTTCTGAAGTCTCAGGGCCAACAAAGGCTTCATCTCTTCCAGATGTTTCTGTTTATTTCTAAGGTTTGAAAATCTTTTAAACCTTTCAAAAGGGACATTTCAACTTGTGCTTATTGGATCTTTGTCGTCTTGTCCTTATTTTATTCAGATAAATAATATGTAGTTTTCTAAACCTGTGTGGTGTATTTTTGTGGTGTTTTCACTGTTTTAATGTATGATTTAGTGCACAAATATTTTACACATTGCCTTCTTAGTTAAGCCTTAATGCTCAGCGCCAAGCTACCAGAGGGTGGCACATGATTTTGGATTGTGTGTGACTTACCCTATGATTGTGGTCTCTTCTTGGACACAGGTGTATACCTCTGCCAGCTAAAGACCCCATTTCTGACACTTTCGTTATGCAAAGGTTGCTAACGGGGCTTATTTTGGGTCATGATAAATTCTTATTTTATAGACAACACCAAACACTGTTTAAACGCTGAGTTTGTGGGCAGATTTACTAATGTTGTGCACCATGTTTGCTTCACAAAGGTGACCCAAACCCAGCACAAAGAGTTGTATTGGGTTTTACTTTTCAACAAAAATCCTGATTTACATTGGAAAATAGCCATATCTAAAATAGTGCTAAACAATACCTTGCATTAAGGGATTTACTTGGGGGGGTTCCCATGCAACCACAAATGGATTTTGATGGTAATCTCTAGTGGGAAAACTATTTTACTTTGTGGAAGCATAGTATTTTGAACTGTAAGGAGCTCCCTTCCAGTTCAAAACTTTTGCTTGACATGAACACACATTTTCACTGTAGTGCAAAGGTATGTGCACTTGTGCAGGGTAACCTAATGTGTGCCACCGCTAGGGACAGAGCAGCAGAGTAAAATCTTAGAGGACATGGTTCTGTTGTACTGTCTCCATTTCATGTAACTTTGGTTACTTCGCTGTTTGAAAACTCAGCAAATCTGCACCTTTGTTTCTCCAGGCCAGACACTCTTAACATTTAAGGGCCAGCAACATGGATGACATGTGACTCCTACACCTTGAAGCCCACATTTTACATAATATTTCCTATGCATTTATTTACTTCCCTGTCAAATGAATGGTCTCTATATAATATGCAGGTCAGTGGAATTATGTGGTAGGGGAACACTAAATTATGTGGCAGGGGAACACTAAATTATGTAGCAAGAAAATGCTAATTAAGCACCACATGTTTATAGTATTATTTCAATATTGTGTAATTTTTACAGATGATAATACTGTCTGGGCAAAGATGTAATCTCATTAATACGCGTTTAGCAACGAAAAACAGGAATAATCAAATGAAAAATGGCCAGTTCATGTCTGTAAAGGGTCAGTTTGTCTCTGGGAAAAATGGCAGCACTGGGGACCCCATGCAACTCAGACTTGTGCCCAAGAAAGTTTAAACAAATAGCTGGTATTTTTTGGGGAGGGGTGGAGACACAACACAAGCCAAAGAGCAAAGAGAAAATGTCTGATAACCATTTAAATACTCGAGTTGAGGGTCTTGTGATCTTGTGCTGGTTTGCAGGCTGAGAGGGGTTAGTCTTGTGTGGCTGCTTAAGGATCCTGGCTGGAGCAGCTCTGATGCGGAGGTGGGGACCTGACTTGCTGGTGCCGTTAGGGCTGGGGAAGGGTATGAAGATTGGTTCCACTCCAAGCCCCTTTCCCTTTTGGCTGCTGCTTCATTAGACTGCAGTCCGCATGCTCGCTTTAAAAGGGCAGAGCAAGGTCACACTGGTGGCTGGCTGGCAGGATTTTGCTGCAGGCATTGCCCTCTGACTCCTGTGGGCAGAGCAGGGTCTGCTGGTCACTGGTGATTCCGACGAGCTGTTGTCCTGATGGCTGGTACAACTACGTTTGTTGCTGCATTGTAGAAAGAGAAGGGAAATTCAGATAGAAAACATCTCTCTTTAAAGGGCTTCCTTTTCCTCTACAACAGTGGTTCCCAAACATTTGACTATCATTACTGGAACCCGGGGACCCCCACTGAATCATAATTGCAATCCGGGGATCCTCCCCATTGGGTCATTACTGAAAGCTGGGGACCTAATCTGCTAATATTATTTAATTTTCTAAGCAGCCGTGGACCCCCTGAGGAGGCTTAGCGGACCCCCAGGGGTCCCTGGACCACAGGTTTTGAAACCACTGCTCTACAACGCTTACCTGAGTGATTTCACGCCATAACTTCTCCAGAAGTGAGCATGCACACACCTACTTAACACCGGTGTGCATGCTCAACCCAGGCACTACCCACAAACCAGGGCATTTCTGTAATTTGGAGAAAAGTGTCAAGACATAGGACACATCAAAAAACCCAGACTGAAAAATCTGAGGTCTACTTCTTAAGAGGAGGAAGCTGTAAGGAATGGGGTGATTAGTTGTGCAGAATGGGATGCCTGTCCAAATAACAGGTCCACACTTGTGTCCTTACTTGGAACCAAGGACAACTTGTCACTATTCACCATTCATTAATACCCAATAATAACACTCAATATATTATTGTCTGCTCTGTGTTTTTTTTTTAACAAGGAAAAGTCAACTTATTACACATACACACTACTACAAATCTATACATTTAGTAGATGGAATTACGTTTAGTGACATTTGACCCCTACTGGGTCATGACCACCAAAATCACAGTACCCCACCATCATTTGCCAGATTAAACAACACAATCTAGCGGTACCATTTTAAATAAATAAAGCTGGCCTACTGGTTTTGTCAAAGGGTCAAAACATTAAATATTAGGCAAGCTTGTTAGCTTAGTCAGGGGTGACAACATTAAATTACCAATGCCCGCATGTAAAAAAATGACTGTCCTATCAATAGAATCATTAATTATGTTTAAATCTGATCATTATTGTCAAGAAAGCTTTGCAATATTTATCATAAATCATTGTCAGCAATATACTGTAAATAAAGCATTGAAAATCAACACAATATGTGTCTGAGTCTTCCTTTTACACATTTCCCAGCCAGCCATCATTGTTACTTTGCCACTGTGGGAAAATACAGCAAGCAAATTAATTTCCCCACCCACGTCCTCACAGGTGGGAGTCTTCTGTTGTTGTGGGTCCAGGGAGATAGGGTCCTGGACCCTACAGGAATACTCCTGCCTTTGTCTTCCCTGTCATTGTCTTCAGAGCCTGGAGATGAGGCCCTGGCCCCTTTTAAATTTATTTTGACTATGGTATGGGATCCCTGGGCAGAGTAGGAGTCTTTGTAGGGGGCCCAATAAATGCCCCCTTCTTGGACAGTTTGATAAGAAATAAATTACATTGCCCCTCAGGGGCTTGGCCTTCCCTGAGGGAAATTCCAAAGACAGCAGTGGAGTACACGCACTCATTGGCCCTTTGTGGGCATGTTTGAATGGACAATTGTCAAAGGTGCATAACTTGGAACCTGTTGGGCCAACTCCCAGTTATTGGCCTCATTTTGGTCATGGTGGGGATCCCTAGAAACCTAGAGCATTTTCAGCAGGACTTCTGGCCTTTAAAGGGGGGCACCATGTGGGGTGACAGTCTTCCCTTCTCACCGCCATCCCTAGGACCATTGGCTGCCTGGCCACCTTGCTTGGCACCTGGGGGCAGTGATGTTCAAGTCTTCCTCCACTTGGTCTTCAGGTGTACAGGGAAGCTAGAGGGACCCATCTGATCCTGGGGTCAGCAGCAAGAAAAGGTGAAGTCCCTAGTCAATCTCTGCAGGGCATCGGTGGGCTTCTCCTCCCAGTTGTCCATGGTTCTGCTGCCACCACCTTGCAGCTCCAAAGTCTTGCTCTATTTCAGGTTCTGAGGATGCCACTTTTATGCCCATTGCCAGCCTTTGAGTGGGAGACACATATTTGTCTAACCCTAAAACTGATTCTGGTCAGATTATCCCTTTTCCCTAGGTTTGGCTCCAGTCTCGCTAGTGAAATGAAGACCCATGGGGAAGACTCCTTCCCCACAACACCTAGGCCCTTTCGCTCACTGTCTAGCTCCAATGCACAGAGGCATGAGAGCTATCATCAGCCCAGGCTGCTGGCCACTCACAGAAAGACCCCAGAAACTTTAAACAAGAAAATGCCAACATTCTAAAAGTGGCACTTCCAAACTATTAATTTTAAAACCAACTGTATCACTAAACAGGATTTTAAATTACAAAACAAAAAGAGTTCAGAACCATTTACTCAGCTGCTACCAATCGGACTGTAGCATTTAATAAATGTAACAACATAGCCCTATTATTCCCTTGGGGAGCAGCCAGCCTTGCTACAGTGAAAATCATTTTTGGGGCTATTGCACTGTAAATGCGTGTTCAACATTAAGTCCTACATATTCTTCTTTTATAGATCATGTACCCTGCATTTAAGGACAATAAAGCCTTCATATGGGTCACTTATTAATATTTCAATGGAAGGTTTAGGCTGATCAAAAAGGTTCATTTGACAAGTTTAATTTGCAGTTTAAAACTGCCATAGTTAGGTTACCTATGTGCAGGTACCAGCCTGCGCATGAAAGTAGTCTCTCACATGCATGTGCATACATGTTCATGTGTAATCAGCCCAGTACCCCTAATACTAGATGCATCACAGCAGATTTATCTTAGAAGGCAGACATTGGCAGTAAACATACTCAGTCCAATTACCATGCAATTATCCTTTGTGAAACCTAGGTAGTGAGACTCACCCACAATGCAGGTCTAAAAACGGTGGTCAGAAAGCAAACTTTCCTACTGTAGTAAACGGGTGGAACCCATTTGCAACAGAAATGCATTTTGGTGACTTCTCTTATAGAGCACTTTATATATATGAAATTCAAACTAAAGCAACTAAAAACTAAGGTATCCGATTTCTTAAGACAAGGCCTTGTGGAACGACATATGAGTTTGAAGAAAAGTGTTTCTTTGTGGCCAGCAAACAAATCATGTTCATAGGCTAAAATATGATGACTTCTGCCATGTAATTCATTGAGGAGGGCACAGGTGAGACTTGTCAAGATGGATTTGCCTTACTCTTTGGTAGAATTAGTGTTAAAAGAGGATTGGATGGCGATAAGACATAATGAATGTTGACACTTTTAACATAAGCAGGAAGTCTTGGTACATAATAAAAAAGTCAAAAAATACTCATGCAGATTGCACACATTTAAGGTGGGGTAAAGAGAGGCAAGCACAATAGATGATCATTTAATGAAAGGTGAAGTTATGGAAGTCATTAAAGAGCTATATTTGTGTCAGTCTCCTGGCACTGAAAAACTGAGGAAAGAACTATACAAAATACTTGTTGCTACCTTGGCTTCCAGATTGCTTCCAATTTTTTCAAACCCTAGAGTTTAACGTCTTCTGACTGCACATGAGGGAAGCTAATATTTTGCTCTTCCCAACACTTAATGAAGACTGCGCTCTGTGGTTCTTACTGTACCCATTTGATGATCAACAGTAATGCAAAAATTTCAGCTAAGATTGTAGACTCCAGGATTTCCTATTTCATGAATAGGCTCGTTCACACAGATTGGGCAGTTTTGTGAGGCAAAGGTCAAAGGAGTGCAATGCTTCGGAACTTTTCAACATCCTTGGTAAATGGATTGCGTGGGTGAAGCAACAATTGTGACTCCTCAATGTTGTTGGTTTACCTCCTACAGCCATTGGTGGATCAACATGGATTAATGTTATCCTTGTCTACCAAGTTACTTGATCTGATCAATAGTGTTGCCTGTGGCATCCCACGGAGGTGAGAAAGACAGTGGAGGCACCGGCCAGCTGCCACAGGTCCTCAATCTCGATAACCTAAGGCAGCCAGCCCACCAGTGCAGTGGACGTCTTGGGGGGATTTTGGCCTTGGCATCTCCATGTTGTAACTCCTTCAATCAAGCCGACATTGTGGCTTGATTTTCTGTGAGGTATTTCCTCTCCTGTACCTATTTAGAAAGGGTTTCTTTTCACTCCTTGCACTGTAACGCTTTGACGTGTCCTGTGGTGTGTTTCCTTAGCCTCTTCTTGGAATTTACTGTCTCCTTCCTATTTCTTTGCTGACTTGAAGTATCTTCAGCATTCACAAGTCATCTTGCAGGTTTTTTGTCCTCTGACTTTTTCCTCCTTCCTGGGCCCAGTTCCGGGGGGCACTTTCTTCTTAGATACTTTCTGTGTCGGTGGCAAAGTGGTTCCTGGAAAAGATCACCCACACCTCTGGTAGCCAAGAACTATGAAAACCTAGGCCTCTGGTCGAACCCACAACCAAAGACTCTCCCCCAGGTATCAGCTCTGTGACACTTTCACTTAAACAATAATAATCATGTCTGATGCTGATCTTGCAGTGTGTCATGAAACAGGACCAAGCACTGCTGCACTATTATATGCTCCTCTGTCTACAACACTATTGCATTTTATGTTGAGGCACAAGATGGTGAAAAAAGTATTTCTGTGTGGTTGTATATCAGAGTATATCTAGCAAAACTATTGGTACCAATTCACAAAGGTAAACTTAGGCATTTGGCCTAGACCAAACGTCTACATTTATGAATCTGGCCCATTGCCTTGCAGAAATATCATGTCCTAAAAATTGTTTACAGAAATATTGCACCAACTCCAAAGGGATGATATTTTTGTGAATAGTATTTAGGACACAATCGGGGTCATTACGAGTTTGGCGGTCTCATGACTGCCATGTTGGCAGTGGCGGTCGTACCGCCAAGAGGCTGGTGGAGAAGACCGCCAAATTTTGTCCATGGGCGTCTTCCCAACAGAATACAGCCATTCCACCGCTGACACCGCGAGTCGGTCAGGATGTCACAGATGATGGCAGCCACCTACAAACTGGCAATAACCATGTTCCTGCTGGACAGATTATGAGGCTGCACACCACCAAGGTTTCTGCCGCGGTTGCACCACCACGGATACCCTGGCAGAAGCCAACTCTATAAAAAGAGACACTCACCTGCAGGAACACACACCCGTCTTGAGCTGCCATGGAACCGGAGCTATACATCTTCCTGCTACTCCTGCTTGCCCATTGACTCCAGAGCCAGCAACGACAACAGCAACCGTGAGTACACATACTTACCTGTCACCATGGTACAATTCCAAATGTGTCTACGCACACACAGCAGACACATCCTGAACGGGTGACGATGGCAACACGCACATGTACCCTCACACTGAAACACACACCCGCACACAGCCACATACAAACATGCACATACATGGTGCACACACTACGGCCAACACACACACTTCCAAAATACACACTAGCACCCAGGTACACAGCACCGGCACAGTCAAACACCGCAACACACAACATAACCCAATGACACATAACACACAACACAACTAAATGACACAACAACACCTCAACTGCAACACCTCAAAAGTGCTGTCATTCATCCACAAAGCATACCTCCACTTGACAAAGCATATATACACCACAACCTAACAACACCAGAAAACCAACACAGACAATCACACATCCATACAACAAGGCATACATCATATCCCACCAACACACATCACAACTGATCTGACATACCAATCTACACACACACTCACTCAGTACAACCACACAAGGGCACACAACACTCGAAATAACACATGTCAACACAATCACTACAAACAATATTAACATTATTGCATTTCACAAACACACACATGCCCATCACACAATACACAGCCATCACAGCGGGACTAATGCAATGCACACACCCACACATGCTGGCCGGACACAACTGGTAGCACAACCAAAAGATACAAAAAACATACTCACACATAAACAAAAAAGCCAAGACCAAAACCATCAGGAATGAAAGGCAGGACAATATTCTGACCTTGGAACCAACAACTGTTTGGCCCAGATTTATGGTAATAAATAGATTGATATAAAAATATAACTATGTACATGTTAAGTGGCCATGGTCCAGTTCAAACCAATATGTGCTGCTGGTACATATGGCACATAGGAGTACTGCGAAGAGGGGGTTTGGGTTTCGGCTTGGGAGGTGTATCTTTGGGCTTGGGAGGGGGAGGCTTATGTTGAGGCTTAGGAAGGGACACAGATCTTATGGGGGGTCACATGGGGTGGGAGGGAAAAGGTTCAACCCAGAGAGGAAACATTTCTTTGACACACAGGGAGGGTCATGGTAAAAGGGTGGGAGTGGAGGGAGAGGGAGTGGTTTTCTGATGTGTTGTGGTGGATGTCTTGGGTGCATGTGTGTGCAAGGTATGCTTGTGTGTGCTGGGTGTCTGTTGGGTGGGTGAGTGTTGTCGTTTATGTGTTTTTGGAGGAGAGGGTTTGAGGTGCTGGGAGATGCCATGGTAGATGGGTGACTGCAGGTATGGTGGATGTGCTGCATGTAAGAGTGTCTGTGATTGTGGTATCTGCAGATGTGGTCGCTGGGGTGGTAATGGTGGGTAGGATGGGAGTTGTGGCTGCATTGGTGAATGTTAGTGTGGTGTCTGCAGGTGTGTCCATTGTAGTGTCTGTGAAAGGGGGGTGGCTGGGGAGTCAGTGTAGGTAGTTAGTGTTGGTGTGTCTGCAATTGGGTGTTGTCTGTGTGCATGCCGGTGGTGGGTCTTGTGTCTGTCAGCGGTACCCTTGGATGTTGAGGTAGATGCATGCTTTTCTGTCTGTGTGCTTTGTCTGGGATGGGGAAGAGGGGAATGGTATTGGGAAGAGGAAGGTGGAGGGGGGACAGAAGACAAAGGGTTACTGGCTGCTGTCAGTGTAGAGGCCAGAACCTGAAAGGATCTCTGTAGGCCTGCCAGTGCACTGTGAATGCCCTCCAGGAAGATATTGGTCTGCTGGACTTGAGTTGCCAGTCCCTGGATGGCATTCATGATGGTCAACTGACCCACAGAAATCGACCTCAGGAGGTCAATAGTCTTCTCACTGTGGGCAGCAGGCTTGACAGGGGCAGAGGTGCCTGGAGCGAAGGAGACTCCCACCCTCCTGGGTGAGCGGGTATTGACAACTGGGTGGGGAGCTACATGGAGGGTGGTTGTAGTAAGGGGGTGGCAGACAAAGATGGTTCCAAAAGGGTCCACCACCTCCAGGGAGTGTCCAATGGAGGAGGATTCTGAAGTTGAAGAAGCGGAAGATCTGGTCTCCCCCGTGGCACTCCCCTTGCCCTCCAGGCGACTGGGTCCCTCGCTGTGGGTGGTATCAGCACTCCAGGTCCCGTTGCCAGCAGCATCCCCACTAACTTGTGCCCCGTTTCCTTCACCTGCTGATGCTGATGCACACAAATAGAGAGAGAGGGAGGGAGGAATAGAGAGCGAGAGAGGGTCATCACATTCTTCACATACACAAATTAGAATAAGCAACACTGTAGGTATACATCTCCTGGCTAGGCTATGTTAAATAGCAACCCACATAATAACATCATGTCACAACATGTTACTCCTATCCACTCCTTTATGTCTTCCCTCTAACCCACACCAAATTCCAATTGAGGTAGCACGACTGGGGCATTCCTAGGAATCACTGGTAAAGCTATGTCAGCATGCACATCATGACCTAGCTTAAGCTGAACATCTGTCCTAATCTGGATCAAACCTCTCCTTACTCCTAAACCTAAGAAACAACATCTTACTGATCACAACATAACATGCATGTTCTAAATCTACACCTGACCAGTCCATATCCATAAGTAATGTCCCATGATTGTTAAGAAACTCATTTCACAGGCCACACAGCACCTGCCATGCCTGGCTAAACCGTCTGTACATATATGCCATAATAGAATCAATCACTGAGGTACCCACAATATGAGGCACTACCATACAGGTGACACCTGATGTGTAGAATACATGTCTGGAGAACTGCCATGTCACTACACGTACCAAATTCCAGAGGAACCTCTGCAGACACTGAACACAGATACACCACATCACTTCATACATGCATGTGCAGCTTCAGTGGGCTGCATGAGACATCCACTGACAATCACTGAGTGCTGTGTAAGAATTCTTAAACATTAAACAGCCATGAATAACATCATAGGGCACCTAACATTGCCCCTGACATGCAGAACCATTCCACCCCATAACTACATGAGTAAAGCAATACCACTCACATTTTTCCTGAGATGTGATTACCTGTACCCAGGTCCAGACAACACACATATCCCACTGAACAGATATGTACACATGATGTGCACATGGACTACATGACTGCTGCTGCACTGGCAACATATCCCACTGCCCACATATGTATCAATAATTGTAGTACAGCTAAACCATTAAATCTTCAAATTAGAAGTCATTCAATAACAATTCCTGTCTAAACTGCCGACATCAGCTAGGCAAAGAGTAGCAATGATTGACCCACTCTATTACATGTGACCCCAAGTAACCATTGAGGCAGATAATGACATATGTGTCACTGTTACGGTAGGACATCTGCACACATTGCATGGAAATTGCATATAGTCAAAGGGTAGCTCTGCCTAGCCACTTATGGCATCAAGAACAAAGCTATTGGGATAAATGTGATTTGCCCATATGCCAGTGCCATAGAAATCAATAAGAATGGCATATAGACAAAATCAGATACCCAAAGTAGAATAGCCTTCTATTACTACTTTCACATACCACATAGTGTGAAGATGATGGGACAATGTGGAAACATCTACAGACCCATATGTACTGTCCTATACTGGCCATATCTGTGGAGGGAATGAAATGCCTACCTCGCATGGAGTCAATACCTGTACCAGGACAAAGGTTACCTAGCCCCTGTACAAATATGTCAGGCACTCAGTTGCAACTATAGGTGATCAATACAGATCGACGTGCTCATACACCTTAGAGCTACTAGAGCACATATGCTGAAGGAAGGACCAGACATACTCTATGGGGAGGATGAAACAGCAGCTTACATCCATAAAAATGGCTGGGTGGAGTCACACATGTGGCATTGTCATCTGAGTATCTCCACATGCAGTCATAGATATGTCATGACACAGGTGAAATAAACTTACACATAGCAACCCACGAATGCCAGATCTATACCTAATAGTCAGGCAATGTAGGTAATACTTATTCCCAGTAATCTACATACATGATGTACCTACAACATTGTCATAGCTGCTACAATGTGACTACTAATACCATACAATCTGAGTCAGGTACAAGGATACTTTCAGTACTTACCCACTTGTGGCTGCTGTGCTGATCTCAAATGCCCATTCACCTTGTAGTGTAGCCATTTTTAATGTAGCTTTGTGCGCGTTTGCTTAACGTATTAGGCCTCTGTGCACTTTGCCTGAGATGCATTTTATTCAACCTCGCACTGTTATTTTACAATAACCAGTTTTACGGTCTTGTTTTTATTTCATTCTATCACACTGTTTACCTTACTTCAGCACTGTGTTCTCAAACAATACATTCTTGCTCGCTCTGTGCTCCAGTCAAGGATACAGTCTGGGACATTGCCGATAGACGTGGTAGAAGTTTAGTCTTTAGGTTTCGTAGAAAGTACACATCCTTATGTAGAGACGTTTCTTAGAACATCAGCGTGTTAATTATAAAAACACTTTCTAGTCCTAGTACACGTAAGAGGGAGATTCCGACCAGGAACCCACAACTAGACGCTGACTGCCCTGTTGCAGATGCTGATGCAAATCATAGGCCTTTGTTCAGGTATGAGGGTTGATGTCCTCCCGGTGGAACCTGAAAGGCAGGCTTAGAGCTTCACAGGTGTGCTCAACATATAATTTAGAGAGGACATAATCTAGTTGCACTATGAGAGCCTTATTCTTGTGCTTCACTCTCCTTGTTACTATTTCAATCCTACTGTGTTGTATAGTTCTGGTTATTGCGGCTCACGCTTTGTTATCTAAAATGGAGTCGTTTAATTAAACCAATCTTTAAAACTCAAACTGCCTTTGTCATTTATATATGAGACTGCACTGTGTAAGAGAGAACCGGTTGTGACCTGGGTGACCACGACTTCCCTGGGAAGTACGAAGATGTCATGCGCTCGGCTGCCCAATTGTCCCTTCCCCTAGAGAGGGATGAGGCACTGCTAGTTAGCCGGAGCAAAAACCGAGTTTGGGGTGACAAGGGTGCTTCACTGTGGGTTAGACTCAGTCCCCCACACTGCGAACGATCTTGCCGCCCAAAAATCCAGTAGTCTAATTAGGATAATGAGAGCCTACGTGACATGGCGCCGCCAACGTTTGGTCTGGCTCTAATTTTCGGGTCCAGCGGTTTCTCTCGGTCTCATGTAATATAATGATCCCTCAGTTCCTTCAGCGGAGACGTCCGTGGCACTGAGGATTTCCACCACCGCCGTATAGGTAACCCTATTTACAGTGGGTGGTTGTTCAAGCTTGAACTTTAAAAGGAAAAAACCCCGTCTTGGTGTGTCTTCTCTGAATTCTGGTGGTTTTATAATGGCGAATCCCCAGGTTGTACAAATAGCTCTTAACATGAGACAACCGCTCACAGCACATTTGCTAGCACACAGCCTTACAGCCCAGGATGGTCCAGTCACGTTTGTGGTGGATGCCCACGCAGCCTATAGAACAGAACTTTTTTACTCTTGGGTCATATTTCCAGCAGTTGATGGGAACACAAATACATTCCATATATACACAGTAGCGAACGCGCCTGGACAATACAGGGCGTACGCATACTTAGAGATACCTCTATCTTATCAAGAACATAATAATTGGCTTGATGGCGCCCTACCCCATACAATATTACCAATAAGGTTAGGTCCACTAAGTAATGATGGTCCTACCTGGCCTTTATTGGCCACATATACACCACATCCTGCGGCTGCTAATATGGCGGTGGCTGAGGTTCGACGCTTATATACTGACTTAACAGCAATATATAGACGACTAGTACAATTTGTGATGCAGAGACTAAATACAAACGCAGCTCGTGCTGCTCCAGCACAACCACATGCAGTAACACCAGGTATAAATCCGGTGACTGTACACTAGATTATTGGTAAAATACCAGCAAAAAGGGAGGAGACTCCATTTTGGCTGGCGCAGAAAATTAATACGCTGGAAGCAGTATTTCCCCATACGGGACCTCAGGACAAACATAGAATATTAACTATCCGTTTACCCTTTGGGATGGTTCCCACAATGGAAAATTGTAATACATGGGGCACAGTGTTTGCCGCGCTCTATACAACGTCACATGGTACACAGACATTAGCCAACCTACCGGAAGTGCTTAAACAAATTCAAGATGAATATGGGCCTGCCCCCGCCTTAGATTTGGGAATGCAACTGATGGGCAACTTTGCCACGGTTTCTTCAATAAACCTAAGCAATCTTAAAGGGGAAGCAGTTGCACTTGCAGTGCGCATGCGTCTTCGTGACGTCCCGCAACAAGATCAGGAGCGGGAACTGCCTAAAATAATAGCGGAAACATATTCCAGTATCGGTCGAGATAGCCTAGGGGCTAGATCACAAAAACCTCAATTTCAGGGAAAAATTAATAAAGATAATACTAAACAACAGCCTGAGGGTAATAAGAAGCGCTGGGAGAAAAAACAACAAACACCCAAAAAAGAAGGGGGAGAATCTCCACGTACGGAGACCCCACAGAATAGGTATAATCTCAGAAATAGAGATAATATAAAAACGCCTGATAGATATCAATATACTGATACACGCCAATGTCGTTCCTTTCAGGACTCATCGGAAAAGAGAAATGAGAGAGATGGGCGGTCAGAGCCAGGAATCACAACGCTCTTCGGAGGTTCTTGTCAAGAAGGAAGAGAAACTGATACAAAAAAAACAACAGTTTAAAAAGAAAAGGGTGGCAGCAGTCTCAGTTAGACATGCCACACAGGAAGAGGGTTCTCTTGAAGAACAAGACATGGGCTCTAGCAGTGCTAGACAGCGCAGCAGAGGCCACAATAGTTCGATGGAATTTTCTAGAGCATCTGGAGGTGAAAGCAACTGATGACTTCATACAAGTAGAAACAGCGGATATGCGTGTCTCCGAACCCGATAGGGTGTATACAGTGACTTTACAATTGGAAGGAGACATTGAGCGCACTATACACACAATCTTTTGGGATCGTGTAGTTAAGATATATGATATCTTGCTGGCCGAACTAGATTGGCCACCTGATTTTGTCCGCACCTTCCCATCAGGGGAGGAGGTTATTAAACCTTCCTTCTCGCCTCTTGTTCCAGAGGAACTCGCAGAGTCTTATTTGATAAAATGGGCTCTTGCACAAGTACCTGCCTTATATAGAAATCACATAGGGTGGGACAGGGATTCTCCATATCATGTAATTCCCATTAAAGGTGATCCTCAGCCACAACCGCAGTATCCAATAAAACATGAAGCAAGGGCACCGGTGAGAGAAATACTTACACAATTGGAATACCAATGGAATAGTCTTAGACTACAGACAATTGAACGGACGTACCCGTACATATGCTATACAGAACTCGCATAGCGCTGCACTAATGAGCAACATTGTGCGAAAAAAATATAAAACAACTTTAGATATCTTGAATGGATTCTTCTGCCAGAATATAGTTCCTGAAAGCCAAGATTTAACAAGCTATAGTGCACTAGGCTCCCAGAAAAAATTCTGTTGTTTGCCTCAAGGGTATAAGAACAGCCCAGGACTGTTTGCGACTCGTGTGACGGGTATTTTACAGGAGTTAGACCCTGAAGCGTCATCATATGTGGATGATATATATCTCACGGATGACGAGTTACTACAACATTTAAGACGGGTAGCCCGCATTTTTGTGGGGTTTGCCGAAATCGGCTACAAATTTAACTTCAAAAAATCAAAAATTGCCTTCCTTAGCGTCATATTCCTGGGCTTTGAGCTGTCAAATGAAGGTAAGAGCCTAGTGCCGCAATTCTTAGAAAAATGTGCACAATTGCAACCACCAAATACGATTAAGAAGCTTCAATCGTTGTTGGGCTTTCTAAATTTTGGCAGAACATACATTCCTGATTATGCTACACGCATAAAACCTTTATATGAATTGATACGTCCTGATTTTTCAAGCAAATTCTGGATAATTGAACATACACATACCCTTCGGGAGTTACAAGCGGATCTGCTAGCAGCAAAACATTTACACACACGGGACAATAAGACGTATTTGGTCATCAGGGTGATAACTGGGGCCATTGGATTTACATATGTCACATTTAACGAGGGTGAGACAGTCCCGATAGGATACAAGTCACACTTGTATTCTGCTGCTGAACAACGATTTGCACCCACAGAGAAAATTCTCACTGCTGTACAGATGGCTGTTATTAAAGAAAGACCTCTTGCCCAGGGGAAACGCATTATTGACGTTTCTCCTATTCCGGCCCTCGAGGCTGTTACAAAAGCTAGCATCCCGAACGCGAAGGCGCTTCACCCCCAATGGATACAATGGGCAATGTCTTTGACAGCCACTGACATAGATTACATTTCTGACCCAAAGTTACAAACTCAGGAATTTCTGCAATATGAAGTTGAATATCCAGTTCCCACCGACACGTTGCCGATTGATCAATATCAAGTAGTCATGTACACCAATGGCTCTGCGCAACCGGCGATTGGAACAAAACACCAATATTCTGCTGCATGTGCGGTAGTGAGCGGCTATATGGATGGGGAGAAATTCTGCCCCCAACATACCTATACGCAAACTTTAGGGGATTGTACGGCACAATTGGCTGAGCTAAAGGCTGATGGCACTAGAACACACGGATCCGGCGCAGTTCACGCTGATTGTTTGTGATTCGTATTATTGCGTCCAGTCCTTTAATGAATATCTACATTACTGGTGCTTGAATGGTTTCAGAGATTCAAAAGGCAACACCAGAAAACACAGACTACTGTGGGGGAAGGTAGCAGACCTGAAAGAGACGCTACCAAAAGTCCATGTTGTGCATACACTTGGACACCAACGCGTTGGAATACACGTTGCTGGAAATACTTTGGTTGATGAAGCTGAAAAGTCGGCAGTGGCAGTTGCCACTGTAGCTGCAGTGACTCGTTCGAGTTCCAACCCAGACACAGAGATTATGGCTGCCATAAAAGCTACAGTTGATGGTACGCCTTATCCAAAAGGGTTTCCAAATAAATATCAATACTTCATGGGAAGCATGCTGAACGCTGAAGTTAAAATTCCTAGCATAGGCATACGCGACATCCCCAATAAAAATGTAGGACCACAATTGATTAAAGCAGCGCATGAGGGAGTGGCATCTGCACATGCTGGTGTGGCAGCTACAATATCGTTATTGGAGGCCCGTTACTGGTGGCCTGGTCTCTATAAAGAGACTAAGCAGTACGTCCTTTGTTGTGATATTTGTCAACAAATTAAAGTTTCTACAGCTAAGCGCCCGCTGCAGACACCCCTCTTAATATCTAATAGACCATTACAATGTGTGAACTTGGATCATTGCGGTCCACTAACACCAGATAGTGCATATAAATATATACTAGTCGCTGTAGATTCTTGCTCCAGATTTATGTGGCTGTGGCCACAGCGCTCGGCTGACGCTCGGACTGTTATTAAAATTAAAGATTTGCGAGTCTTTGTCGGTACATATGCAGTTGCGACATTCCATTTGGACCAGGGCCCTGCTTTTGCCTCAAGGGCATTCAGGGGCACCATGGCTTCGTTGGGGGTCCAGCTTCAGTACTCGTCTCCATTTCATCCCGAGGGAAATTCTGTCGTGGAGTGATTAAACCGCGATTTAAAGCAATCCTTAATAGCAAGAGTCTTAGGTACGGGTCGTAGTTGGCTAACCCACCTGTATGGAGTTCAGAGAGCACTAAATAACCTGCCTAGAAGGTCCCTGGGGGGTCATACTTCATATGAGTGCCTGTTCGGAACACGAATGTTTGTTCCGGATCTTGATGGTCCTTGTGTGGAGGCAGCGGAAACACCGTTTGACATAAATGATCGTGTCCCTGTTTTACAGGAATTACAGAAGTTCTGTGAAGATAACTCTTCTAAAAGTGCCACCTCCACAGGAATTAAGGATACGCCAGTAACACCTACCGGCTGGATTCCCAGGGTTGGGGATCTTGTGTGTGAAAAGGTTGCAGTGAAAAAAGAATTTGGTCCTTCTTATCGTACACCAGCCCCTGTGTTGGGGATACACAGAACGAGGACTGTTATTCTACCCGCGTTACCAGGTGCCAAAGAAAATCGCTTTGTTTCTATTGACAATGTCAAGTTACAACATGTGGCCGATTCTACACAGCCAACCAAGAGGAACGTCCAGTAGTTCCCGAATCCCTCTCACTTCTGGAGAAGAAGTTCCGCTTCAAGTCATCTATACTAACACTGTTGCCTCTCGGAGCTTGGGAAAGGTGGATGATGATCTCGCATTAGTTCCACTAACAACGACTAACTTAGAAACATTTGATCAAGTCACCATGACTACTGACGTGACGGATGGTGCTATCTACGGTGTACCACCGCGAGAAACACCAACTCCTCCATTGAATACAGCGACTTCTTTTGCACGAACTGCCTCTGGTTACTTTGCCGAAAACAACGATGGTCTATCGGACTCGTTTGCCTCTTCGACTACTGACCTGTCAGGTCCACGTAAGCTGATGTGTTGTTTTAAAGATACGTATTTTGTTTTTCCATGGAACTATCTGTTGCTCATATTGACTATGACAGTATTTTTTCTTTGGATTGGGTTTGTTATCACCTTTTTTCTATTAATACATGGTCATTTTCTTCCTGAGAGATCAGCGGTTGAACAGGTGGAGGAGGTGTTGAAACCACATTTTTCATCACATAGGGTTAGAAGAGACTTGTCCTTTGTGAACATTTCTGCAGTGCCAATTCCAGATGGGATTGTGTGGGATAAAGAAATGTTTGAGATATACGGTCCCACTGAAATAATTCAAATACCATATGTACTAAAGTTATCTATGAATGACATAGTAATATCAGGCATTGTATCTGATGATTGGGATGTGCAGACTGTTGATTCAATGATGACAGAATTACAATACTATACTGTCTATGAAAATGAAGACTTTTACTAGTTTAAAGAAAATTATGGTGACATGTTTTGCTATAATTATTATGGGCACAACTTCATACACAAAGCTAGTAGTCCAAAAACAATATTTGACTACACGCAATGGGAACATTTCCCAACTCCCCCGCAAGGGAGTTCCAAAACTTATTTTGATAAATTTACGTATTTTTCTGGGCATCATCAAAAGAATGCTAAGTCATATTATTTAAGGTTAACTCCGACTAAAGATAAACAAATGTTGTTGACCAGCACAAAATTCCTATATTCGGATTCCTTTGTTTCCCAATTGCAAATTGAAGGTTATGAATATTGGTCAAAAAATATTGATTTGAAAAGTGTTTGGGGAACAAAAAATTGGCAAACAAAGGGTAGAGAAACATTGTTTAGAGCATGTCTCATTCCCGTTCAAATGATTTTTTTGAATGAAACAGTACAAGAGACTAGGGGGGTCATTCTGACCCTGGCGGCCGGTGGCCGCCAGGGCCACCGACCACGGGAGCACCGCCAACAGGCTGGCGGTGCTCCAACGAGCATTCTGACCGCGGCGGTTCAGCCGCGGTCAGAAGCGGAAAGTCAGCGGTCTCCCGCTGACTTTCCGCTGCTCGTTTGAATCCTCCATGGCTGCGGAGCGCGCTCCGCAGCCATGAGGATTCTGACCCCCCCTACCGCCATCCTGTTCATGGCGGGAAAGCCGCCATGAACAGGATGGCGGTAGGGGGGGTCGCGGGGCCCCTGGGGGCCCCTGCCGTGCCCATGCCAATGGCATGGGCACGGCAGGGGCCCCCGTAAGAGGGCCCCGCAAAGTATTTCAGTGTCTGCCTTGCAGACACTGAAATACGCGACGGGTGCCACTGCACCCGTCGCACCTTCCCACTCCGCCGGCTCGATTACGAGCCGGCATCCTCGTGGGAAGGGAGTTTTTCCCTGGGCTGGCGGGCGGTCTTTTGGAGACCGCCCGCCAGCCCAGGGAAAAACTCATAATACCCTCCGCGGTCTTCTGACCGCGGAGCGGTATAATGGGGGCGGAATTCTGGCGGGCGGCCTCCGCCGCCCGCCAGAATCAGAATCACCCCCTAGCTGTTTAGGCTTAGCTACAATCAGAGAATTGAACATGCCTAGTATACCTGCCCCTGCAAAAATTAATAATTGACAGAAATACATAAACGCCACCTTTAGTGAGCTTAATGAATGGGTCCAGAATGGTATATTTAACACTTCATTGACACATCCAGGTGGGTGGTTATTATGGCCAATAGACACCAACGGGTGTCATCAACGTTTTGTCACCTCCTCAGGGGTTTCCAGACGAGTAGGTCAGACCCTCGCTATATATCACCAGAACATGCTGAAATCATTACTACATATAGTGTGGGAAAATTGTGCCAGAAATGGTTAAAATCATCCTCGCTAGATGCAGTTAAGACACATCTCACTCTTCTGTCTAATGACACTGACTTACAAGATTTTTTGTCAGGCCCGAAGATGCCACGTAGGAAGCGTTTCTTGTATGAAGTATACAATGAAATATGGAAACTTTCCCAACAAGAGGCTGCAGCCGGGTTAAGGCAGATAGATCAGGAAAATTTGAAAAAGGCATTAGCTGTTGTGGATAATGGAATTCACACCTTGTCCGACCGGATATATACGATTAACAACATTGTTTCTTCTGCTATAGACATTATACGATCTGATATGTCTTCTTTATATCATGGACAGAGTCAGACCAGGTCCATTATGCAGTTGGGTTGGACGCTTCAGACGTTGAAGGCGGGTCGCATTCCGTGGCAGCATATCAGTGCCAGGGAAATATTTTTTTCCTTTAATTTAACGCGACAACAACAACTAATGGCTAAGAAGGAGGCGACTTATGTCATGCTCAACATTGAAAAGTTAGAAAGATTGCCTTTTACCGTGGCCGAGATCCCCTCTGCAGAGTGGTTAATACACTGGGTTATTAATCTGCCTATTTCTACATCGCAATTCACTTCTTGTTTGAAACATGTTCCGGTAGGCAGATATGAAAAGTTGGGAGATAGTTACATCCATGAGGTGTGGGAGCTTCCCTTCTTGTACAAATGCATGAATGGCATGAAAGAGGTCTTTCTTAGCGGTAGTGAATGCGAGACTTCAGTCAGCCATTCGATGATTTGAAAGCAGCTGTCCTTGCATGGGGCGTGTAATGCCTTGGTTGCGAACTTGGCTTGCTATCTGAAGGGAGTTCCAGTCCCCTTGATTAAACGCACATTCCAGGTGCTTTCAAACGGCAGCTACGTCGTCCTCAATAGTGAAGACTGTTGTGGCATGCCGGCCGGAATAGTTTACGTTGTTTCGGTCACTAAGGTCATCACTTGCTGCGGGAGTGTGTTGCTCCCCAGAAATAAATTGAGGGAGGTAGCGGATATTTGGCCTCACATTGCTACTTCCAAGGTGAATTTGGAAAAGTTAAGTAGACTAAAGGCTTTATTGTTTCAGAAGCATGTGGCCCTTAAATCTGCACATGAGACCTATGCACTTCAGGTGGCAAGGTCATCAGCGGAAATACAGTCCCTGTTAAATACCAACTTTCCGAGCCACTTTAGTGAACTTGTGGGACGTATATTTAATGCATCCAGCACAGCTGGATTAGCAGATTTTTTCAAAGGTTTCGTTCACACCTTCTCTTCCATATTCGGTTTAATACCTTCGGCTATTCATTCAATTTTTGGAAGCATTTTGGGGGGATTTCCGATAACTTTGGCTTTATTAGCTGGCATTTTACTGTTGCTGTTGTTTTTCCGCAATACCGGTCCCGCCGCAAAAAGGACAAATGAGGGTGCTCCCATCAGCGCAGCTGTGTAGTGAACGCATGATGCAGCACTTTGGAGCAACACTCCTGGAATATTTGGAGTGTGACTGGTCTCTGTCATTCAGACCGGTTTTGGATTGTGTGCAGCCCGTGTTTCGGTGCCGTTGGTGCTCTTTTGAACACGCACTTGACGTCTGTCTCTCACAGCAATGCCCCCCAGTGGTTGATGCTGATCTGTTGATGTTCCCGATGAGGGCTCATTACCAGACATGCGTGCTGCGGCTACGTTTGCTTCGAGAGGCTACTTACGAGATACCCTTCCTGGAGGAAGTTGATATTGACTCGTTTACAGGCTCTACACGGGATGCCACCTTGGTTGACGCTGGAGCTTTGGAACACACCTTCTCCTTGGTAGTCTTTGGCGTGGATTTTACGGTTTTGTCTTCTGCCGAAGTGGAGAATCTCCTGCTTTCCATGACCTCTGTTTGAATTGGATTTATTTTAAATTGACATTGTGATTCGAATTCGGCATTTTGCTCCATGCTCATTCATTTTTAAATTGAGGATTAATATGCTTTGGTATCCTCTTAACTTGTTGAAATTTGATAGGGTTTTAATTATATTTTGGCCTAGGGCACTTTTTAGTTTTGGCTTAAACCACTTTCTGCCGACAAGGGGAGGGTGTAGTGTAGCCATTTTTAATGTAGCTTTATGCACGTTTGCTTAACGTATTAGGCCTCTGTGCACTTTGCCCTAGATGCATTTTATTCAACCTCGCACTGTTATTTTACAATAACCAATTTCACGGTCTTGTTTTTAATTCATTCTATCACACTGTTTAGCTTACTTCAGCACTGTGTTCTCAAACAATACATTCTTGCTCGCTCTGTCTTTCAGTCAAGGATACAGTCTGGAACATTGCCGATAGACGTGGTAGAAGTTTAGTCTTAAGGGTTCGTAGAAAGTACACATCCTTACGTAGGGACATTTCTTAGAACATCAGCGTGTTAGTTATAAAAACACTTTTTAGTCCTAGTACACGTAAGAGGGGGATTCTGACCAGGAACCCACAACTAGACGCTGACTGCCCTGTTGCAGATGCTGATGCAGATAACAGGCCTTTGCTCAGGTGTGAGGGTTGATGTCCTCCCAGGGTAACCTGAAAGGCAGGCTTAGAGCTTCACAGGCTGTGCTCAGCATATAACTTAGAGAGAACATAATCTAGTTGCACTTTGATAGCCTTATTCTTGTGCTTCACTCTCCTCGTTACTATTTCAATCCTACTGTGTTGTATAGTTCTGGTTATTGCAGCTCATGCTTTGTTATCTAAAATGCAGTGGTTTTATTAAACCAATCTTTAAAACTCAAATTGCCTTTGTCATTTATATATGAGACCGCACTGTGTACGAGAGAACCGGTTGTGACCTGAGTGACCACGACTTCCCTGGGAAGTACTAAGATGTCATGCGATCGGCTGCCCAATTGTCTCTTCCCCGAGGGAGAGATGAGGCACTGCTAGTTAGCCGGAGCAAAAATCGGGTTTGGGGTGACAAGGGTCCTTCACCGTGGGTTAGACCCAGTCCCCCACACTGCGAACGATCTTGCCGCCCAAAAATCCAGTAGTCTCATTAGGATAATGAGAGCCTACGCGACAACCTCAGGGTAGGCCACCGCTACAATGCAGGCTATTAGGGGGGGTCATGGTCTGATGGGCACCCTCCCGCAATGGGAGGAGATCTCCAATTGGTCCTTCGCGGCCTTCCGGGCTCAGCATCTCAGGTCCTCCAACCGCTTGTGACAATGGGTGCTCCACTGGACCCCAGGGTCTGCACTTGCTTGGCGATGGCACACCAGTTCCTCTTCTTCTGATGGACGTTTACCTGCATGGATGACACAGACAAAAGGAGAAAGTCATGTATACATGCACCATACCAGTAGGAGTGGTCACTACACATCTGTCACTGCAAGTAGGCACACATACCCATCCTCTCGGCTCACATGCCTTCACAATACTGTATGTCATCTGCTTGAATCAACACCCTCACCAGTTCACATGCCCGAATAAACGTCACACACAACATCTATCACACATGACTGGGATGATGGCTCCCAGAGGCAGTACACCGCAGCTCACGTTGTGAAGGCCTTGCTGGAAACAGTGTCAGGAATCAAGTGAGCTACACTGCTGAAAATGGCAGCCGGCTGTCATGCCCATTGGCCCCAGTCTGCCAAAAGCAGCAATGTTAACCAATGGCCATCTACTGCCATGATGACTTAGGTCACTTCCAACGGTCCACTACAGTAGGTCAGGAGCCTGCTATTTTGGGCACGTATTATCGACGGATGTGCTAAATAGTCTGCATCAGTCACTTACTCTCCCTATTTTCAGTGTACCCGTATGTAGGGCCATCATGGTTGTGCAACATATTGTGACAATCTTTACATAATTACATGTTGTGGCTGTCTATATGTTGAGAACTATGTAAAGCGACTCTGAGGTAGACGGGCCCCAGCTAGGTATAGGTAAATTACAACACATATGTGTAATGAGTCCATGACAGCAAAGTCACCCACACTTGTACTATATTTATCTCATATGTAAATTCCAATGTACATGTAAGCCAATGTGCAGCAATGAGGGTGAATTGGGTGCATATCTAGGGTCTGTATTTTATATGTCATCAGTCCTACGCCACCTATACAGATGTTAGGTGTCAGGTAATATACAATGTGTTGGTGATGTGTGCAAACTGCAAAACTCATTGTACATTCTCTCCTCTCAACATAGTTATCCTGGTATGAGGAGAGAGAGACAACCACCAGTGTACCGTCCACTACATGACCTGACAACCATGGAGGACCGGCATGTTATCCAGACATTTCATCTGAATCCCCATACCATCATGGATCTATGTACACAGTTGGAGCAGATCTGATGCCAACCATTCGCAATCCCTATTGCATACCTCCCATCGTTCAGGGTCTTGCCAGTGCTACACTTCCTTGCCACAAGGTCCTTGCAGCATACTGTCATCTTAACATCAGGGATGTTTCAGCCCACTTTCAGTCTGGTGCTGAAGGATGTACTGCGTGCATTGTTGAAGCACCTGGAGAGCTACCTCAGGTTCCCCCAAAGAGGGGATTTGGCATTTGTGAAGGCAGACTTTCATGAGATGGGACACATTCCTCATGTGGCAGGAGCCATTAATAGCACATATGTAGCCCTGGTCCCTCCCAGTGCCAGTAACAGGTGTAGAGGAACAGGAAGAACTACCACTTAATCAATGTACCAGTGATGTGCCTTGCAGACCAGTACATCTCACAAGTCACAGCCAAGTTTCCTGAATCAGTGCATGATTCCTACAGAATGAGGAACAGCAATGTCCCACATCTGATGGCATGACTACAAACAGAGAGGGCCTGGCTGCTTGGGAAGTATGCATTGTATTGTGTGTTTTAAGTGTTATGTCACCTGTCATCAAATCATAGGCAGTCACTGAAGCTATTTATGTTTTGTTCTACCATTGTGTTCACATGTGACTCTGGCTATCCAAACCTACCTTGGCTGTTGAAACCAGTGATATACCCAGCCAAGCCAGGAGAACTCTGTTTCAATGAGGCCTACGAGAGGACAAGGCGTGTAATCAAAAGAACATTCGGGCTCCTGAAGGCAAGATTCAGATGTCACAACCAATCTGGAGGTGCCCTTCTCTTCTTGCCGCACAAGGTATGCCAAATAATTGCTGTCTGTGGCGTGCTCCACAATCTAGCCCTGAGACGTCAGATATCCTTGATAGCAGATGAGGGGGAGGTAGCAGGACCAGTGGCTAGTAATGATGATGGCAAGTGATAAAGAGCCAGAGGAAGAAGGAGCAGCTGACTCTAGGATAGAGCTCATCACTCAGTAGTTTTACTGACATCCATGTATGTGAAGTGTACCTTTGCAAGTATTGCATGTGGTATTTTGATGCGGATGGCTGCCATAACACCTCCTGACTAGATTCATCAGTGGTAGTGTAAGGAGCTACAATGCGTATCTGTGAGTTGGGGAAGCTGACTGATAGATTGTAAGGTCTACAGTGATAGAGGGTCAGCTCTAACATGTATTGTTACATCGGATCCTAACATTCACTTCTGTAATAGACTATCCAGTACTGAACTATGTTTCTAGCATTCTCCTATCCTCCTTTCCTTCCAGTCACTGAAATTGCATGTTCATGTTTGCCTCTGCAACCTATGGCTTGATGTATTTGCTGTCAGTAGCCAATGTTAGTAAATCACAGACATAAGAGTTGTTAATGACAGATAGCATGTAAATTGGATATAGTCACAGGGGGATGTCAACTCTTTTGTACTCAATTCATACATGTGGAAATGTGACTGCGTCATTCTTTCCTAATACCAGTGGGGTTGGGGGGATGTGAAATGGTATTGTTCATGTCAGTAGAAGTATGTGGCACTTGTGTGAAGAATAGCTCATGTCCTCTGGCTACACAGTGGGTGGAGTAGTTTGTGACCATGGGGCCTAGCTGTGTTTGTATTCTGACGTTGCTGTACAAAGTGCGGATTACTGTAAAGTGAGAAAGCAGTCAGAACATTACTCCAGGTATATGTCCTATGTTTGTGTATGGTTAATGTACTGGGTCCTCAGTCATGTCATATGTGTGTTCCATGGGATATGTGATCATGTAGCTATGTTATGTGTCTGTACCTGGTGATAAATCGGTCCACACAGAAGACCCCTGCTCTGTTGGTGGGTTACCATGGACATTACCTATGTTACCTCATGCCTTCCATCCTGATAATACTGTCTGTCATGCTCTATTTCCAGAATGGAATACTGACTATACTATAATGTTGGCCTGGATTTCTAACTCTCAAACACCTGTCCTGTGACATCTCTGATGTAATGTGTCTCATGCTGTGGGAGGCTCCGTCTGATGACCATTAGACTGACTGTTCGATGCAGGGGGGGCATGACCTCACCACAGTTGGCAAGCATGACAAGTGATTAAGTATTATTAAATACACACATACAGTAGCTGTGCTCAATTCTGATTTATTGTGCATATCATGATGAATAAGGGCAAAATCAAAGTGGTAAAATGAAAAAAGGGATGATGAGTTAGGTCATGGTACCATGGAAAAATTGAGTCATGTCTCAGGACAGTCTACAGGGTATCTCAGTGGCACACAAGGGTTACATATCAGACGAGGTTCACTTCCTTGCAGTGGGTTTGGTCTGAGCATCTGCTCCAGTCAGATGTTTGGGTGAACATCCAAACTTATGGGAGGGTTCTTCAGCTACAGAGGGAGGGGTGTCTGAGAATTTTGGTTCCCCTGAAAGGGCATCCATTCTACTAGCTGTTGCTGGGGCAGATGTTAGGTTGCTAGTGAAAGGGGCCTGATGGTGTGTTGAGGAACCAATGAGGGTGGTATTGATGTCCCTCAGCACCCCTGCAATGGTAGCCATGGTGACATGATTTGACTGCAACTGCTGCATGACGTCCTCGTGGACTTGGGAGATGGTTTCCTGGTCAGTGGAGTCCCTTTGAGGCCCCACCCCCTGGCCCACAGCATCCCTACCACACATCCTACCTCCAGCTGCCTGCACCCCTGGCACGGTGTGCCCACTCCCAGTGGTAGCAGGGCCTTCATTGTCAAGGATGTCAAGATTTGACTCATTTCCCTGTACTGTGGGGCACACAGTAGATTGAACTGGCTTTGGGACACAGGTTGGGGGGTGAGTGGTTGCTTGTGTTGTGGTTGCACTAGGGTTGGGGGTATTGATGTGGGCAGGGTGAGGCAGGGAGTTGTTGACTGTCCAGGTATCCCAGGTGAGCCAGGTTGTTTGTCTTTGTCCAGACATCCAGGCGTGTTGTCCTCACTGGGGTCTTCATCCTGAGGGGGACTGGCAGTGTCTGGAATCCTCTCTATGGTGGCAATTTATGGGTTACCTGTGGATGGGAGTGAGACACAGAATTCAGGTTGGCATGTGTGTTAAGTTACCTCCTAAAGAGATGCATGATAGTGGCTACACATGATTCCCTGCAATGACATTGACAGATGCTGCACAGCATACCTTGGTTGTACATACAATTTTGTGACTTGATTTCCATACTCCATTTTGGGAGATGTCATACAGGTTTTGTACAGATTGCACTGCAGATAAGTTTTGTTATTGTCTGATAATTGGCATGACTGTTGACCCTTGTTACCTAGTGATTTGTGAGGTTTGCTTTATGTCACAAATTAAAGCTGTACAATACACAATTGTGTCCTAGTGTGAACACGGTAAGTGAGTATGCAAGGATTATAGTCCTGTATCTACATGTGTTGCATATGCGTTGACTCAGCCAACTCACTTTCCTACACAGGTGAGTCTATTCCTGGCTTGGGATCATTGATCTACGGCAATTAGGAATGGTCACTCACCTGTACCTGTATGTTGTTTTATATGCTATTGTGAGTGTGCCATTTCATTTCTGTCATTTCCAAGTACTGGTCCTCACTAGGTCAATCTAGATGGTGAAGCTAGTACTTCAGTTGTACATGCATGACATGTGATGTGTTGTGCACACTAAGGGTGTTCCAAAAATAGTGTTGGTGCATCCTGGGAGTCATAGTGAATTGATATGGCAGTTGTTAATGTGCCATTGCCAAGGGCTGTGGGGGAGTTGGGCTGGGTGGAGTGGTGGCATGCAGGAGAGGGGAATAAGGTGAATCGGTGGGAGGTGCTGTTCGTAATCTAATGAATTAGGGAGTATTTGGGTGGTGAGGAAGCATTTAGGACAATTCAATGGTGTGACATGACTGTTGCAGGTACCCCCAGGTATTCCAGTCAGGCCCTCCAGATGCAGATTGTCCAAGACCTTCTCTTCCCGAGATGTGAACTGTGGAGGAGGAGGTGCGCGTCCACCACCAGTCTTGTGCACGGCAATCTGGTGGCGTGATGCCATGGAACACACTTCCCCTCCTAGGTTGTTCCACCTGTTCCTGATGTCGAGTTGACCCTGTTGATTATCCTTTGCCAAAACTCTATTTTCCTGTCAGTCAATGATTGTTGCACCTGTACTCCAAATAGTTGTGGCTCTATCCTGACAATTTCATCCACCATGATTCTCAACTCCTCATCAGTGAAACATGGGTGTTTTTGTGGAGACATGGCAGTGGTGGTAAAGACAGTGAGGAAATGTTTAAAAGGATGAATAATGTTTGTGAGGATTTGTGGGTGCTGTGATGTGATTGGGTGACCACTGGTATGTATTGGGTGGTTTTGTTATTTGTGTGTTGTGTATGTTGTGCAAGTGTGGGTTGTGTGCTGAGTGTAATGTATATGGGAGCCTATTGTTTGTGTAGCTAGTTATATTTTCTTTGCCAGTGTCTGGCTTTGATTGGTGTTTAGGTTGCAAAGGATTGTGGGTTGTGTTGGGGTGAGTAGGTTTGTCGGGTGTGCGGATGTGTGTCAGGTGTGGGGTATTCAAACTATCCAATGTGGTGTGGTGTTCTGCTTGAACCACTGTGGTGATTTCTGGCTCGTAATCTGGTGGGTGGGTTTTTGTCAGGCTGGTGGTGGAACCATCTCTTTCCTGCCCTCCAGTGTCCTGGCGGTCTCGGATTTTTTGTTCTTTTTTGGCAGTCTTCACTGTGTGAAATGGTGGTCTTTTGGCACCCGCCATTGAGGCGGTGTTCTGAAAAGACCACCAAAGTTGTAATAAGGCCCTATATTTTCAGACAATTGTCATACAATATTATGGTTATAAAACTGTGGCACCGCACCTTCTGTTTGAAAAATTGTGCCCATTACCTTGTTAAATGCAGATGTTCTGTTCTTATTTTGGTAAATACTGCCTTGTCACCCTGCCCGTAACATTCAAGATAGTTTAAAAGTCATGTGGTCCTTTCCACTGATCGTAGATGGCCAGTCATGCCTGAATAGTATGACCGTGCTTTGTCAAGCCATCTGCAATACCAGATATTATTTCCCATGATCTAGCCTCTCTCCAGCAGTCTGCTTCCTTTAGTCCAAAATTACATGCTGTTGCATAGACAGGGGCATAATTTTCATTGATGCAGCTTATGTACTGGCACCTGGACCCACAGGACTGAGGGACACACTGAACCCTGATTATTGGTGTTTTTTTACAGGTCAAACCGTGGGGGAGCATTTTCTTCCTTGCACTAGGGCCCATGACACACTGGCTACAACATTGCCCACAGTCTGTGCCCATGCTAACTTTCAATGTTACCACCAGGTGCACACCATAGTTTTAGCACCCCTCTAACAGTATCTTGTTTCCTGTCCTACGCACCAATAACATTTTAAAATCATATTATTGACGATATCCTCTGCTTTAAAACACCTTGGGCCTCATTCTGAGTTTTGCTGGGCAGCATAGGCAGCCCGTCGAACTCGGGTTAGAAAACCGCCAGTTCAGTTTTCAGCCCGCTGGCCCTATTATGAGTTTCCCGCTGGGTCAGCGGAAAACTACCCACAACATTGACACCGGCTCGTAATTGAGTCGGCAGCAATGTTGCGGTGCATCAGGTCCAACAGCAGCCATTGTGCTTTTCACTGCCTGTAATTCAAACAGTGAAAAGCATGACAGGGCTGTTCATGGGGGCCCCTGCTCTACCCATGTCCATGGGGGCCCCTGCACTTGGCATGGGCAGTGCAGGGGTCCCCATGGGGCCCACAGCACCCAGTCTCTGCCAGCCTTTGCATGTCGGTGGAACCGCCATGCAAAATCTGGTGGCCACTGGAGTAGTAATCCCCAGGGCAGCACTGCCCTGGTGGATTAAGACAGCGGCCACCGCCAGGCCGTTGGCTGGTGAAAAAGTGGCAGTGCCGGCGGTCGGAACATGGTGCTTTTGCCACGGTCATAATGTGGCTTTCGTGCCACCGCTTTAGCAGCAGTCAGACTGTCACCTCGAGTCAGACTGGTAATCAGGACCCTAGTGTCTTGCTGATCCCAGACTCCTTACAGCAGTCCCCTTTCTCAAGGGTGTAGAAGGGGAAGAGGAGCTAATAGTGGTAGACCGCTACTTGTAGTGTAATGGGTAGAGACTGGCAATGACACCTGTATAGATGCGAGTGAGGGAATCCTCCTTGATTCCTCCCTAATTCCTTTTTATCAGTGATAATGATGACCATTTAAACAGTGTACTTTTTGGCCCAAATTTAATATGATTTTGCGATGGGGTTAAATCATTTTTGTAGCGCAGTCCTGAGACATGTACAAAGCCACACAAAGCCACTTTGCAGGGCTTAGTGTGGTTTACTGAATGCCAGTAACACAAGCAAGGGCATAGCGCTGCCATGTGTTACTTTGCATTGGGTACACGTTACATAAGTCGATCATGGGCTTGCTTCATGCATCCACTCATATATTTTGACACAAACCTAGATTTGCAAAGAGCTGTAAACCTGAGTTTGTGCCAAAATGGTGCACCTGCGACAGAGGTGTGATGAGGAAAAATAACTTTAGATATGCTCAGTAATTCCTCTTTCCATGTGTGCTGCATTTTGCAGCACACTTAGAAGAATATACCTCTTTGGATTGCATTTCTGCAGGAAAATATTCCTTCCTGCACAAAAAACAATCCTGTCTGTAACGCAGGCTGGCTTGAACTATGGTGAAAGTTGTGTCTGTATTGACGCTAGGCAACATATCGTGCTCCAGCGCAAGGAGAGAGCAGAAATGCTCCATATCTTTATAAATAGGGAGCATTTCTGGTCTCTCCCTTTCACGCAATGCAGCAAAACAACAACTGTCCTTGCTGCACTGCATTGCACGAAATAAAAGCAAATGTGCTCCTTTGTGGCCTGAGAAGCATTTCCTAGGTTCGACTGAGTGTGTCTTTAATTTTCAGAGAACCGCCAAAAAATCAGTGCTGGTGCACTTTTCAGTTTATGAAATTCTGAATGTCTGAACTGGGAAACCATAACTCAAAAATATGATGGGGTCTGTTTGCAGCCATCCACTTCAGTAAGCTGAGATCGAGGAGTTTTTAAACCAGATATGTTCTCTTCGTTACCTATAGCTTCCAAAGAGAGTCAGCAAAGTAAAATAACAAGTGTCATGTGGTTGCAACGGGTGCCAGATATCAGATGGATAGCAGTGTGTTCATCTGCTTTTAGAAAAGTGGGAGGTCTGTTAGGATGGAGTTAACAAACTCCAGTCTGGGAAGCAATAGGGCCTTTGCAACTCACTGAATGGCTGATACAGGAATGAGTCTCATATTTATCATCAATCGTGTTGTTGACGAGTGGTATTCACAAAAAGTTTCATGTGCACATCAAGGTGAAGTTGGCTGCCCCAGAATTTTACCTAAAGATTGTTTATTGAGACAAAAGTAGCAAAAATTCTACTTTGCCTGGGGAAGTGGAATAGGATAATGAGAGAAGGAAAAAGAGCTATAATATCTTTAAAAAAATGCTTTTATGCACAACTGCAAAATCAGCATATTTGTGGATTCTGATGTCTATTTTCACCAGTGACAAAACAAAACTGTTGGGGGGATTTCTGCAAAGTATTCTGAAGACCCCTCCAAGATCAGACTTCCCCCTTCTATCAGCTGGCATTTTTAGCAATACAGGTAACATCAGCGGATAAGCAGATATTAATTCAGTCCTTCATCCGAAGGGACTCATTTAAAATTGCCACTGGTGCTGCAGACAACAGCTACCACATATGATGAGCTAGACCTCCAATGTGGCCCGAACTTCAAAAATAAGACCCAACTGCAGCATGTACAAACACTTTCAAGAATATTCCTGCCTTGGACTGCTTACAGGCCGCCCTCAGAAGAAAGGAAGCCAGTTGTAGTAGCTTTGGAGGGTATGCCCTAAGTGGATGTCCATCTACTGGCATTTCCAGTGGTGTTGGCTGAGCCACAAGTGTGTTTTTAATGGCAGAGCCGGTGCAACCTCAGCCACTGGAAACACTGCATTCCTCAATGGAGGAAGGAACATCCACCTAAATCCTGTATATTCAGTCTCTTTTCTGGCTTATATAGGACGCTTTAAACGAGTGCTCCTTAGATCAGTGTTGTGGGAAAGCCATACTGATCCCTTGGAAAAGAATGCACTATCAAAGGCATTAACAGAGAGGATTTCAGCTATAGGGATCAGACAGACTGCCAGCAGCTAGAGTGTAAGCTTCATTGACACCCACAACAAGTACTGTATAGGTGACAGCATCCTGAACTTTAGACGGACACAAAATAGGTAAAGCATAGGCAGAAGAAAGAAACCTACACTGGGGCCTGCACACTCCATAACAGAGAGTGAGGCCTCTATACCAGGACCCTTCTCCACAACAAAAATAAAGCACACATTAAGAAACCATGTGGCTTTATACTCAAGGATGGCTCCAAGATACTATTGGTAATGGCCATTTCTGTAGGGTCATCCCTAGACTTACTGCCTTCCTCCTTCTCGTTTTCTGTCTTTGTTGTTGTGAGCTTTAGGAATCTGTGCACGTTAACACTTCTAACCCGTACTGAAGTGCTTGTGCTCTCTCCTCAAAATTTGGTAACATTGGCTAATCCACAATTGGCATATTCAATGCACTTTTAAGTCCCTAGTAAAGTGTCCTATATGTACACAGGGCCTGTAAATTAAATGCTACTGGTGGGCCTACAGCACTGATTGTGCCACCCACTATAGTAGCCTTTGAAACATGTCTCAGGCCTACTGTGCCATTGCAGAGCCTGTGTGTGCAGTTTTAAACTGCCATTTTGACCTGGGAAGCATGCGCACTTGCCAGTTCCAAAGCTTCCTTTTTATTAGATATCATCCCTAAGGTAAGCCCTGGTTAGCCTCAAAAGCAGAGTGCAGCCTATTTAAAAAACAATGATGGATTAAACCCAGATCTGTGACTGGGGGTGAATGTTTGAAAAGGTTCAACACTCTTTCCATCAGTTTATTTTGTGAGTTTGCCTTGTGCGCCCTAAGTGGCTAGGGTATGCCCAGACATGGGTCCCATGCTTGCTGCGCCACTGGATTCAAGCTAGCCTGGCTGATGAAGGGTGATACCCTAAAACCGGTCTTAGGATGCTTGAATCCTGTCCAGGGAGGACCTGACCTGGCAGTTCGGGCTGGACTGGTCCCATAGGGATCAGGGTCAAGACTGATTTGCATATGGCTGGGTCTGAACTGAGGTGATGTGGCAAGCAAAATAACGATTGAGTAAACCCAGATCTGTGACATGGGGTGAGTATTTGAAAAGTTTCAACACCCCGTCCATCATTTATTTTGTAATATTAAAAAATTTGGACATGTACTTTTAAGTTGAACATGTCCAGGTAGTGAAAAACTGCTACCTTCCTTTTTTACTACTGCAGGGCCTATCTTTACCATAGGTTAACATTGGGCTTACCTTGAAACATCTTTAAGCGTAACTTTAAAAAAAGATAGAAATATGGAGTTTATTGTCTCTGGACTCTCAATTTAAAATCACATCTTATGTTGAAGTCAGATTTTAAATTGTGAGTCTGAAAATGGCACTTTTAGAAATTCGGCATTTTCTTCCTCTAACTATTCTGGCCTCTGACTGTCGCTGAATACATGCATGGGGTGGATGACAGCTGTGCGCTGTACATTTTCTCTAGACAGTCACACACAAAGGGAGCTAGTGTGTGACATTTGCATCCTGATGGCCCATCACCAGAATGATGTGCCATTAACTGGTTTAATGGGGAGGGAGCTTAGAACTGCCTCACTTACACCTGAATAGGGTTGTGCCTCTCTCCATACAAAGAGCTTCATAACCCCCTGTAGAGTGTGTGGAGCCAGGGAAGGAAGGATATGGGCCTTGTGATCTTCAATGGCCTCTTTGAAGTCTCCCCCACTTCATTGACACATGTGGGTATGAGTATTGGACCCCAAATCCCACCAAATAAGAATTCTATTGGAAGCAAGAACACCCTGCCAGGAAGAAGACTGATGTGCTGCTAGGAAGGACCCTGCAACTGCATGGCCTATGTTGGTCTACTGCTTGCTGTGTGCTGTGCGGAATGAGGGACTTTCACTTTGTTACTTGATTTATTGTGCTGGCCTGCTGCCTTCTGCTTATTACATGGAGTTAGAAGGACTGGACCTGTTCTCTACATCTTTGAACACAAGATTCTCCAAGGGCTTGTTGGCTTGCTCTCTATTCTCCGCAATCCCAGGGACATCAACGACTACCTGCAACTCTCCTGGTGCTGCTTGACTCTGCCATCTGTGAGTCATACCTTTGCCTGAGGTGACCCCTCCAGTCTTAGACCTCAGAAGTGGGCTCTGCAGCTGATTTCTGCAAAACCCAATGCATTGTGCCCTCAACGTCAATGCTTTGCTCCATCAGAGGTACTGCTTCAGCAGACTCTATGTGAATGCTGTAGCTAGTCTACCCTCCATCGTGGTTGACCTGAACTTTGGATTTGCACCAGCCCCTCGTAACCTCAAGTAACATTTTAACAGCCAGTGACTTCTAAGCACTGTTTTCACATTTAATTTTTAATAATTCATATCTCAACTTTCTACTCATTGTATTTCTGTCGTTTTGGTTTTGTTTTGCTCAGATAAATATTTTCTATTTTTCTACACTGATGTGTAGTCTTATTGTGGTGTCTTTCATTGTGTTACTGTAAGTAAGTGGTGCACAAATCATTTACCCATTGCCTCTTAGGTAAAGCCTAACTGGTCTATGCCAAGCTGCCAGTGGGTGACACAGGTTAATTTCGGGTATGTAACTGACCTACCCTGGTGAGGATTGTGATGCCTACTTGGACAGGGTGCATAACTCTGCCAACTAGAGACTCAATTTCTAAAATTGGTGACCAGCAGTGAGGATAGGACTTGTATTTGTGCAGTGTCTCACAGTAATTTGGTGTACACTACTATTCACATCTCAGACCCTGACAAGATTTTCTCGTTTTATTCTCAATCGGTAATTTTTCTACATTTTGCTCCTGGTTCATCTTCTTGCACTAGGACTGTTGTTATTGCATCAGTGGTGCCTTAGCAGAATGGGGTCAATTCTGTATTTCAATCCAGGGTGGGAATGTCTGGGGGGCCCGCACTGCAGGGGCTGAAGAGCATGCAGTAGGCCACTGCTTTTTTCAAAAGCACCAAATTGATGTTGAAGAGAAACATGGAGAGGATTTATCCTTGTGGAACGATATAGAAAATCAGTACAGAAAGAGGCATGGAATTTTCAAGATTCACCAATTAACTACAGTCCTGGAGAATAATGGTAAAGATTTGCACTCCTTGACCAATAATACATAGACTTGCGCTCGTGGTGGGGGCCTGCCTTGGCCTCCTCACACCCTGTCCTCGGGGTGGGGGCCAGGCGAGGCCCAACAAGCAGATATTAGGGCAAGAGGAAGGGGCCTCTATCGAGGTCTCACTCCCCGTTCTAAACAAAATGCTGCCCGGTTTGAAAAAGAGGAGCTTTATGCTCCTAGTGCAGAGACCGGGGAAGGGGGTGCTCCCTGCACCTTCCCCGCATCCTGCAATGCAGCTTCTCTGGAGCTCGGACCCCTCCGGGGGCCCGAGAAGGCACTCGCCAGCCCCCGACGTGGTGCGCGAGTGTCCCAAGTTGTCCCCGGGCCGCTGCAGTGATTTCTTTTGGGATCAGAGGCAGCTGGTGCCCCGGGGGCGCTCCTGAGAGCAGACTGTGCCGGGGCACCGGCAGGAGCACGCTTGCTACTCCGGACATCTTCTCGTGCCCCGGGGGCACGAAAACCAACGCGAACCTCGCGCTTAATGAGAACTCCATGTCTGGGCTGCGGCGGTGATCCGGGGCAGCAGGGGAGAGCTTGACGAATCGCAAGGAGGTTATTATAAGCCCGGGCTGTGGCGGTGATGTCTTTTTAGGCACCAAAAGAGCACTCAAAGCAGCGCAAAAACGGCGCAAACTTGCAAAATACAATTGGATTTTGCAAGTTTGTGCCGTTTTTGCATCAAAAAGCGGCGCAAATGCGGCGCAAAAAAACTATAAATATGGGCCTAAAAGTCTGGGGAATGACCCTGTAAAAGGGCCAGTTCCAACAGGAAGATGTAGCATAAATGGAGATTGTAAAGAGGTCTCTTTGATGGCGGAGATTTTTTTCGTCTAAATGTTGTGATGGTCATCAGTGTAAATGATTAGATTTATTTCCTGATCTTATGAATTATTTGTCAAATCATTCAGAAAACTTCAAACACCTCTCATAATTCTTCACACAGCGGCTCTTCACTGAACTCTATTGGGATTTTCGCTTGTGATCTATGACCCTGTAACTTCTGTATTTGTGATTATTCTCCTGGCCTCAAGAGTGTATAGCATGTCTGGGCTGAGATCCTGACACTGCCATCCTTAGATTAGTTTTTAGTATTTTTTTTCTTTACGTTACACACAGCTAAGAGCCATTGTCCTGAAAAGTTCACTTTCTTCATCGGCAGTCTGATGAGAGCTAACGTCCATCACACTAGATAAAGTGATGGAAATTGCATGACTGGTCTGGTGATGCAAATTGGTTACCTGATCAACCATAGACCTGTGGGACAGCTTCCACCATGTGAATCGTGGTAGACAGTCTCAGGGGGCGTAGACAGTGGGCAAGGCTACCCATGTATCCTCTCCCCCTTCCCAATGTCATTCACTGACTGGTTTCATTTTATTTTAAAAGTGGCCCTTCTAGTGCCACTTTAAAAATAAAAATCTGGTGTTAGGGAATGAAAACGGAGATATGGAGATCTTCCGTGCCAGGCCTCTATCGTTGTATTTTTAGTATTTCGCAGGGGAGGTTATACATTTCTTCATGCCTGGTACATATCAGTGAGGCAGGAGGTTGCGTGACCTGAAATAATATACAGGATTATTTTATTTTAAATATCTATAGAGACTAAAATACAACTTGTTGACCATTCCATAGAATCAGGCACTGCATATAATATCTCTGATTTATTGAACTGCTTCTGTCTACGGATTGGCGTTCTACCTAGTGGTACCTCAGAGCTTTATAGGAAACAGTGAACACATTCTTAGCCTAGGTCCTGTTTCACCTCAATGCGGAAATCCAGGGTTCAAAGAAGAGCGCGAGAACCAAAGTCACAGGTAACGTCCACATCAGACTGCGGTTGAGGCATTTGCATGATCATTCCTAGTTGTTTTTAAGTAAACGTATAGTTTGAGCCTTTGCTTCTGCCCTGTATTCAGCCGCACGTTTTTAACCGTGACACCTTTAAGTCTTGTCGCGGAAACTGATCGAATGGCTTGTACCATGTGATTAATAATGGCCCCTGATTTCTCATCATGGAACGCGTCACTGATTCCAGCGAATAAATTCGAAGCACTGTCTGAGGTTTTTGGATGTCAACCTTTAAATATGAAAATCGAAAAGTTCATTCAAGCGCTTGAAGTAAAGACGCTCATTTAATAAAACAGAACCAAAAGAATATGCTTGTGAGTTCAAGGTTATTAATTTAGTGTCACGGTTTTAAAAAAATGGGAATGAAGTGGGGCACGTGTCAGATCCCACGTCCCAGAATGCCTAGTAAAACTGGAAATATGTTTTAAAATACATCAGATAAGGCAAGATTAATCTCCTCCATTAGTCACTTCTCTGATTTACTGAATCCGAGCTGTCATGTACCATAACCACACGTTGCTAGGTGTTAAAAAAGATTCATGTTATCGCGCTCCGATGCTCTTAAATCTACTTCTGACAGTTCCTGCATTACGTTGATTATGAGTGTATAGTCGGTGAAAAGATAGTGGTTCTGAACACAAAGCAATTGGTTTACATACAGTGGTTTAGCAAGGAGGCCTTGGGCCTTGATGAAAGCAAGGAAAATGCCCCCTCCCCTCACCAGGTGGAATAGCAAATTACACCCATAAATTATGGGAACTGTTCTCTATTGATAGTTATGCTGCTGTTAGGCATTCTAATTTGCACACAGTGTGGTGATTGAGTGTGGGTGCTTAATCTTGAGATAAGACTATAATGTGGCAATAATAACACTACATCTTAGAGATGCTGTTGTCGTAAGGACCTCTTGGACCCAAGTTGGTTATTTATCCCTGTATTAGCTTCATTTTATATTTCAGATTTTGTTCATTTTAGTTAAACTGCGTTTAGCAACGGCTTATACATGCATTTTTTGCATGACAGTCTTCTAGAAATCTGTGGTATGAGTTGCTTGTTTACTTAGTCTTTGCCCACCATGTAATCTGTACTTTCTGCTCATGTCTAGGAATACAGACACAATATCCTAATTCTTATGTTACCTGTTCAGGAAACAGCTTCTAAAATCTAGATGTAGCATTACATCAGACCTGTGCTTCCAGCACACTATGGCTTTATTACATAAACGGGGCACTGACATGGAAGTGGCAGGGGGGATTCCAACCATGACCATCCTGGGATGAATGCTGTGTGACATGCAGCTTGCTGGCTCTTATCTACCAGCCCCCTGAGATGATTGCCTTTTACACTACAGGTGTACTCAACTGCTGACACTGTCTTCAGGTATGGGGTTGGAGCTAATCCCTTAGACCGGGCCAGGCAGAAGGGTACACCCACTATGCACTCAGCATAGTTGGTAGAAACCACTAGAACTTCTAGAATGTCTAGAACCACCTTTACCATGGTTGGATTGTTTCTCTTCTTTATCAATTTGGAAATACTGATTAGTTTGCTTTGTTTCATCTGCCTAAGTATTGCAGCTCACTATCTTTATGCTAGATTGAGATTGTTTCAATAAATGTATTAAAAACGTATCCCACATATCTTTGGTCTTGCCCAGGCATGCATGAGTAATACCACAAAAGGGTAAGATCTGTTTCCACGACTTCCCTGAGGAATCAGAGTGCCATGTTCAGGTTGCCATAATCACCTTCCACCCCAGTAGATTTGTGAGTTTGGGTGAGACACTGTGAGCTAGCCAGGAAATGGCCCAACAGTTAATGATGATGTGAATGGACCCGGTCTCCCACATTCTGAAGTCCTGCCATCCTCAATAGGCAATCGTATTCCCTGAGTAGGAACTGTATAACACCATAACCTATTTCATAGAATGGAAGTGGTGAAAAATGCTATAAAGTATGGCCTCAAAGGATGTTAAAATTACACCTCCTTATACGGAGGCAAACTGGAGAAGACAGCATGCCCGGCGACTGTAGTAGTTGTAAAAATCGGGCGACAGCTACTCTGGGAAATGCGCAGGGATGTGAGACTCACGCCGGTGACACCACTATGGGAAGGCGCACAACTGCATCAGGTGGCAGCCCTCACAGGTGGGATCAGATAGGTATTAGCTATCTTAAGGATGTCTGGGATGCTAATAGTATTGCACCATTTGCACACTTACAGAAGAAGTCTCACATGCCATCCTTAAATACCAACAGCTGAGACTTGCACTTCTACATAGCATCCCACAAGACAAAGAAACACAGGCGAAGTCCCCGCTAGAGAACAGACTCCTAGATGGGAAGGTCAAACATAAACTGATCTCGCTGACATAAAGGACTTTAATGAGGGACATCTCAGGGATAAGTGGGTTATGGACATCAGAGAAATAGAAGAAGACGACTGGAACGATGCTCTGAGTTTTTCCATGATAGGGGAAATAAAGTCCAGCTACAGACTTATCCAACTAAAACATTTACACAGGGTATATTATGCTAGAATGCTCCTGTACAAGACTGGACTCTCTCTGCTTCAGGCACTGTGGGCTGGAGGGTACTTTCATCCACACTTGGTGATACTGCTCTCACATACAGTGACTTTGGGAGCAGTAGGTAGTACCCTAGAACTGACATCATCCCTTGCCCTTTTGGGTGTCTGGCCACCCACTGACCTCAACGGATACCAAAAACTATCAATTAACCTGGGCTTTTTGGTGGTCAAACAAGACATTGCCCAGCTGTGGGGAAGTGAGAGGGCTCCCTCTTTCCAGCGCTGGGAGGAGGGTATGAACAGCTGCAAAATCATGGAGTAAGAGGTTTACCAAAGGCAGGGCTTGCAAATTAATTCATGAAGATCTTGGGCACGTGGGATGCATAGATACAAAGGTAGACACCTATACTAGTAGCCCCGATTGGTCCTGGAAAGAGCAATGCGAGAAGGGTGGAGGCAGATTTGGTCAATTAGTGGTCTCAGGATGTGGGGGGGTTCCAAGTGGATCTACCGGTGTACAGTTGTCGTTGAACTTGCAGTACAGTACATGCAGTAGCTAAAAATGAATATAAATATTTATTTATTTTTTAAAAAGCTTCACCACTTGATTTCAAGCTTATCCAAATTTCTCTGTACATAGCTGCAACCATCCTATTGCTGGCGGTAATCATTTGCAGCATTTTCTTGCTGTAATGTAGTCTTATCACATTTCCTAACACTTAACAAAAACGGGAGTAGTAAATTGTTGTCCTACCACCACATAGCTCCATCACTTATGCATTAGGTGTGTGTAATGTATTATAACACAAGCAAAGGCTTGCATGATCCAATTATTGGCTTAACTGTAGGTCCTGTTTCCTCATGACAAAACGTTTGAAACTGTTATCACGTGAGCAAGAGTTTTGCTTTTATACTGAAAACTTACATGCAGAAGCTTTGCAAAACTACAAATAGTGATCATACAGCAAGATGTTCTAAGAATCGATTAGATAAAAGTGGTCGCAAATTGCACACCATCTTTTTCCAAATCAGTTCTGATTTTGAGGACCAATCTATGTATTAATAGGTCGATCTGCAAAATCACCACATTTCCTACATCATTAATTTGCTTGAGGTAGGTTGGAAATTGTGACCCACTACGACACAGATAGGGGGACTGTTGGAGTCAGGAGGTCATCATTTCTGTGATTGGTTTTCAATAAAGTGTGTTTAAATCTTTTTTTTTGCAGCCCGTTTTCCTAAAATGCTTTCCTATTTGCTAATAGGTTACCACTACCTATCAGCAGTCTGTAAAATATTAATGTTTTGCAACCAAATTTTGGTTACAAACCAAAAATACAGCCCATTGCAAACTGCTATTTGGAAAGAACACCCTAAGCAAAGCACAACCCTACCAACTAGCAATTTGATATGTAGTCGCAAACACAAATAGCAATTTGTTAACTTGTTACTGAATTGCAATATGGATTTGGTACATGCTAAAGACTGTTTTGCAGTCACAAAGGCTGCAATTTTGCAAATCAGATGTTTTAGGACCCCAAAATACGTTAGTACATCTGGCCCTTAGTGTTGCCAAGAATGACAGGAAGTATGTTTACAAAAACATTTGAAAAGTAAACTACTTTTGTTACAAGAGCCCAGATTTACTTTAGAATTCTGCAAAGTTGCCTGACACATCCTAGATTCACATCTGTTGCTGACCTATGTGTAACAGTTCCATTCCAGTTTGTCCAACATTAGTAAAAAATCATTTTGTCATAGAAAATACCTACAAGTAGACACTGAACATAACTGTAGGGGTATAACAATTGGCACTGCAGGGGCCCCCAGGGGCCCCGCGGCACCCCCTACCGCCATCCTGTTCCTGGCGGGAGACCCGCCAGGAACAGGATGGCGGTAGGGGGTGTCAGAATCCCCATGGCGGCGGAGCGCGCTCCGCCGCCATGGAGGATTCTGCAGGGCAGCGGGAAACCGGCGGGAGACCGGCGGGAGACCGGCGGGAGACCGGCGGGAGACCGCCGGTTTCCCGCATCTGACTGAGGCCGAACCGCCGCGGTCAGAATGCCCTGCGGGGCACCGCCGGTCTGTCGGCGGTGATCCCGCCGACCCTGGCCCCAGCGGTCTCGGACCGCTGGGGTCAGAATGACCCCCATAATCTGTACAAAAGGACAAATGCAGATAAAGGTCCATATGTACAAAAGCATTTTTGCAGGCTGTAAATGCCACATTTGCAGAATCAGACAGTTTCCAATCTCAAAAACTCCTTTACATTTGTAAAAAACACAAATTGCTATTGAGTAACATGTTACCAAATTGCAATTTGAGTTTAGCGACTCAGTATGAGGAATGGGCTTGTTTTGGGCGTCCCTTCCTAATGCCAAATTGCAGTGGTATTTATGAATGTTTTCGGCCCTATTTTGGTTACATAACATTCATTTTTATACTAACACCTCAATGGTGGTGGTAACCATTTTGAAATGGGAAGGGATCTCTGCAGGACCATTCCTCTTTTTGAATGTTGAAAACAATTTTTTTTAGAGCTAGTAGGGGTCCCAGGGACCTCTGTTAACTCTTGAAAAACGAAACATAAACTTTTCATTTTTTCCTTTCTAAACACATATTTTGTTCTTTTGAGGAAAATGGGCTGCATCTTAAAAAAAGATTGCTCTATTAAAAAGCAATCACAGACATGGTGGTCTGCTGACCCCAGCAGGCCACCATTCCTGTGATGGCTGCGTATCTATTGGGTCGCAAATTGTAACCTCGCTTTATTGCAACCCCATTAGGAATCTCTAAATGACACTCAAGTAATTTCATACATTAAGGACAGCGAATTCCTACTTAGGATTGGCAGAGAATCACAATTAGGAAATCGCAGTCCCTAAAATCTGTACATATGGCCCATAGTGACTGGTCGTCTCACTATGGTCCAGATGTACGAAGCCTTTTGAATGTCGCAAACTGCGAAAAACGCAGTTTGCGGCATGCAAAAGGCCGAACGCGATGCTCAACCCCAAATTTCGGTACCGACTCGCAATTTGGGGATGCGACTCGCAAATAGGAAGGGGTGTTCCCTTCCTATTTGTGACCGCATCGCCATTCAGAGTTGCTTTGTGACCGCGAATGCGGTCGCAAACCAACTCGCAGTCACCACCAGTGTCACACTGGTGGTAACTAATTCGCAAAAGGGAAGGGGTCCCTATGGGACCCCTTCCCCTTTGTGAATGCCGAAAAAAACGAAACCAAATGGTTTCGGTTTAGTTTTCATTTTGCAGCTCGCTTTCCTTTAAGGAAAACGGGCTGCAAAATGAAAAAAAAAACTGCTTTATTTACAAAGCAGTCACAGACATGGAGGTCTGCTGACTACAGCAGGCCACCATCCCTGTGAGTGCAGGGACTCCCTATGGGGTCGCAAACTGCGACCCACCTCATGAATATTGATGAGGTGGGTCTTTGCGACCCCATAGCGAGTCACAGAAGGTGTCTGAGACACCTTTCTGCATACAATTTTGCAAGTCGCAAAATTGTAGTTTCCTACATCTGGCCCTTTATTACTTCTACAGAACGAATTGATGAATAAAAGCTGTAGCGCATCCACAAATACAATGCATTACATAAGTAAATCAGCCCCTCTAACATACCACAGTAGACCTTTTCAAAGATTATGCAGACCCCCCCAGGATATCGCAATTTTACAAAACAATTGTGAAATCAGCACTTTTGTAAAAATATCGTGATTTTTACAAAAGTACCATCAAAAAGACTGGGTTGATTCTCTCTTTACTGGTTCTGCACTGTCACTGGGCCAGTAAAAGGAGGGTGACCAGCAGGCAAGCAGTCAACAGAGGTGTTAACTTCCTCCGTCGCCTGCTTTTGAATCAGATATCTTGGGGGGTCTGATTTACTTATATATTTAAGGAGCATTAATTGAAAAAGCAGTATATTGCCCTCAAGTTTAAGCAGCAATTGAACAAGTCTATGAAATAATTGAATTGGCATTTTACTGTTGTTGTAATTAATTGTCTTTCCAAGCAAAACACCTGGGTGCAGGAACACCCAAGCACCCATTCAAAATTACTGTCTGATCTTTTGTTGTTCTTGAGGTAAGCCACAGCACCCTGCTTTCTTTCAGGAAAAGCCATCCTCCCCTTTAGTTTTTAAAGATGTTTGTTATTGGCCATCTGTGAACACCACAAAACTGAGATGCAAGGGGCTAAGCAAATACTAACTAGTTGATACAGTGGAATCTCTGAAGCACGAAGATTGTGCACTTGTAATGCAGAAAAACACACCAATGTGGTGGATTTTAAAGCTGTCATCCTTCCCCTCCTTGTCCCTACTCTCTTACCCTCCTCCTCCCATGATTTATCTAGTCGACCCATCACCCTCCCAAGAATCTTATGCCCCTCCACCCTGCTCCAGTGCACTCCCTCAACCACCGCTCCCCTAGGCACTCCATGTAACAACGGGTTGTCTGATGCCAGAGCAGGTTTCACATTACAGTCTGCTCTCAAAACCCCTGCAATTCCATAGTGCTGTGCTGCTGGAGACTGCGAGGTTACTACTGTAACACAGCACAGTCTCCAGCAGCAGCGGAGCACAAGCCATGCAGTTCTTTTTTGTGGCAGACATCTTTTTTGCCTACTGCAAAATTGCGTGAATTATGTGGTTTTGGGCTGCAAATTTCGCATTTTTTGCCACAAAATTTGTCACCTGAAGCTGCAAAATTATGACGGTGGGCTGATTATGGGTGGTTTTCTTCACAGTAAAGCAAAGTAAACATTCAGTTGAGTTTTATTAATGTTTAGAAGTATTTGCATATTTACTTAGTAGAATAATTTAGAAAGCAATGGCAAAACGCAGCTATCGCTGTTTGTATTTTGAGCTGTGATTAAAATATAAGAAACTAGGCTACAGTGAGCAAGCAAAATCAAAACAATTTTTTTCTGCATACTATAGCATCTATGAAAAAATAATTATATCAGTGTATTTTACCTTTGCAAAAATTCCCTCGTTCATTACAAAGCCAGAATTCATCTGAATCAAAGTCAAAGCTGACAGAATACATCAAACTACCAATAAAACACGTTTAGAGAGATTGTTGGCCTTTTAGCAAAGTTGACACCAACACTTTTTAAATAAATATTTTCTTTATTATTTTCAAGCGTATTTAGAAAGGAAACATAATACAATATTTCATCAATAATAGAATAAATAAACATAAGCATAGGCTCCACAATCCTATGCCGCACGTCTTTCATTGATTCCCCTAACCTTTCCAAATGTCACAAAACTTCATAAACTCAACCCTCCCCCCCCCAAATTTGTTGGTACTTTTATAGAGCCCCCACTCTTTGTGCATATCATTTTTTTTATTAATTGGACTTGATGCATTTTATGCAATTATGATTCATATGATAGAGCTTCATCAGTTTTCTTTTGTTGTAAAATTAAAGATTTCGCTATTGAGGATGAATTAAAAAACAACTTTTGTTGCCATTTTGAAAGATTTGGCTCTGAACTAATTCCAAAAGGTTCTCCCAGGCCATCGGGAGCTATGTAGACCTGCAGTTTAGCAGTAACCGACTGGAAGATTTTCCTTCAAAAAGAAGCTAAAGCAGGGCAAGTAATCCTACATGGAGCCAATCCCCCTGCAAAGCCTACATCTGTAGCATATCTCTGGGGTGGATGGCAACATTGTAGTTAGTTGCACTGGTGTGTAATACAACATCCACTTAGTAATAAAGGCCATTCTTTTAAAATGAGTCCCCCTGATAGCTTTATGAGCCCATAGAGTATACTGTTTCTAAAGACGCAAATCAATCCTATACCAAGTAGAAATCCTCGATCCTTACCAGAGCACTGGGGAGAATGCTTGAAGACAGCTGCTGCAGCAGTATGCGATATTAATTGGCTGCTCCTAATCGCCCCCCCCTTTGTAGTAAGCTTAAGTAATCGTAGAGGCCAGCGCATTGACTGGCGGCTGGATTGATCTTAAAACATGGTGAATTTGAAGATAAGAGTCAAAATGTGCGGAAGGAATCACTGGGGTGCTTGATATCATCTGTTCCCACAATTTAACGGTCCTGAACAATGTAAAAATCATTGAGCCGCAAAAAATGCCTACCCTTTCCTAACCTTTAATCTGACCCATGCTGACCTCCAAACCCAGAACCTCGCACTGGCTTAATGGCACAGAGGGGTTGAAATGGGAACACTGAAATGTTTCGTTGAGTTGAGTATATCTAACACAAACTACATGGGTTAACTTGTATCTGGTATGCTTAGGAAGCCTCGATATTTTCCAAATATGGGGAAGCTGAGCACCATTTTCCTGAAGCATTTGATTAGGATAAAAATTATTACACAGATTCCGGGGTGTAGATGCCAGACCACCCAATCTAAAAAATGGCCTGATCATATTTATTTTAAATGCAGTAGCACCAAACCCCCATTCTAAATATTTAGATGGAGAGTTGCCAGTTTTGTACGGGTTTTTTTGCCAGACAAAACAAAATAGCTCAACATCTGATGGACTTCCCTAAAAAATATTTGAGGGGCCTTGATTATGACATTTGAAAATGCAAAAAGAAATAAGGGAAGAATCATCATTTTTATTAATGCAATACGCCCTACAATTGTTAAAGGAAATGATTGCCAGTGTTCCAATAAAGTTTGGGCCTTTTTTAGAATGGGAAGATAGTTCAGTTGGTATAAATCAGAGAACTGAAGGTATACAAAGATGCCAAAATACCTAATCAGGCTAGATTTTTGGAAGTTGGAATGCATGTCCATAGGGAGAACTACATCCGAGCAATTAAAAAAGAGGGCTTCCGATTTTGTTTGATTAATTCTATACCCACCTAGATCGGAAAATATTTCAATTCTGGAAAATGCACGAGTGACATTATCGGCGGCTAAATACAAAGTCATATTTGTCTGCAAACGGTTTAATTTTAGAAACGCCCTGCAAAGGCACCGTGATCTGATGATTCTGATGCAATACAATGGCCAATGGTTCAATAAAGAGTGCAAAAAGCGTTTGGAATATAAAACATCCCTGGTGGGTTCCTCAAATGACTAACACGGTGCCCACTGTATGCGAGTTAATTATAAATTTAGCTTCCACTTTGTAATATAGATTTCGCACGAGTCAAATCCTGCTTTCGGTGAAAATTGAACCGAAATAGGATAAGAAATAAGATTTCCCATTGGACGAGGTCAAAAGCTTTCGCTGCATCAAGCACAGTAATGGCAGCCTTGACCTTGTTATGCTCGAAATAATCAATTGCTTGCAGCAGTAAATTTGTATTTGTCGAGAAACTGCTTTCTGGCAAAAATCCACATTCATCCCTATGGACCACTGCTTGACCCAGAGGAGTGATCCTTAAAGCCACAATAACTTATAATCATTATTCAAAAGGCAAATAGGGAAATAAGAACTCAGCCTATCTACAGGTTTATCTTTCTTTACAAAGGTTTTAGTCAGTGCCTTGGTAAAGGAACTGGGCACCTCACAACCACTGAGAATCTCGTTGAACAATGTGGCTAGAAATTCTCCCAGCCGAACCACTAGGATATTTTATAAAGCTCATCCAGTAACCCATCGCTCCCCCTTGCCTTCCCATTGGGGAAGTTCATAGTGGCATCGATCCCTTTTTTCCAGTGTAATGGGTACCACTTTTAATGCCTGACACTCTCTAGTGATAGTAGGCAGTTCAATTGCCCTGAGATCTTCCTCTATTTTGTCTGAATCCCTAGTGGACTTAGAGGTACACAAGTTAATGTAATGACTTAGAAACACCCTATCAATATCAGCAGGTACAGCCAATCGCTGGCCTCGTCATAGATTGACTTAATAAAAGTATTATTATGTCTTTCCTTAGCCGACAGACCAAGCCAGCAACCTCCCCGCATGCTCACTCTCCTCATAGTACTGCTGAATGCATAAATTCTGATTGATTATTTCTTGAACCAAATAGAGCTCTTTCAGCTTCCGTCTAGCTTCCTTCATACGCACTTCCAAAACCTAGGAGCCAGCTACCACATGGGCCCGCATTGCAAGATCTAATTCTGGGCTTTCTCCTTTCTCAGTTTAGAGATTTCTGCCCTGTAGGCAATAGCCTTCCCCTTATAAAAGCCTTGCATGCCCTACTAACAGAAAGGATTGATGCTGAGCCTTTATTTCTATTTAGCAATTTGACAATTTCAGATCACAGAGTTGATATCCACCTGGCATCGGTTAAAAGGATTTGTCTAATGCCCATCTAGGTCCCCCTGTCTACTTGGTGTGTATTTCAATTTGAATTACAGGAACAGAGAACGTCTCGAGAAATATGTAAATTCATCATTTCGGGGATGAACTAAACTCCATAGGTCCATCAAAGCTAGGATTCTAATAATTTTTGTCAGACAATAAGAGGCTCTAGGCTTATTCCGGGGCCTATTCTTATGGGAGGTGTCTAGCTCCATGTCCTGTATTATATTAAAGTCACCCACTACTATGAACCACCCTGATAATCAGTCTAATAGATTTTATAGGTCTTTCAAAGAGGATACCTCATCTCCTACGGGGCCATAAAAGCTGACCAAATGTAATAATTGGCTGTTGGACTTTTTCCCTTATGCAGGGTCATCCCCAATCTTTTTGCCTCCTTCCTCCTGTTTTTTCTGACCTGTTGTTGTTGGCTTTAGAACTCTGAGCACTTTACCACTGCTAACCAGTTTTAAAGTGCATATGCGCTCTGTGTAAATTGTATTGTTGATTGGATTACCATGATTGGCGTATTTGATTTACTGGTAAGTCCCTAGTACAATGCACTAGAGTTGCCCAGGGCCTTTAAATCAAATGCTACAAGTGGGCCTGCAGCACTGGTTGTGCCACCCACAATAGTAGCCCTGTAAACATGGCCCACACCTGCCACTGCAGTGTCCGTGTGTTCAGTTTTAAACTGCCAATTCGACTTGGCAAGTGTACCCACTTGTCAGGTCTAAACCTTCCCTTTTCTTACATGTGTGACACCCCAAATGTAGCCCTAGGTAGCCCCATGGGCAGAGTGCAGTGTATGTATAAGGTAGGACATATACTAATGTGTTTTATATGTCCTAACAGTAAAATACTGCCAAATTCGGTTTTCACTGTTGCAAGGCCTATCCCTCTCGTAGGTTAACATGGGGGCTGCCTTTAAATATGATTAAAGCGTAGATTCCCTTTAGGAGCGGATAGACATGTGGAGTTTGGGGTCTCTGAGTTCACAATTTAAAAATACATCTTTTAGTAAAGTTGATTTTAAGATTGAGTGTTTGAAAATGCCACTTTTAGAAAGTGAGCATTTTCTTGTTTAAACCATTCTTTGACTCTGCCTGTTTGTGGATACTAGGGAGAGACCTAAAGTTGTCTCCTCAGACTTATTCAACCCCTTACCAATTATGCTCCAACCAATTTGAAGATATAAATAAAGTTTGTGCCCTAGGCGTCATTTAATCAATTAGATCCATTGATCATTGAATTTGGTAATAACTAATAACAGTGCTTTGCCACCAGAATATTTGTCACATAGCAAGTGAGCCCTAAGGCCGTTACCTGCGTGTAATGCCTCACCACCAGCTCTCACCCTCTCCTTTTGTCCTCTGCTGCCTTTTACTGCCTTGCAAGGCTATAAATGAATCAGGGGAGTCAAAGGGGCAACCGTCCAACTGAGTTCCCTAGACACAGAGTTAAACCCCTTTCCAAACATGGGCTCCTCAAGTCCGGTCAAGAACCAGCGCTTCACAGATGTGTCCGCTGAAGTGTCTGGGGGCAATTTACACAAGGAGTGGGGAGATGTTAGTGCAAACATTTAGCCCTGCGGGAGGGTCCCTAAGCGCTTCTTCCTTGAAGCAGACCCTGCTTCACCAATGATCTGGCCGACCATCTTGCCAAGCTTCTATCTGTGTGTCACGTCACACCATCGACAGTGCTGCTTCAACCACAGCGCATGGCACAAGCTCTACGTGGTCCTACAGTGCCAACACTATGAGTACTTTAAAGTATTTGCAACAGTAGGTCATGCTCACAGCTGCACTGTTAAGCAGACCTACAAATAAAGTGCCATTGAATTAGTTCCACATTGGAGTATTGCTAGGCTCTATGAATTAGCAGCTCTTATTCATTGCTTGCATGGAACATGTTTCCATATTAATTACTACAAAATAAACGTCCAAATGTATACTCAGCAATATGAGTCTGCTTTAAATTTTAAGGAGCTGGGATTCCGAGAAAAAGATTACCTGATTTTTTATTATATATCACATATTAATCACATTGAACCTGTTGAGCACTAAATAAATCGAAGTCAGAAGAAAATCAGAAAAAGGCAGCCCAACTCCCGCAGCCTTTTGACTACCTAAACCAGCCCCCTATACCCCAGTTACTAAACCAGGCACATGGGAGTTAACTCTGTTCTCTCCTTAATCTCACAACCTGATTACACAGTACAAAATATATCTTACTCACTAAAGATGGCTGGTCAACAGTTTACTAGTTTTCGTTCCACAACGCGTGTAATTTGGTTAGATGGGACATCGTTTTATTTTATCACCAGTGTATTTTTTTCCTGGAAAAATATTAAATCACTTGTACGAGTTTGAGGATAATGAGCTCAGAGTTGTTTTCACGCCTTTCCATAGGAAAAGTAAATGTTCGGTGCTCCACCTGAGCAGAGAGCTAGCTTCAAAATTCGATAATATTGACAAAATTCACCAAATATCAGCAGAAGAGTACCTGAGCTCCATTTTTTTTGCACGAAAATGTTGTCTGTGTTCCTTGTTCTGTACACTCTCGCCAACTCAGTGCAGTGAAGGCAATTCGAGAGGAATTGGCAACATTTATTAGGCTGAGATGAAGCACCCTGTTTTTTTCTGTACTACCCGTTTGACCCCCTTTCATTTAACAAATATGTAAAACTCACCATTTAGGCCTGATTTCTATGAATTCTCTGTTATTTATTTACTTTTTAAGGTTTCTTTACTTTTGTATTGTCGGGACCCTCATACAGTAGCAGTGCCCTTCTCCTCTACGTATATTCTCCTACATGTCCTTTATCGAAGCTGTGTGAACTAATTTAATCATATAACCCCTTCCCTTGCTTGTTTTTATCCGGACCTTTCTATCAGGCCTGTTCATTGCCACCGACTGATGATGCTTTTCTTACTAAAATGAAAAAGAACATATATGTAAGAGTGATGAAGGTGTAGCGCTCCTTTTATCTGTGTCTAACCCTCGCAGGGATGTGCCTCCCACTTCAAGGACCCTTCATATACGCGTCATCACTCAACACTAGTAATCGCTGCTACAAAGCTGTCCATGGTGGCAGCCGTAACATAGCAACAATTCAATCTAGCTTCATGGGTCTTTGATGATCTTCGCTTGCAATGTAATCACAACATCCATAAGCTTTAGAAAGTCCCTAGAGAACTACATACACCAGATGCTAGATTGTTTCGGAGTGAGGGCATTTTTAACACTTCTAAGAAAGTTATTAAGGGGCAAAGGGTTTTTCTCTACGTGGAGTTCTTTCTGATGGTTAGCAAAGAAACAAGAAAGTAAAGTAAACGGGTTTTTGAATTGTTGCGCACACAAATAAAAAGTGCATTTTATTTGTAATAGCTTAATATGATTAACAAGGAACGGAAGCACAACGAGTGTCAAATATTTCAATTACTTATAGCCGGCCAGGGTTGTCCGCAGTAGCGGCTGGTGACGTTTGAAAGTGGTGGGGCATATGAATTCGGGGTGAGTGACCTCAGGCATGCGAGCATAGCGTGCAATCCTGACCATCATAAAGGTGTTTGGGGGTAAGGGATGTTACCACTCAATTAAACTCTGAAAAAAATAGTGGGCAAATTGTGCATTTTCAAGCAAATTTGAGAAAGCAAGAAGGTTAATAAGGCATTTGTGAAAGTGTAGTTATGACATCTATAAAGAGATTTCAAATGATAATGATGCAGGTAGCTACTTATTCAGTATAACCACAGAACTTCATAAGTTAATGCATACTACCCTTTGGAAGAGTTAGAATCTAGTCCTGCAAGCTGAGAGGTTTTGGCCCAGTCGCTGCAATTATTCTCTCAGAGGAAAGGGGGTATAACCTATGTAATTTGGGGCACGGCTAACTACTACAACTAAACTACATTTTTGTCATTCCTATAGCGTGCCACACAACCAGTGTTTTGATTTCTGTCTGAAATGCCAGTTATTGCATCCAGATATATAACCCAGCAACTGAGATACATTTTAAAACAGTTAGGGCTTTTGCATTTGTCAATGATTGTTGTTAGCTGTTTAAGATAAAGGAGTAACGATGATTGTTTTGCAAACAGTATTCAAAAGTTCCATTTCTGAAATTGTGGGATTGTGAAATAAACAATACTGAGGTCTTTGGAAGGGGTAGTGATCTGAGTGTTTCAATCATGCCCATTATGCTCACTCTATGTTAGACACATGCAACCTTTTTTTCAATATCTCTTCCAGATGCATAACTTATGTACACCAGACTCCAGGCTTTCACTCACATCCCCCATATCAGCAGTGCACCAACTCACCTGTAAGCATTGTAGCTTTTCATTTACTTAAGCCTTCTCAATATATTTGCAACAGTGTACCTCCTTCAAACAGTGTAGCTCAGAATCACAATTGCCAGTGAAATAAATGACCATTGCTCCGTTTGTTCAGCAGAAAGACCAAGGATTGGATGACCAAGTATTCTGAACACCTTTTGACCCAATGACAAGCACTGTGATAAATTCACACTGCCCTCAGCCTTTGCTCCAGAGCTCTTCATGGTGTCACTTCAAGTGATTTACACATTTTACAAAAACATACACATATCACCTTTTCCCCCATAGGATTTTTTCCAATCAGAAGGTAATATAAAATTAATTAAGAACGAAATTCTGTTGTCCCTGTTGTAACATTTGGCAGTGAAGGTTCGTGCTCTAGATGATGCCAAAGCTCCCATGTGCAAACTGCACAGACTCGTCTCACAACAAATCAGGCCTGATCTCTCTTTTGCCTCTGATTGATATATTTATTATCACTGCAGAAATGCGACTGGATAAGTAGAAAGAGCTGGCACTGGTGGTAGGCAGTGACTGTGTGAAGAGGCTATGGCGAGAGGCACTCACAGTAAGACATATAAACTTAATGATGCATGCATCGAACCTTCTATCTGCGCATCATGCACAAGATAAGAAACCTAGGTGCCTCTTGTGCGCTGTGACACTACATCAGTATATGTCAACCACACTGGCCCAGGCCCAGTACTGAGGAGCATACTTCCACATTTGGTGCCTGGCCACGGGTAATGCATAGGTATGTTGTGTCAGGGTAGGGGCAGACTTTGGGGCACAAAATTAATCACTTTGTAAAGAGCACATGACGTGATAGTTCTGAGTAATTTAGGATCCTGAGGGATGGAGGATGAGTTGATATGTTTTCTTAGTTAGTTTTCTGTAGCAAACTCACAGCAAATTGACACTTAATTAGGGGCATTAATTCAAGCATTCTTTTGGGATCGGCGTGAAACATGCAGTCATAAGTAGTTGTGTCTTAGAATTTACATTATATTTTGTTACTCCCTCAATGTATTTCTTGCAAAACTAAATTCTGTGTTTTGAATGAAAACTGAGACTTTCACAAATATCATTTTCCTCTATGAGAAACATTGGAGAAAGTAAAGATGTTTTTTGGTGGTTACTTAAAATAAAATTGAGTAGCGTAAAATTGAGCTCTGCATCACAGATGATTTTTTAAAGCTTGTAAGTAAATGGACACTATGGGCCTCATTACGGCTTTGGCGGTCTTTTAAGCAGACCGCCAAAGCTGCTGCAGTCAACAGACCACCGGTGCTGGCGGTCTGCTGACCGCCATATTAGCAGTCCTGTTTGGACTGCCACCAATTTATGGGTGGAAGTCCGACTCCGTTGGCCTGGCAGACAAAGTTGAAGAGGTGGTTTCACCACCCGCACCATCACGGCAACAAGACACCACCCCTGTATTACGATGTGTAATACGGTGTGGGGGAGTCATGTCGGAGGTGCCGTGAAGTGGTGGAAAATGCCCAGGACCTATCCCCTCCTGGACGACCACCTCACTGGAAAAGGTAAGTTGATCGTCTGAAAGGAGGGGCCTGGTGTGTGCATGCATGTGTGCCTGAATAGGTGTACTTATGTGTGTATGTATGTGTTCGTGGAGGCTGTGTGTGTCTGCATTTATGCGGAGGGGAGGGGGTGTCAGGGTGTGAGTGAATAGGTGTGTGTATGGAGGTGCATGTGTGCAAGTGCGGATGGGGCTGCAAGTGTGTAGATGTATGGATATGTGCGGTTGGGTGGGGGGATGTTTGCAAGTGTGTGGACGTTAGGGGGGGTGGATGGAGTTGTGTGGATGGGTAGGGGGGTGCATGGAGGTGTGGGGACATCTGTGCATGTGTGTGCCGGTGACATGAATGATGATTACTATTGCCGGGTTCATGACCACCAGGGATTTTGTGGCAGGGTGCTCACCACAGAAAGCCTGGCGGTCTGCTGCCTTGTAATCCGACAGGCAGGCAGAGGCCTGCCGCCGGCCCGGTGGAGCTCACCACTGGCCATGTCAGTGCGACCGCACAGGCGAGCAAGGCAGCGTTGTGGTGGTTTGGCTTCAGCCAAACCCCACAACTTGTAATGCAGCAGTCTTTACCACCAGGTCTGCGGCGGTAAGACCGCCACCACGAGGCTGGTGGTCTGATGACCAGCAGCCCTGTAATGAGGACCTATGTTTTGTGGCTTTGTGCACCATAGCGGCTTCAAAACTCTTGTATTGTGGTACGATATCTGTTTGTATATGCAATGTGTGTCACTTTATGTGTGTATGTATGAGTCTGCATTGTGTGCCCAGGCCTTCTGCAAGCCTGCCATGTGTGAGCCGTGCCCTGTGTGTGATAAACAGTGCCAAGACACATACTTCCACAACATGGTGCCTGGCTGCGTGATGCGTGGGTCAGGAGTGTCAGGGGAAGTGTGTCACTGTGTTTGGTATGGTACATTAGCTGCACATCACCATATGTGCAATGTGTATCTGTGTCACTGTATATACTTTTATGTGTGAGTCTGCATAGTATCCCCAGGCCTCGTACCAGCCCTCGCCACACTGTAGCCGGCTCCTAGTGTAGACAACAAATAATATCTGCAAGACACAAGATGGAATGCGTGAAACACAACTAGCTGTTTATGCCACTTTGTTAGATCAAGTGTGGCTTTTTCTATTTATGTCATCAGTGCCATTTTGTGTAGAATGTTTGCAACACACACTGTATCATTTTTTTGGCCTGTATTGTGCGTGTGTGGCCTGATGCCAACCTTCAAAGTGGAACCTCGGTTTCTGTGCTGAGCAAACAGTGCTAGGCACATTCTTAAGTAACCACAACAAATGAGGGGGAGAGAACAGGACATGCTTATGGGCTTATGTCATCATTGATACTCTAGGTGTGAATGTCAATGTGCATTGTGTGCAGAGGTCTGCTGCCAGCCCTCCATGTGCACAGACAGTGCCAGACTCATGCCTAACGAAAGCACATAAAGGGCACGGAACAAGGCCAAGTTTGTGCAACAGTGGCCAGGGTTATTTCCAGAGACAGGCAAATGCATGGCCATGGTGGTAAGCGCTTTGATGTCAGAGTTGGATGTTCCTCAGAAGAACCCAGTCACACCTTGGACCTCCTGCAGGGCAGTGTATCATGCTGGAAAATATTTCACACTTCCTAATGGCCAGACTCCAGAGAGACAGGCAAATGTGTCACCATAGCTGCCATCACCTTGATGTCAGGTATGCCTCAGAAGAATTTAAAGAGTGGTAGTGGCTATGCGGTTAGTGTTCGCACATCCCAGGCCACTCTTCGAATTTAGGGGACAGTTACATATACAGATCCAAGTACCTAAGTCATGCTATCCTGGTATATGCACCCAGCCACCAGGATGCAATTGTCAAACTGGCGAGATGCCAAGCTGACCTACTGCACTTCAAAACTTACCAAGGCACACAAAGTCCAAGTAAGTACAGTTCTGATGCAAATAATACCAACACATTCTTTCTAGTCTTTCCTTGTTTATTCCTCTTCTGAATGAGAGTTCTATTACATACAGGCAGCCGACAAGTGTTTCGTCACCAAGACTTTCTCAAGGCTACAATAATGATATAAAAGATATTGCAAACTCATACATAAATGGAACAGGGATGCACAATTCTACATCAAACATGTAGAAGTTTCAGTGTCAAACCACCAATAACCGTATTTTTCTTATAAGAAAAATATGTAAACGCCCAAGACTGCACACCTGTGCTAGACATAAAAACAGATATCTCTCCAAGTGCATGGTGCAATGGATAGTAGGAAATATGTGTCAAACACCCATGTATAATCAAGCATGTACTAGAGTTAACCCTGAACTTGTGATAAGAAGATTCAAGTTCCAAGTGACAAGCAGTAAATCCATGCAATCTGAAAAGGAAGGTAGCGAGAAGAGGAAACGGATAACATTTAAAATTAGTTAAATGTGAACATACTTTGTTCTAAAGAATCAAGGATATCACTGCACTAGAATGGGCTAAAGGGAGAAGACACAAAAAAGGTAACCATGTTGCCATACGAGCATACCGACCAAAGAGGAAACAGTTCCCCAAACAATGTGTCCCAGGCACATCAAAGCTCCTAGTGAAACTTTCATGCTTTACCCCATATGACAAAAAATTATACACCCAAGATAGTAAGTGCAGTTGGTATAAAGAACAAAGAAAAAATTGTACCTACCCTCTTATGTAAGTGTAGGGTATCCAATGCTCAATATGTCCTCCAAATCAATGTGAAACCATGCCAAAATACCCTAGGTATACCTACAAGGACACAATGATATGCAGAAATTGAACTGATAATTAAAGAAAGATATGTAAAATCCCAGTTTACGTCTAGGGTTTAAAGTAATACTGCCAAAAAACATGCCGAAAACACTTACCAAGTAGCATTGGCATTATCAGGGAAATCAAGAATATAACGGTCAATCAAACGATTCTGGCCATGATAAGCCATTTAAGAATTAACACAATCTATCAATACCTTAATATCAATCAAGATTGAGCATAGTAGATAATCCTATTAAAAATAGCTACGCTGGTCACCTGAAATAGTCAAATAGCAAGAAAAACGTGCACAGGAACACCAAAAGTTAGGCACAGTGCGAGGATGTTCTTTATAATGAGCCCCAATGGATTATGAAGATAAAAACAGGACTAATTGGAAGGCCAAAAAAGCTGCACCATATTTACAAAGTGGCACAATGCTTGCATTGCTCCAATTTGTAACCCCTTTGTATTCTCTTAGATTTCTATGCATCATTTTTATTGGTATTTTTAATGCCTGCTAAGCGCAGGCGTTTAAAGCAGGTTTCCATTGTTTTCAATGGGCCTCTGGATGCTTTGCAGAATTAGCATCAAAATGTTTGATGCTAATCCTGCAAAGCACTGGACTTGTGTTAAAAATTATGACACTAGTATCCCTGACTACCGCCATGGTGCACCGTATTTTAAATACAGTGCGCACATGGTGGATTTAGGGGTGTGCTAAGGGCCACAAGAAAAGTAGCCCTGTGCCAGGAATAATGTTTGCAAGGGGGGCATTCCAGTGCTAGGGGGGGGTGAAAAAATGGCACAAAGAAATCTGAGATTTCTTTGTGTAATTTTTATCTGCATTTTTAACACCTGCTAAGAGGAGGCATTAAAGGGAGGCTCCCATTGTTTTCAATGGGCCTCAGGGTGCTGAGCAGGATTAGCGTCAAACTTTTTGATGCTAATCCTGCAATGCGCCGGACTAGCATTAAAGATGATGATGCTAGTACCCCTGACTATCATCATGGTGCACTGTATTTTAAATACAACGTACACATGGTGGTGTGGGGGGGGCACTAAGGGGTGCAAGAAAAGTGGCACTGCGCTAGGTGCAGTGCCACCTTTCACAGATCTGCCCCAAGAATCAAAAGTTGAAAAATATAGAGAAGGATCCCTTTGTCACTCAACAAAGAGTCAGTAAATCAAACAAATGTTGCCATAGATCGATATTATGCAGATGATATTATAAACGCTGTAACAAAGGAATAAAGAAACCCTCAAATTGTATGACTCATCTATACATAGTAGTCAAACAAATTAATATAGTGGAATGGGACATACCCATAAATGCCCTCATGTATCGACATGTAACAATCTCAGTGTTTAAATTTGAAGATGGATAAATACAAAGACAGGGGATTAATTATTGACCCAGAAATACATGAAGATCCCTATCCATATTGAGAGACTCATCAACTGTTCTCAATTTTCTGATCCACTTACATTCCAGTGGCATAAGTGTGAATGTCTTGTCTCCACCCCTTGGCAGAACTTTCACTGCATCAATACCCTGAAAAGAGACTTTCAGAATTCCTCTGTGTCCATGTACCTGGTTATAGTGTGTCGCAAAGGGATATTCCTGATTGTTGTTCCTTATTGCATTGATATGTTAACTCCACTCCTTTAAAGGTCTAATTGTATTTCCCACATATATGCAATCACACTCACAGATTAACCAGTATACTATATACTTGGTATTGCAATTGATGAATTTTGTAAGTCTATATGTCTTGATGGTGTTATATTGAAAAGATAAAGTTGTTTCCCTGGCTTAGCTGCATAAATTACAATGGCCACATTTATAGAAACCATTTGGTGGTTCCAGTAACCTTGTGGGATTGGTTTCTGGAGACAAATAACTATGACATAGATATTCCCTTAAGGTCCAGCGTCTACTGTGTGCAAGACTAGGTCTTGAAGTGATGGCCTTTTAAAAGTATTATTAGGAAGTAAAAAGTGCCAATGTTTCTGTAGAATCCTGTTAAACCTGTCAACTGAGCACACTATACATGGCGATGAAAGACAATTTCCTAAATTTCCTGTTCCTTGCCTTGTTAGGGTTAGTAAGTAGGGTATTCCTTTTAACTTTCTCAATTCTGTTCCTAGTCTCCTTCAAAATGTGAGTGGAATAGCCACGTCTGCCAAGCCGATGTTCGATCTTTAGCAATTCTGTTTGAAATTAAGGCCCTCATTACGAGCCTGGCGGTCTGTGACCGCCAGGCTCGCGGTTGGCGGGAGCACCGCCGACAGCCTGGCGGTGCCCCTTAGGGCATTCTGACCGCGGCGCTTTGGCCGCGGTCAGTGCAGGAAAACCGGCGGTCTCCCGCCGGTTTCCGCTGCCCGTCAGAATCCTCCAAGGCGGCGCAGCATGCTGCGCCGCCTTGGGGATTCTGACACCCCCTACCGCCATCCTGTTCCTGGCGGTTCGCCCGCCAGGAACAGGATGGCGGTAGGGGGTGTCGCGGGGCCCCTGGGGGCCCCTGCAGTGCCCATGCCAATGGCATGGGCACTGCAGGGGCCCCCGTAAGAGGGCCCCGCTTGTATTTCACTGTCTGCATAGCAGACAGTGAAATACGCGACGGGTGCAGTAGCACCCGTCGCACCTTCCCACTCCGCCGGCTCGATTACGAGCCGGCTTCATGGTGGGAAGGTCGTTTTCCCCTGGGCTGGCGGGCGGCCTTTTGAAAGGCCGCCCGCCAGCCCAGGGGAAAACTCAAAATACCCGCCGCGGTCTTCCGACCGCGGTACGGTATTTTGGCGGCTCCCGCCGGGCGCGCGGTGACAGCGCCCCGCGGGAGTCAGAATGACCCCCTAAGTGTCTAGAGTACAATTACACCTAATACGTGTGGCCTCCCTAAAGGGGATTGCTTTAATTTGGGAAGGAGGGTTAGCACTACTGGCATCTAATATAGAGTTACATGCCGTGGGTTTACTAAATAATTTAGAACGAATCTGATTACCCTTAATATACAGAGTGACATCCAAGTAGACAATACTGGTATTGCTATGATAGTCATCAAATCTGATGTTATATACATTGTGGTTAAGATGCTGAATAAAACCAGCAAGGGATTTGATATCACCAGATCAAAACATTATCACGTCATCAATTTATCTCCCCCAATATAGTATGTGCTCTGTTAATTCAGGGGGGCATAGCTCCCAAATATGTTTCTTCTCCAAAAATCCCATAAATAAATGACCAAATGGTGGAGAAAATGTGGCTCCCATGGCTATGCCTCATATCTGGCTCTATCATACACCATTATGCACCATCTCATAATTGTCTAGGACAGTCTTAATCAAATAAACCAACATTTCAGAATGTTCAAAAAGAGTTTAATCACGACTGTCCAGAAAGTACTGTATAGCCACAACTCCTTCTGCACTGGGAATGCTCGTATAAAGTGAGCAGACATCCAACAAGACTAAAAGGTGACCCTCTGTCCACTCATAATCACTTATTTTACATAATAGATCTTTGGTGTCCCTGATGTAAGATGGTAAATTGTAAACAAAAGGTTGCAAAAAATGTTTCTATATATTCAGAAGGTTTTTCAGTTGGAGACCCTATGCCCAATATTACTGGTCTTCCAGATGGGAAGCTATTTTGTGTATTTTTGGGAGAAAATAGATACATGGTGACCTTGGCAAGGGATTATAAATGTAGCGGTATTCCATATCGGTCAAAAGGCACTGATCCCTCCCTAAATTCGGTTTCTGGTAAACAATAATGTTGACTTATTTAAGGGGGTTGTGTGTAAGTTTCAGATATGTCATGGTTAGCTAGTTGGTGATCAATCTCACTGATATATTTATGTCTATTCATCAAGACTATGGTGGTCATTATGACATTAGCGGTGAGTGATAAAATGGCGGAAATGCTGCCAACAGGCTGATGGTAATTACCGCCAAATTCTGACCATGGCAGTGATAACTCCCATAGACAGTCAATGTACCACACCATCCGCCAGGGCGTTAACACCACTCACCATAGCGGTAGCCATCAACAGGCAGCCAGAAGCCAAGGTACTGCCCACCATATACTCACCTTGCAATCCGCCACAATTTCCGGGGCATAACCAACGCTACCAAAAGCCTGATGGAAACACTGCACAGAAGACCAAAGACTCACCATCTGGGACACAGAGAAGAAAAAGGCCGCCATGGAACCGGAACTGCAAGAATTCCCAATGCTCTTCTACGCCATGCTCCACCTGGAACACCAACACTGATGAAGACGACGACAGTGAGTACAGCCGCCTAGCACGCAAGGGAGGGAGGGAGGAAAAGGAGAGTGACACACACACAATACACACCAGACACACATAGACCATGCAGACAACCAGCTGCAGACGTAAACCAATGGCACACGACCAAAGACTAGAGTTCAAAAGTACTGAAAATGTATTAGCAAGGCAAAAACCATCCCATGAACCAAATATGTACAATTGTCCATAAAGAGCCAATGCCCAGTCCAAAGTACTAAGGGCTCACATGGCCACAGGGCACAGTCCAAGGACCAACTCGTTTCCTGACGACATCCACACAGAACTGTGCAGGGGGATCATTATTGAAATGGGCAGGCACCTCAGGGGGAAGTGGGGTGGGCAGCCCCTCAGCTGAAGTCGGGAACTTCCCCACTGGTTCTGGAAGGGGCTCCATGTCAATTTCCCAATGCTGAGGAGTGCAAGGTCACCTTCTCTGAGGTGGAGAACTCACCCACTGGTTCTGGAGGGTGCTCCGTGCCCATTTCCCAATGCTGGGGAGTGCAACGTCACAGTCTCTGAGGTGGGAAATTTGCCCACTGCTTCTGGAGGGGGCTCCATGCCCATTTCCGAATGCTGGGAAGTGCAAGGTCACAGTCTCTGAGGTGGGAAACTCATGCACTGCTTCTGGAGGGGGCTCCATGCCCATTTCCCAATGCTCAGAAGTGGGAAGGTGCCCACTGTTTCTGGAGGGGCCTCCATGCCCATTTCCCAATGCTGGGGAGTGCAAGGTCACAGTCTCTGAAGTGGGGAAATCACCCAGTGCTTCTGGAGGGGGTTCCTTGCACAGCAGTCCATGGAGGGTGGCCTACATGTCCGCTGCAGGAGGTGAGGTCTGCACCATCTGAGCTGGAGGTGAGGGCTGGCTGCTGTGTCTCAGCTGTGGAAGGTGCCTGCTGGGCAGCCTCCATTGGAGGCGAGGGCTGCTGTGCCTCAGCTGTGGAAGGTGCTTCCTGGGCAGCCTCCATTGGAGGCAAGGGCTGCTGTGTGGCAGCTGGAGGTGAGGGCTTCTTCCCTGTCCTGGCTGTTGGAGTGGGATCCTTTCCCTTCCTGGCTGTTGGAGTGGGATGCTTCTCCTTCCTGGCTGTTGAAGTGGGATCCTTACCCTTCCTGGTTTTTGGAGTGAGATCCTTCCCCTTCCTGGCTGGTGGAGTGGGATCCTTCCCCTTCCTGGCTGGTGGAGTGGGATCTTTCACTGTCTTGCCTCCACGACTAGGAGGTGCCTCCACTGTTACCGTGGACTGTTTGACTGAGATGCTGGGCTGGGTCGTTGGGACCCTGCACTTAGGGGCAACACAGGGGTGGTGAGGGAGGGAAGAGGTCAAGTTCAGTAAGGAAAGGTTTTTTAGGGACCGTGGGGCGGGATTATGGTAGAGGATTGGGAGTGGAGGTTGAGGGAGTGGTGTTGGAGGAGTACGTCTCTTGGACTTGGGTGCATGGGGAGTGTGCTGATATGAGGTGGATGGCTGTTGGATGTCTGAGTGCCTGTGTTTGTGTCCTTCAGGAGGGGGGACAGACAGGGTGGGAGAGGACACAGGGGATGCGTGGATTGATGTTGTGGAGGTGTCTGCAAGTGAGGTGTGTGTGCTACTTGGTGTGGTGATGCTGGTGGTGGATGTTGAAGCAGTGCATGAAGGTGTGAGTGTGGATGTGACTGTGAGGGAGGTGAATGAGCAGGAGGAGGGGGAGAAAGTGGAGGCAATGGATGTGGTTGTGTCTGCAACTGTCTTGTGTTTGCGTGAGTACTTGTGGGCTGAAGTGCGGTGCTTGTGTTTAACTGTGCCACTTGTGTGTTGGCTTGTGTGCATGCTCGTCAGTATGTGTACATGGGATGGGTTGGGGTTCAGGAAACTGGTGTTAGCAAGTGGTAGTTGGAGGTGGGACGGTAGGAACAGGGACAATGGCTCCCATCAGAGAGAAGGCCAGAGCTTGAATCGATCTCTGTTGGGCTGCCAATCCACTGTGGATGCGCTCCAGGAATGCATTGGATTGTTGCTTCTGGGATGCCAGCCCCTGGAAGGATTTCACAACGGTTTACTGCCCTACAGAGATGGATCTAAGGAGGTCAATAGCCTGCTCACTGAGGAAAGCAGGGCTGACTGGGGCAGGGCCTGAGGTGCTTCGGGCAAAGGAGATGTCCACCCTCCTGGGTGAGCGGGCATGGGCAACTCGCTGAGGGCTACTGGGAGGGCGGTGTTGGTACGGGGGTGGTGGCTGTACCTGCAACTGGGGTGGTCACAGAGGTGTCCGCCACCACCAGGGAGGTATCTGAGTCAGTGTTGTTACCTCCTGTCTCTGCCGTGGTGCTCCCTTCACCCTCCGTCCCACTGGTTACCTCGGCGTCTGTGGACTCTGCCTCCTGGGTACTGTGGGATGCAGCTCCCTCTGTCACCGGTGCCCCTGCTCCTCCGCCAGATGATGCTAATGCACACATGGACAGGATTACAGAAGAAAAAAGGGGGGAGAGAGAGAAAGGGAACACCGGATCACTTACAGCACCAACACGACAGTTGGAATACACAGCACCGTCACCCACAGGTATCGGGATTGGGCACTATGCATTGCACTGCTATTCAATTGGCTAAATGCCACAGCAAGATGAGGGCCAAACACCACCAACTGCACACCTCCTCGGACCCACAAAGCCTTGATTGCCATGGAATGCAAATAAGCCAGGTTACCTGCATTTCCCATACACCTAATACCCTTGAGCTGGATCACGCTACAATGTCTGTCCTGGCATTAAGGGGCACCCACTAACTCACACGCAGCACCCGGATCCCGTGCCATCTACCAATTATTGTAGTAATGCCCACTGTACTCACCCACTTGTGGCTGCTGTGATGCCCTCAAGCGCCCACCCAGCTCTGGGAAGGTCACCGCCAGTATGCGGGCCATCATGAGGGTCAGGTTCCGACGGGCACCCCTTCCTCGTTGGGAAGCCAGCCCCAGCTGGGCCTCTGAGGTCTTCCGTGCCCAGCGTCTCTGGTCATCCCACCGTTTCCTGCAGTGGGTGCTCCATATGCTATTGACCCCCGGGGTCCGTGCATCCTTGGCGATGGCACGCCAGAAACCCTTCTTCTGATGGGCACTGCCCTGCAGAGGAAACACAGACAGGAAGGCACCATTAACCATACACCAATCTCATTTCCATCACCATTGGCACACACATCGTCTGGTGCCCACCATGTACTCTACCACCAGACATCCCCCCAATGACAATGCTTACACACACATCCCCATGCATCCTTTCTACATGCATCGTGCCCATGGTGTACTCACCTGTTGGTCTGGAGGCCCATACAGCAGTCCATACTGGGGTAGGACCCCATCCACCAGTCGCTCCAACTCCTCTGAAGTGAAGGCAGGGGCCCTTTCCATGGTCACACGGGCCTTGGTAGGTTCCAGACACAGGTCACAGCAGCACACGCAGTGTATGTGTCACCCTGTGGAAAGACAGGAAACAAGTGAGGATTTGGATATAAAATGGCGGTCACGTCCGCTGTGGTGTATACTGTCACCGCCGGTGCAGATCCCCATTGGCCACTGTACTCGATAAAGCCCCATATTAGCCAATGAGGCATTGCACGGCAGTGCAAGACCGCCTTCCGGCACGATGCCTAATGTCGGCAGAGCTACCTCACTTCCACCTGTCCCAAGATACAGGACAGGTGGTCCTCATTTCATGGTGGTGGACAACGATCAGATAAACCATAACTGCGTCATTGCCTAAAAAAGCACATACATTTCCATTCTCATTGTCCCATCACATTGATGCTATATGTACACTGAGGTGGTGGTCCCATTCTTCAAATTTTGACAGCCTACTCACTCTTGTGTCCCTTAGATACCTACCGCTGCAGATGAGTAGAAGGAGACAAACCCCTGTGTACAGACCCCTTGTGGACTTGCCTGCTCTGGAGGACAGGCACATCATGCTCACCTATAGACTGCACAGGACCACAATCACAGACCTTTGTGCCCAATTGGAGCCTGACCTGATCAGCCATCTGTCATCCCACTGGGATCCCCCGTCTTGTGCAAGTGCTATCAGTGCTCCATTTCCCCACAACTGGTTCTTTCCAAGTGACAGTGGGCTTGGCAGCATGAATGTCACAGCCAATGTTCTCATTTGTGCTGGCAAGGGTTCTGAATGCCCTGGTGAAGCACATGTGCTGCTACATTGTTTTCCCCCAGGTGGAAGATTTGGCCACTCTTAAGGAGGGATTCTATGCAATGAGCATATCCCCAATATTATTTGAGCGATTGACTGTACACATATTGCGTTCACCCCCTCCCGCCCCCCCGACCATAGTTTCTGTAGGAGGCTGGCCTGGTTTGTAGTGGGTACCAAGGGGTACTTACACTCTGCACCAGGTCCAGGTATCCCTTATTAGTGTAGAAGAGGTGTCTAGCAGCTTAGGCTGATAGAAAAGGTAGCTTAGCAGAGCAGCTTAGGCTGAACTAGGAGACATGCAAAGCTCCCACTATACCACTGGTGTCATATGCACAATATCATAAGAAAACACAATACACAGATATACTAAAGATAAAGGTACTTTATTTTTATGACAATATGCCAAAAGTATCTCAGTGAGTACCCTCAGTATGAGGATAGCAAATATACACAAGATATATGTACACAATACCAAAAATATGCAGTAATAGCAATAGACAGCAATGCAAGCAATGTACAGTCACAATAGATTGCAATGAGAGCACATAGGTATAGGGGCAACACAAACCATATACTCCAAAAGTGGAATGCGAACCACGAGTGGACCCCAAACCTATGTGAGCTTGTAGAGGGTCGCTGGGACTGTAAGAAAACAGTGAGGGTTAGAAAAATAGCCCACCCCAAGACCCTGAAAAGTAGGTGTAAAGTGCACCTAAGTTCCCCAGAGAGCACAGAAGTCGTGATAGGGGAATTCTGCAAGGAAGACCAACACCAGCAATGCAACAATGATGGATTTCCGGACAAGAGTACCTGTGGAACAAGGGGACCAAGTCCAAGAGTCGCGACAAAGTCGAGATTGGGTAGATGCCCAGGAAATGCCAGCTGAGGGTGCAAAGAAGCTGCCAATGGATGGTAGAAGCTGTGGATTCTGCAAGAACGAAGAGGACTAGGAACTTCCCCTTTGGAGGATGGATGTCCCACGTTGTGAAGAAGCTTGCAGAGGTGTTTTCACGCAGAAAGACTGCAAACAAGCCTTGCTAGCTGCAAGGGTTGCGGTTAGGGTTTTTGGATGCTGCTGTAGCCCAGGAGGGACCAGGATGTCACCAATTGCGTGAGGAGACAGAGGGGGCACCCAGCAAGACAGGGAGCCCTCACAGAAGCAGGCAGCACCCACAGAAGTGCCAGAACAGGCACTACAAAGAGGAGTGAACAGGAGCTCACCCGAAGTCATAAAAGAAGGTCCCACGATGCCAGAGGACAACTCAGGAGGTCGTGCACTGCAGGTTAGAGTGTCGGGGACCCAGGCTTGGCTGTGCACAAAGGAAATCCTGGAAGAGTGCACAGGAGCCGGAGCAGCTGCAAATCACGCGGTACACAGCAATGCAGTCTAGCGTGGTGAGGCAAGGACTTACCTCCACCAAACTTGGACTGAAGAGTCACTGGACTGTGGGAGTCACTTGGACAGAGTTTCTGAGTTCCAGGGACCACGCTCGTCGTGCTGAGAGGGGACCCAGAAGACAAGTGATGCAGTCTTTTGGTGCCTGCGGTTGGAGGGGGAAGATTCCGTCGACCCACAGGAGATTTCATCGGAGCTTCTAGTGCAGAGAGGAGGCAGACTACCCCCACAGCATGCACCACCAGGAAAGCAGTCGAGAAGGCGGCTGGATCAGCGATACAAGGTTGCAGTAGTCGTCTTTGCTACTTTGTTGCGGTTTTGCAGGCGTCCAGAGCAGTCAGCGGACGATTCCTTCGCAGAAGGTGAAGAGAGAGATGCAGAGGAACTCTGATGAGCTCTTGCATTCGTTATCTAAAGAATTCCCCAAAGCAGAGACCCTAAATACCCAGAAAAGGAGGTTTGGCTACCTAGGAAGGAGGATAGGCTAGCAACACAGGTAAGAGCCTATCAGAAGGAGTCTCTGACGTCACCTGCTGGCCCTGGCCACTCAGAGCAGTCCAGTGTGCCAGCAGCACCTCTGTTGCCAAGATGGCAGAGGTCTGGAGCACACTGGAGGAGCTCTGGGCACCTCCCAGGGGAGGTGCAGGTCAGGGGAGTGATCCCTCCCCTTTCATTTGTCCAGTTTCACGCCAGAGCAGGGCTGGGGGATCCCTGAACCGGTGTAGACTGGCTTATGCAGAGATAGGCACCATCTGTGCCCATCAAAGCATTTCCAGAGGCTGGGGGAGGCTACTCCTCCCCAGCCCTGACACCTTTTTCCAAAGGGACAGGGTGTAACACCCTCTCTCTGAGGAAGTCCTTTGTTCTGCCTTCCTGGGCCAAGCCTGGCTGGACCCCAGGAGGGCAGAGACCTGTCTGAGGGGTTGGCAGCAGCAGCAGCTGCAGTGAAACCCCGGGAAAGGTAGTTTGGCAGTACCCGGGTCTGTGCTAGAGACTCGGGGGATCATGGAATTGTCACCCCAATGCCAGAATGGCATTGGGGTGACAATTCCATGATCTTAGACATGTTACATGGCCATGTTCGGAGTTACCATTGTGACGCTGTACATAGGTAGTGACCTATGTG